>NC_084589.1:48716004-49048563 GCF_033807715.1 Cololabis saira
TGTTATTGATTAACTTTCTTCCAGATATAAAGTTCTTTAGTCGAAATTTCTTGTGTATAAAATGATGGCGTGATGGCTTGATGGCTTGATTGATTGATTGATTGATTGATGGCTTGATTGATTGATTGATTGATTGATTGATTGATTGATTGATTGATTGATTGATTGATTGATTGATTGATTGATTGAAGATATTTTCAGACTTTATCTCTAAAAAAAGCATCATTTCGCTTGTGTCCATTTCATATTTTGGGCTAAAAGTGTATTTATTTTTAATCTGGTCGCCAAATGCTTAGTATACCAGTTTCTCCTTTTAATTCTGAATCCATACATACCTCATATGTTAAATTTGGTTAATCTAATCAAAAGTTGTTGCAGTTTACATATTTTGCGGCGCCCCCTAGAGGCCATTTTTTATCTGTGTGTTTGACACTCGGACTCAAATTGTTCTATAGACCCTAAACTTCAACTTAGAAGTGAAAACCAAACTTTAACACCAATTTGAAATTACTGAGAAAAAATACATATCCATCCAACCCCACTATATTGATCTCGTCTCCAAAAGATCCATGAAGATGCTAGGCATTTTGAGGAAAGTTCTCCCTTTAATTCATTCCTCAGCTTACTTAATCCTATATTATAGTTTCTTGTTCCCTCATTTAAATTATTGTAACATTGTTTGGGCAGCTAATTATCCGACTCATCTAAGAAAACTACTCTTATTGCAGAAGAGGTTTCTGAGATTGGTCTCTCACTCCTCTAGATATGCGCCATCAGCGCCTCTTTTTCTGAAGTATCGACTCTTACCTATTGATAAGGTGAATGCCTATCAAACATGCCTTTTTATTCATAAGTTTATATACAGGAAACAAGATCTGCCTATTACTTTTCACAATTTCTTTATTCTGACAACAGACTTTCACTCATATCAAACAAGGTTTAGTAACAATAGCTTATCTATACCGTCCTCCCGAACCTCAAGTCACCAATTCAACATTACTTATAGAGGCCCCAAGCTCTGGTCTGACTTAAACTCTTCACTGAGGTCCACCTCCTCCCAATGCATTTTCAAAAAAAACCTAAAGGAATTTTTACTTTCCACAGGAACCTAATTTACTTTTTCTACTCGACCTTTAATTTTATCAACCTTTAATTATATATTCTTTCTCATTGTTCTGCTTTTGTCACATTTTTTGTTCTTTCTTTGTGTTTTTTACTATTAGTTGTTTCAAGTACTTGAATTCCTGTTGCTATTGATCTTTGTCTTTTGTTGTTGTTTAGCTCATGCATGCTGTCTGCTTGTCCTTTGTTTTGTTTTTTTGACAGGGGTGGAACTTCGTTCCCTCCTTGCGCAGTGCTTCATGCATCTTTTTGTGCTAAATTAATAAACTGTAAACTCTAACTCTAATATCACATTTCCCTCTAGTATGAAACAAGGAATAATAACTGTGATTCCAAAACCGGGTAAAAACCCAAGTGACTCCCAATCTGGCTTCATGAGGAGTAGATCCATTCACAACAATATTCGCTTAATCTTTGATCTTCTACACTATAGTAATTTAATAGAAGATGATGATTTTATTTAGATTTTTATAAAGCGTTTGATTCGATTGAGCACCCATTCATTTTTCAGTGTTTAAAATTAATTGGATTTGGTGATAAATTCCTAAATGTCTTTGAATCCCTTCTTCAAAATTCAAATAGCTGTATATCTTTACCAGAAGACACATCACCTCGATTTACAATTAAACGAGGAGTAAAACAAGGCTGTCCTATTTCTCCATTTTTCTTCATAATAGCTACAGAAATGCTCTCTATCCTTATCAAACATTCCAATATTGCACCTTTAGAGGTACTTGGAATACATGTAATCATTATCCAGTTAGCAGATGACACTACTATCTTCACGAAACAATTATCTGAAGTCCCAAAAATATTGCATAATATTGATATTTTCTCCAAAGCCTCAGGGCTGAAATTAAATTTGAACAAATGTGAGTTAATGTTAATTCACCATAGTCACTTATCAGAGGCATACAACATCCCTATGAAATCTGTTGTCAAATATCTTGGCATTTCCATCTCTAAAGATTCAGCAGAACGTGAAGATAAAAATGTCTGGAGGGTAATTAATGAATGCCAAACCAAACTTAACTCCTGGTTATTAAGAGACATCAGTTTATTAGGTTGTATCTTCTTAACCAAAATGGAAAGTCTCTCCAGATGTATTTATCCAGCAAACTCGTTGTCTATTCCCAATAACGTAATCAAAAAGATTAATCGGGTTAACTCTGATCTATATCTGGAGAAAGAAAAATAATTACATTAGGAAAACTGAACTGACCAAAGAATTCAAAGATGGAGGCCTGCAAGCTATAGATTTAGATTTTATTAATGGAAACCTAAAATGAACTGGTTGAAATCTTTTCTACACAATAAGAGCCTTTGGTATCATATCCCCAGAGTCATTTTTAATAAACTGGGAGGCATTGAACTGTTACTAAGATGCGACTTTACCGTTCAAATTTCATGCTTTAGACTCAATTGTTTATTTTGTAGAAAAGATACAGATCACAGTGGCTCCGTGTAAGATGTGAGATGACACTGGCAAAAAACACGATGGTTGGAGGATGTTCATATAGGAGTTCATATGCAGGACTTGTAGTTAGATCATTATTTATGATGCGGAAGAAGCCTTTTCTAGAACAACTTTATTCTTCAACTGTCTCAAAACCAACGCAGTAACAAAAGAGTACAGTCACAGTGCCGCCTAATGGTCACACAGAGTACTGCACTTGTTTTCAAATATACTACATAGATGAAGGGGAAGACCGAAGGTTCAGGACAAACTTTAAACCTCCCAAATACAATGAACACTGGGAAGCACTTTTGACTTGTTATAATCCTATCTTTTTGTCACTTTTTGTAATTGCAGAACTCCCACAAGAAAATGTTTGTAAGGTGGAGGAGGACAGGGTTTTCAGTGACCAGCACCTGGATAACCTGGAGAGGAGCTGCAGCCCGGACCAGGAGGAACCAGGGCATCCACAGACTACAGAACTGGAGGAAGACTCCAGCGGTCAGGAGATGAAGCACGAGGACGTAGAGGTGGATGTCTCATTGGTCAATGTCGCTGATGTGAAAGTTGAAAATGATGAACCAGGACCAAACTGTGGCCAGCTGCTGTTGCACACTTCTCCTGAAGCTCAAAACAAAGATGAGGAAGGGACTGAAAGTTTACGCTCAGACTCCAGTAAAACTGCAGATGCGGAGCCAATGAGACGACACGGTGACCACGAAGATGCTGCTGTCCCGTCAGACAGCAACTGTAAATCAAAACTGACCAGGACCCACACGGGGAAGAAGGTATTTTCTTGCAGCACTTGCAGGAAAGAGTTCAGTAAAAGTTGTATTTTAATAGCTCACATGAAGATCCACACTGGCGAAAGGCCGTACCTGTGCAACACCTGCGGAAAATCGTATAGACACTCATCACATCTTAAAAGTCACATATACATGCACACGGGCGAGAAGCCCTACATGTGCAAAGCATGTGGAAAAAGTTACAGAGAACGTTCCAACCTGGTGGTTCACTTGAGGATCCACACCGGCGAAAGGCCGTACCTGTGCAACACCTGCGGAAAAACCTTTACTACATTATCAAATCTTAAGCGCCACATAACCACACACACGGGCGAGAAGCGATATTTGTGCAAGACGTGCAACAAAGGTTTTAGCCGCAGAAGTAATTTGCTGAATCACATGAAAAATCACCCGGAGGAGAAGTCTGGTGACTCGTGACAAATGAAGTTCATGTTGTCGTCCTCCGGGGGCAGCTGTCCACTCCTGTCTGACCCACAGAAGAAGAACCCGCAGAAGTCCAACCACCACCTCCTGTGGCTGATGAGCCTAATCCCCTCCCCACAAGGGTTGCAGGTTCAACCCGGATTTATGCTTCTCCGTCAACTTGACGCAGAGGGAACAATGTGGTTGTGTACACTTTTTAAAGTTCTGCATTGAGGTTGTTTGAATCCCTGTTCCTTCTTAAAATCGTATTATTTGTTGCTGTTGGTAACTTGCTGTCTCCACGGTGCAAATAAAGAGCTGTTAGTATGTGCTGAAGTTTCTTTAAACATGACAGTTTATTTAATTCATCTACAAAGCCTCTCACACGCCCTTTTTCCCGTCTGTTTCTTCTTCACTCACATTCTCTTTCTAAAGTTTATCTGCAGCTCCATGTTGTTAAACTCTCTCCATCTACTCCGTTCAGAGGTTATATATTGTGATGTTATACATAGTTCGCTGAAAACTTTATGAAGGCTTTATGCATTTTAAAATCTGAGCTGACTAAGCAAACTAAGTCAAAACAATGTAATTCAAATGATCCATGCTGTGTTATTGTAACTATACGTTACAACATATTTGTGTACGTTTTTCATTTTATTTAAATAATATGAAATTAACAATATTATTTAATCGCATGTATAAAATCAAGTTGTACTAGATTTACAACTCATCTGACGCAAGATTTATTTTAAAGCTGATGTTGAGATCCGTGTTGAAGCTGCAGATCTGCAGGTTGGAGAGCAGGAAGAAGAGGGAGGATCATCGGGATCAGATTCCAGGAAGAGGACAGACTTTGGATTTAACCCTTTTATATCAGACATCCATTTAGAAGTAAATGTCTTTTTACCTTAACTCATATTTAGTCATAAATAATCATGAAAAATGTAATTAAGTTTTCATTTTAGATGGATGAATTATATTGTTTATAATTCTGGAATATTACACTCTCCATATGTAGAAAGAGCAGCAGTGCCCCCTGGTGGTGAGTTATAAAAGCTCAACATAAACCCAAGAGTGAACAATCTATCTTAATGATAATAATAAAAAATGTCTCTCCACATTTCTAGTCCATGAAAGAAGTCAGATTTTATGTCCATCAAATGCAGTGTCCATTGTTTTTGATAACTTCCTGCCACAAGGAGCCTCAGAGACTGAAGCACAGGTTGGAGATTCCTTCTGTAGCAGAAACTTGCACTTCCTCAAAACCTTGTGCAACAAGCCTGGCTTTTGGTACCAGTCCATTTTCCATCTCTTTCAAAGTGCAAACTCAACGAGTGGAGATGCACTTTTGTAATAATAATTACAATAATAATAAAAATAATATGATAATGGAGGGAGGACTTTGCTTTTTCAGAGCCGAGACCACTTGCCTTCATGGAGAGGGACATGAATTCCTTCATGAATAAGGACTAAAAATAACGTTAAAAGGTATTTGGAATATATTGAAAAGCCATTAGGAAAAGTTCAAGACAGACTAATTATCCACAATATTTAACCAATAACGATGAAGTCATTAATGATATGAATGAGGTGTTTCATCATTTTAACAGGTATTTTGTGAGTGTTGGACCAAAGCTGGCAGAAAAATGTGTGATCCTGGATCAGCTGATGGATGGAAGGAAACATTAATAAGTAGAAATCCAGATTCAATGTTTCTCACAGCTGTGGAGGAGAGAGAAATCATAGATATTGTAAGTAAATGTAAAAACAAGGTGTCAACTGACTGTGGTGATATGACAATAGTCAAAAAGGTTATTGATGGATTGTTAACTGACATACAGCTGTAATCAGTCGCTCAGAACTGGGACATTCCAAAAAAAAATGAAAACTGCAAAAGTCCTCCCACTGTACAGAACTAGAGACAGACACCAATTCACTAATTACAGGCCTGATTCTTTACTCCCAACATTTTCTAAGATCTTAGAAAAAGTATTTATTTACAGGTTGGACAAATTAATGCCAATCAAAAGGCCACGCCCCTAATTACGCATTAAACTTCTTGCTTTATATAATTCCAACCTGCCACAATAGGAGGAAAAAGAGGCTTCAAACCCCTGCAGAAAACCTGTGGGTGATTCATGCATGAATGAACCGTCATTCTGAGTTTGGGGGTTAGTTTAGGATCTTTATTCCCTCTAGTGGTTAAATGTTGGAAACTGCAGCTTTAAATGTGTCTTGTATATCTATATATTTCACACCAAAATCATGTTAATTGATCCTCATTTCCTTCTCTGTGTACCCTCTGGTCGTACCATCCGAAGTTTACCTTCCCTCTGACTTAACTTACTTTTTTATTTTAATGCCAAACGGTGACTCATGAGTCCTGCATGTGCACGTCAATAATAAATCCACCGACTGGAAGCGCTGAACTAAACTAAGTTGGATATTTAAATGTTTTAATGTCTCAAAGACTTACCATGTGTATTATTTTGAGGCCCATTGCAATAAAAGTTTCTTAACAACATAAATATTTTATAACAAATAATAAAGTATACATGAATTAAAAAATATTTTTCTTTTATTTATTGATATTAACAATCAGAAGCTTAACATATAAAATATAAATAAGGAAATCCTTGTCTTTCTTAAAGATGCAGGGATAGATAATAAGATTTAAATGTGATTATCTTATTTTATTTAGGTATTTCCTTTTTCCCCCCCTTTAAGTTAGACTGTAACCTGGTGTAATAATGATCCTGATGTTACACACTCCGGTACAGCAGGTGGCGGTAGAACCTAATAACGTTGGTTGTGATCCGCCATTAAACCTAGAGAAGAAGAAGGAGAGGACGGTTCTGTTGTTTCCTTTCTTTTTCCTCTTCAACAATGTCTAAGGTGAATCATCTGAGAGAGTTTATCGGTCAGCGACTAACAGCAGCTGCTGTAGAAATATTGTCAGTGTTTGAAAAAAGCATCTTGGAGTATGAAGAAGAGCTCGACCGTCAGCGCAGACTGTTGGACCTCGCCTGGAAACCTGAAATCAGACTCCACAGAGTCGGTACGTAACCCTGGAAAGTTGAATGAATGAACACATGAGTAGGACTCCTACAAGATCCCTTTGTTTCCAGTTAAAAGCCGTGGTGATGAAGCAAACCAACTAAATGGGAAACTCCCCAGCTCAAGCAGCTGCTGATGTGGGATTCGGAAACATCCCGAACTAACTTGTTGTTCTGTTTACTTGGTGCTGCCTTTCATGCTCCATTCAGACTCTGGACCAGACTGATATTTCACACTTTATGAATTAAAGGAGCCGTCTGTAAGAAATGTCCAAAACTGGTACTGCAGTCACTTTCAAAATATTGTTGAGCGGCGTGTACCCTCCCCCTCCTCCCCCCGACCAGAGGTTGCCAGGTAGGCTGCAGAATGCAGCAGGAACGTAGGCTGCCATGGCTGCGATAATTAGAGCCGAGCTGGCAACCCGGATGCTGAAACATAACTGACTTCGTGATTGGGAGATAGGTGGAGGGTGGAGCTTCAGGCCAAAACAAAAAATGACAACATAAACATCAGTTGAGGGCTGCAACTCCTCTTTTTAAACTGGAATATCCTGGCTTGAGTGCTGTTGTCAGTGACATAAGTATTTGAAATTAACATGATTTTTAAATGTCTGTTGACATATCGGGGTCATTTTATGATTCGTTTTATTATTGCTCTTACATACAGCTCCTTTAATACATAAATTATTTGGAACATGTGTATAAAAAATAAACATCTTCATATTCACATATGTTTGAAAAAAGGAGTAGGAAGAAGTCTACACTTTTTCCTAGTTCCTACCCCTTTATAACTCTATGAATTTACATTATTGCTATTATTATATCTACACAATATCCATATAAATATAGTCTATATAAATACTACGTAAACATGCCTATTACCACATAATTATCCATATAAGTATATAGCTAAAAATTAATATTACATGCATATTTTTTCAATATATAGAAAATACACATATTTTATAAATCTATATAAATATACACTATATAACTACATAAATATCCCTATATATATATATATATATATATATGCTACATACCTAATAAATATATTACATAATTACAACTATCCCTCTCAACATATAATATATACTACATAAATATCCAAATAAATATTAATAAAATTATTTGTTTCTCACATTCGTTACCCCATTTCCTCTTCCATATATCTCTTTTTAAACAGATTTATGTTAGTACCTTTTCATTTCCAGCTCCAAACTGTTCCACAGAGTCTCCACAGTTCCATATGCACATGCTGCACATTGTTGTTCCTACTTTATGTTTTCTAAAATTAGATGGTAGTAGATTATTCCTTGCTTTGAACATTATTTGCGCTGTTTTGTATTTAACCAGATCCATACATTTCTTAACCAGATCCATACATTTCTTTAGACTTAATCGTTTATTTAGTAGAAAAGATGCAGATCACAGTGGCTCCGTGTAAGATGTGAGATGACACTGGCAAAAAACCTGATCGTTGGAGGATGTTCATGTAGGAGTTCATATGCAGGACTTGTAGTTAGATCGTTATTTTTTTTTATTTATTCATTTTTTTCAAAAAACTTTATTTCACAAAAACATGAAGTTTACAAATTATATATCTTCAACAGAACATAGAAATCACATTTCATGCCAGGGGGGATAAGAGTTTACAAGAAAACATTAAAATGAGCACAGATATCAATAGTTTTGATCGCCTTTTGATGAAGAGAAAATTGAATGGAGTCGATGTTTGAGCTCATTGTAATAAGTAACAAAAGAGGGTTTTCTATGTGTAAATTTACATTTGTGAATGTTAATTTTTGCCAACAATATGACGAGGTTAATAATGAATGTTTCATTGGGTTTTGCCTTAATCCTGTCAAAGTCAAAGAGTCCAAACAGCACATCCCTCCAAAACAACTTAAATTCTGGTTGAATATTGTTAACAATAAAATTACATAGATCAATCCAGAGGTTTTGGACAATGGGGCAGATCCTGTCGCGGAGCCAGAGGGGGGCAAGGTGGCGGGCGCCCCGGAGCCCACAAGCTCATAGGGCCCAATGATAGGGCCCGTCTTGTGTGATACGTTCATATATAATCGTAAATTGTAGTTTATAATTACGATAAAATGTGCATTGTGCGGCTAGTGTAGGCTAATTCCTACTTTACAACTGTTAGGATTTTATGAAATTATTGAAGCCCAAAACTGTCTGGGCTCTCTCTTCAAAGTAGGCTAATCTCATTCTGATTAAGAGCAAAGAGTAGACAGAGATTAGATTAGAAGTTAAATACAAATACACATTGTTGAAGAGGAAACGGGGGAAAGGTGACACCTTATAGTCGGGGATCCACATGCCCAAAAGCTCTTGAAAATGGGTTGAACCTGTGATGTCATGCTATACTTTTTTTGTGTGTTTTTTCTATTAATTTGGTCATTAAGGTCCACAGAATGAGAGGCCTGCTCTGCCGGAAACATTGCGAAAAAAAGTTATGGCCATTTTTGTATACTGAAGCCTGTATTTTTTGACTGGGTGACGCGAACTAGGTTTATTTTCTTTAAGTGCTCAATAGGTTGGTTAGGCTGTCAATAAATGATTCCCAGATACACAGAACACATATGTGAACAACACCAAGTCAAAAAATACACTCACAAAGCCTTTTCTAATTATTTTTAGTCATTTTTTGTACAAAAAATACAACCGTTTTTTGCATTTTTCCTAATACTTTCATCTTCACTTCAATAGTAATCAACTTTGCCATGGGTTATGACATCAGCCAATGTCTCATTATTTTCATCAATCTTAAAAGTCATTCCACAAAAAATATTATTAAAATCAAGCCTAAATCAAAGGAACTGTGTTGACTTTATTACCCTTATGCTCAAAATTCTAAGAGCAAAAGAAAAAAGAAAAATAAAACAAAAAACTAAAGGCAATAGACATTTTAAGCTGTTACTGGAATCTAGCAGTCTCCTTTCTCTGCACAGACAATGATTGCACATGTGTTAATAATAATAATAATCACACCTGTACAGCATCTAAGTTAATCAGGGAGTTTTGTCACTATATCAAGAGAGGTTTGCTGGACTCATTTTCTCCACTGCATTTGAACACATGGACACAGTGGATATTTTGGATGGATATAGCACATCCCAGGTAAACCTTTTATTCTTATATGTGTGCAACTATGTTGCATTACCTAGCTTGTTTGGTATGTGTATGTTAGCTAGCTTTGTTGACATGTTTACTAGCTACAGTGTTTTATAACTGATACATTTAAAATGTTTCAAGTTTAATTTATTTTATGTGTGATTTCTATGATTTGTATGTACTCTATGTTCTATGTACTCTAATTGAATTTCACCGGCACCCCACCCCTGAGGTTTTCAGCTCAACATGGAGAGAGACGCTGTCCATGGTTCTAAAATTAACAATAATTCCAACCTATTCTGAAGCAAGGTTTGTACTTTATTTTTATTTTTATATACAGTACATGATTAATAATTTGAAGTAAATCACTGCACCACCTGTTTGCCAGCTATCTAGGCATGCACATTGGTCCAAGACTAACTTTCAAATGTAATCAGAACACTTGCTTAATTGCTATTGGGTTTCTTTCTTCACAATGCAGTAAAATAAGTATTATCCTCCCTCCATGCACCCATTGTTTATTTATTTATTACTGAAACATGTTTTTTTTTTCTTGGATTTTCTGCTGCAGATCCTGCAGTCTTAAACATGGAGCCCGAGTTCTCAATAAAGCAGCTGAAAGGAAAGCAGCCCAATACCAACTATACTTCATGCCTAATATGTCAGAAGACAGACAGTAATCCTGGTCCTCTTCATAAACTGACCGATAAAGGCTATCCTGCACTTCTATATGCTGTAGCCAACAGAAATGATGATGTCTCATTCCGACTTGAAAAGGAGTTGGATCCTGAGTGTGCCTTTCTGGAAAGGAATCCTGTATGCCACACAAAGTGTCGCAACAAATACACAAATCGCAAAACAGTTGATCAGAGAAAAAAACAATTTGCAAAGCAAGAAGCCACTTCATCTGAAGCAGGGCCCTCCGCTGAGGCAGACAGCAGTGCTAAAAAAAAAACACGGTCTTCAGTGCCTCAGCCTTTCAAATACAAGGAAGAATGCTTCATTTGTGGAAGAGCCCGAAGTACCAAGGGGGATAGATCCCTCCTTTTGATTGCAACTTATAATAGACAAAATTCCATCTGGAAAAAAGCAAACCAACTTGAAGATGAGGATATGCTATGCAAGATACGTGGTCCTGATGTAAACACGTGCACCGATATGATTGCTAATGACTTCCGGTATCACAGGGATTGCATGAGTGTCTACCTGACAAGACGGGTTCACACGCAGGAAAAAACAAGTACTGGCACAATTCCTTATGATGCTGCACTGACCCAACTAATATCTCGCATTGATGAGCCACTTTTCAAAGATGGTGCCATATTCTTTGTTACAGCTTTGAGGGATGAATTTCGTAAATACCTGGCAAATCATGGAGTTGACAATGTTAAATCATACCAATCTCACTCCTTGGTAGCCCGCCTTAAAAGGCACTATGAAGTAGATGGCAACTGTAAGATAATGGTTGTACCACAGAAAGGATGCTCTAGCCTAGTTTGCTCTGCAGAACTGAGCATTGGCTGCATGCTCACCAAGTTAAAAGAACTAAAGGAGACAGCCCAAGAGGCAGATTATGCAGAAGAAAGTGATGATGAGGTAACACCTGATGATACCATAGTCTCCTCCTACAATACTGCAAAGAGAATACGGATGGAGCTCCAGGCCCAATGTAAGGCAGAGAAGCAGGCAATGAAGGTTGCAAAAGAAGCCAGATCATCTTCAGCCAGTGAAAGTGAGACTGATTACACAGCAATGCAAATGGAGATATCATACTTGGAGGCATCTAGGAGAGTGAGCAGCAACCTCTACAACCACCTGGCATGGTTGATAACAGATGCATCCCCAGAAGTGGGTGAGGACGGCCGGGTGAAAGTCAGTCCCAAGCAGCATGAACAAGTTCTTAACCTTGCCCAGGATGTCTGCCATACAGTTGCAGGCATCCCAACACCAAAACACGTTGGGACCGCATTGCACATCCTCAAGGAAACCAGAAGCAAGGCAACTGTCACACTTCTAAACAGATTTGGGAACAGCATCAGCTACCAGGATGCCCAGAGATATATAACAACAATGGCAAAGTCAGTTGATGAGCAGAGAGGTCAGGATGGCACCTTTTATACCAACAAACCTTAAGGTTGGACGCTTCACACAATTTGTATTTGATAACCTTGATTTCCAAGAGTACACAAAGGATGGACGAACATTACATGGCACAACACATGTCATATTCCAGTACAAGGATCCTAATGAAGATCCCACGCCAAAGCCTTGTTTACCGTTGCTGAAAACCTGCCAAGCATCCCTGGGCCCTTCTCAGCCATTTCAAACCAAGGATAGCCACCTGAGTTTCTGTGCAAAACCTGCACATTGCAAGCGCAGCAAATACTGCCACTGTAAGAAAAGCAAGTGTGCCCGAGGATGCTCCTGTGCAAGAGCCGGTGTCAAGTGTGTTATTGCGTGTCTCTGCACTGGGGACCCGAACAAATGTTCACGAGTTGAACTCGCGCTCGAAGACAGTGAGAGTGAGTGAGTTAATCCGTTGTTTTTATTTTCCTGATCATTTTAATTTTTGTGATATTAGACGTATCTTTATTTTATTCAGCCAATGTTTTTCCTTTTTTACTAATACATAACAAATCTACTGTGCACAACTGTTTATTTTCCTATAAAAATATATATATGTTTTGAATTTGTTTTTTTGGGGGGGGTACAGTTTTTTTCAACAACAAAAAAAGTCCCTGGGAATTTTGAGCATAAGGGTAATAAAGTCACCACAGTTTCTTTAATATAGGCTTGAATTTAATAATATTTTTTGTGGAATGACTATTAAGATTGTTGACAATAATGAGACATTGGCTGATGTCATAACCCATGGCAAAGTTGATTACTATTGAAGTAAAGATGAAAGTATTGGGAAAAATGCAAAAAACGGTTGTATTTTTTGTACAAAAAATGACTAAAAATCATTAGAAAAGACTTTGTGAGTGTATTTCTTGACTTGGTGTTGTTCACATATGTGTTCTGTGTATCTGGGAATAATTTTTTGACAGCCTAACCAACCTATTGAGCACTTAAAGAAAATAAACCTAGTTCGCGTCACCCAGTCAAAAAATACAGGCTTCAGTATACAAAAATGGCCATAACTTTTTTTCGCAATGTTTCCGGCAGAGCAGGCCTCTCATTCTGTGGACCTTAATGACCAAATTAATAGAAAAAACACACAAAAAAAGTATAGCATGACATCACAGGTCCTCTCAAATTTTCAGTGACTGGATCCCCGACTATTAAGGTGATTTCCCCTTCATCTGGCTCTGCTAATGAAGTTAAATACAAATACACATTGTTGGAGAGGAAACGGGGGAAAGGTGACACCTTAAGGCGATTTCTCCTTGATCTGACTCCTAATGAAATTAATTTACAATACACATGCCATGGGGGAATAAGCAGACGCTTAGGTGTGGGGAGTCTCACCTGTGAGCTAGGCTTGACACCCCAGGGAAAAGGAAGATGGGAGTGACACGTCTCTTAAGGCTCAACCAATGAAAATCATTTGCAAAGAACATCCTCCTTTTCAGTATAAATTCAACTGGACTCATGAAAACGTCGTGATTTTCTCTTGTACCTACGTGGTCTGAGAGAAGTCTCCTCCGGCCGGAAAAAACCTTGTGCTTGACATGATTAAAAGTTGTTAACCTGTGATTCTTTCCACTAGTCTTTCTTGATTCACCAGACAAACGAACACGAGAATTCTTTCACAACTGTCCTGAATGCATCGGGGCTGTGAGCCAACGCTGATTGGCTGTAAAGCCTGATTTATGGTTCTGCGTTAAAAAACGACGCAGAGCCTACGCCGTAGGGTACGGCGAAGCCTACGGCGCAGGGTACGCGGCGACGCGCAACTAGTGCGCATCGCCGCGTACCCTACGCCGTAGGCTCTGCGTTGGTGTAACGGGGAACCATAAATCAGCCTTAACAGTTACAGCCAATTTTCCGACTCAGCAAATTTGCTGCCATGAAGGAGATGAGCGCTAAACTTTAAAAGAGGACTAAGCATGTACAAAGTTTTATGGAAGAGTCAACTACCATTGGTGAGTCAGTGTAACCTTCATAAATAAGTTCTTTATCAGAATGTTGTGGTAGCTTTGACCACCTGCCTAATTGAATGAGCTTTGTGTTGTTGTCAACGAGACCGCCGAGTCTATTCTCTGTTATATAGCTCAGAAATGATGTTATAGACCGCTGTATCTATATCTATCTAAATAGATTGTGTAATTTTAGACCAGTTATGTTTTTCTTTGTATTTAAGCTGTATCAAAAATGGAACTGAGTCAGTCCGTGACTATCAGAGTTTTCATCGCCATGTGATCGCCTGATTGCTGTCAGGCCTGTGTGTGTATGTGTGTGTTCTTCTGAACAAGTTTGTGTGACTTTTCTCTGCTTTCTGCAGCATAGGCCTATAGGCTTGCTTGGCTTAAAAAAAGTGAGAATAAATGTTGTTTGATGGGTAGGATGAGGTGTTGTCGAACGTTAAAATGACTATCATAAGGGCCCATCGAGAATGCTCCGCCCCCTCTGTACTGAGACCCACACTCCGCCACTGGGCAGAGCCAAAATAAATGAGTAATTGTTTCAATATTTACAGAACAGAAAGCACATTTCACATCAATGTCTATTTTAAACCTTTTAACAATATGATCATTAGAAGGATAAAATGTATGAATTATTTAAAAAAATATTTCTCTAACTTTGTTGGTCAACAGGTATCGGTTGGGTAAGAGCAAGACCTTTTTCCAGCCAATATGATTCATGTACCTATTCCAGTGTGAGACCACGTAAGGAACTGTGGTGACATCCTGTCTAAACAAGAATCTAATCAACTTATTGTTCTTACCACGGTTACAGGACAAACAGATTTTGCCAATTGGAGTATCAGTCAATGATAACAGGGATAATTGTTGGGTTTCCACTCTTGGTTGAGATCTAAAAAACATGCAAACACCAGAAGGGATTGCTCCAAATACTTTTGCAAAGTCGCCAGGTGACACAGGAATATTGTATTCTGCTAGAAACTCATTATAGGAGTAGAGAAGACCGTCCCTGTTAAACAACTGAGCTACATATACAATGTTGTTATTAAACCAGTACTCAATAAATAGGGATTTATGTTTAAACAATATGACTTTGTTGTTCCATATGAGGTATTTGTGGGGTGAAAAGTTGTGTTTGAAAATAAGAGACCATGACAGGAAGGCCTGACGGTGAAAGGGAGACATTTTTATCGGGATTTTATCAATATTGTAGTTACAGGTTAAAAAAAAGTTGAATCCACCCAGTTTTGACAGAATATGGAAGGGTAGACATTCCAGATAGAGTTAGGATTTTTGAAGAATTGTTTCAACCAATTTTATCTTAAATGTGTTATTTAGGGTGCAGAAATTTAGAAAATGTAGTCCACCATTTTCATAGTCATTCATTAGAACAGATTTTTTTCAGATGATGAGTTCTATTTTTCCACAAGAAGTTGAGAAGCAGCCTGTCAATCTCAGTAATACGTTTGTTGTCCATGAACAGAGACAGAGATGCATATGTTAACGTGATATTCCTTCCGCCTTGGTGAGTAGAACTCTACCTCTAAGAGAGAGATCCCGTAATAGCCACTTGTTTAGCTTTTTTTTAGTTCTTTGGATAATAGGATTGAAATTCAGTGAAATTCTTTTTTGTTGGTCCTTAGTTATTGTAATACCCAAGTAAACAACTTCATTTTTGACTGGGATACTACAAATTGATGTTTTATCAGAATCCTTAATGGATATAATTTCGCATTTATTAAGATTCAGATTTAGGCCAGAGGCCTTGGAAAACTCATTTATGGTGTTTATTGCAATAGAAACTTTATTTTCATCCCCGAGAAAGAGTGTGGTGTCATCTGCTAGTAGATCAGACTTGTTCCCGGTGCATGTTGGACTCCGGCAGAGCTGCCCTTTGTCACCGGTCCTGTTCATAATTTTTATGGACAGGATTTCTAGGCGCAGCCAGGGGCCGGAGGGGATCCGGTTTGGGAACCTCAGGATTTCATCTCTGCTTTTTGCGGATGATGTTGTGCTGTTGGCTTCATCGGACCGAGAACTTCAGCTTGTGTTGGGGCGGTTTGAGGGCGAGTGCGATGCGGCAGGGATGAGAATCAGCACCTCCAAAACCGAGGCGATGGTTCTCCACCGGGAGAGGGTGGTGTGCCTTCTCCGGGTGGATGGAGAAGTCCTGCCTCAGGTGGAGGAGTTCAAGTATCTTGGGGTTTTGTGACGTCACGAGTGAGGGAACGATGGAGCGGGAGATTGACAGACGGATCGGTGCAGCGTCCGCAGTTATGCGGTCGATGTACCGGACCGTCGTGGTGAAGAAGGAGCTGAGTCAAAAGGCGAAGCTCTCGATTTACCGGTCAATCTACGCACCTACCCTCACCTATGGTCATGAACTTTGGGTAGTGACCGAAAGGACAAGATCGCGGATAAAAGCGGCCGAGATGAGTTTCCTCCTCAGGGTGACTGGACTCCCTTAGAGATAGGGTGAGGAGTTCGGTCACCCGGGAGGAGCTCGGAGTCGAGCCGCTGCTCCTTCACATTGAGAGGAGTCAGCTGAACTGGCTTGGACATCTGTACCGGATCCTCCTGGACGCGAGGGAGGTGTTCCAGGCATGTCCCTCTGTTCCCCTTCTGTGTTTTATTCCAGATAACGCCATGGCACTCTAACATTGTCAGTCGCTACTGTTGGACTATGCAGTACAGCGGAACAGTCTGGAGTAGAGCTAGTTGGATCAGCACTTGTTAGTGTCTTGCTCCATGTGATACGAGTTCTCTGGTGTGATGTCACCAGGTGTCAATGGAAATGAAGTCTCTCTTGTTTTGAGTAGAGATGCACCGATCAGGATTTTGAGGGCCCATCACCAATCTCGAAAACCAGTATCTGCCGATCCCGATTTTGCCGATCACTGATCACAGCGAGAAATCCATAAATTTGTCAATATTGTTGTCTCATGTACATGACACTGACATTGTATTATTATGTATAAAAATTAGGAGAATTGAGTGTTTTATTGCATGTGAGGCAATGAGCAATATTTCACCCTCTAGAGCAGGGGTAGGCAATTCCGGTCCTCGAGGGCCGGTGTCCTGCATGTCTTACATGTTACCCTATAGATGGAGGTCTCATCTTCCACCTCATTCATGGTTTTGCTACTGCTCCATCAGCACACCGTGATAAAAGTACCTGTGTCATTAACAGAATTGTGCAGCCCTGGATGACAAGCTGATGACAATGATTAATTAGAATCAGGTGTGTTAAAGCAGGGAAACATCTAAAACATGCAGGACACCGGCCCTCGAGGACCGGAATTGCCTACCCCTGCTCTAGAGACTCTTAGAGACGACTTAGACTCTGCTTACAGAGAGTAAGTGTAGCTTACTAGCTTCAGCTTCCTGTGGTAATAATTCTGTACAACATGTGCAGCAACACAGACAACAGCAGACAAGTCATTCTTTAAAATAAAACTTGATAAACTCTCTATAAACTCTCTAACTTGATACAAGTTGTAAACTATAAACCTTAGTTTTCCTCTGGGAAGAGGAATTAAATCTTAAAATAAAAATTAATTATGAATTATCAAGCCTTGTGAAAGCTTTAGCCGTAGCATCCGCCGCGTTTGAGGAAACTCTTGTGAGTGAAACTCTTCACACTAGAACTCCACATGTCACTCGTGAAGCGACTGACAAGGCTTTGAACTGTATATATTTTGCTATAACTCCGACAGGATTTCATCAGTGAAATATTTACGACGCGGCAGCGTGTACCGCGGATCCAAGCTGAAAACGACACGTTTAAACCCGACGTCTTCTACAACAGAAAGCAGCTGATGAGCAAAGCATATGAATTCATTACCTTACGATGTAGTTCTTTATTTTTTTCGTCCTGTCGTTTATAGGTCTCTGTTACGTTCAGTGGAGTTAGCGGCGTGGCTGCACCTCCTTTTCTTTCTCTGCCTTAGCTGCAGCCAACTTTGGAAACTCAAAATACTTCTTTGTGGGAAAAACTTTCAAATGTCTTATTACCTTCGTTGTGTTGAAATTCATTAGTAACATTCCTCCTCGGGTTATCTCCTTTGCACATACTTTGCAAACTGCAAATTTGTTGTCCTTTTCGGACATTGTAAAACTGCTATACCAACGAAGCCGGCCACGCCCCCTTAGGACAGCTTGGTCTGAGATGCAGGAATGCCCGCGCGGGCAGTGTTTGTTGTTGTAAACGTCATCAGATCGGCCCGCTCTGAACTATTTTCCGATCTCCGATCAAAACCGATAGGGGCATTATAGGCCCGATCCGGATCAGTGGACGATCAATCGGTGCATCTGTAGTTTTGAGCAGGTGTCTGCGATTTCTCCTGTACATTTCTCCTTTTGTGGTTTTGATAATGTATGATCTGGGCTGAATGTGTTTCTCTGGAAAGAGCGGATATGAGACCACTCAGCAATGAGGTGAAGTTGCGAACATGGAAGATGATTGGGCACATACTGCGGCAGGACCACAACAACGACTGCAACATAGCAATGACTTGGGCACCAGAAGGGAAGAGAAGACAGGGAAGATCAAAGACCACCTGGAGACGTACCGTCGAGAAGGAGAAAAGGGAAGGAGGATAGAAATCCTGGCAGGAAGTGAGGACTGCAGCAGCCGACCGTCAGAAGTGGAGGAGCTCTGTTGAGGCCTTATGTGCCACAAGGCACGAAGGGTAGGTAGGAAGGGATAGGTAACAGGTAACAGGTAACAGGTAACAGGAATGTGTTTCTCTACCACAGTGGCTGGTTCCCACTTGTAGCCTTGTCTAACCCGCACATTTTCACCAATTTGGAGGTCAGACAGTGTCTTGGTTCCTTGATCAAAGTATTGTTTCTAGTGATGCACCGATTGTTCGGTAACCGAAATTGTTCGGCCGAAAATGGCAAAAAAACACTTTCGGTGTTCGGTGGAATGAGTGGGAAAAAAAACCGAACAATTAATAACGGCGTTGTAATATAAGGAAATAGACTGGCCGCTCCGTAACTGTTGCGCACCACATAAATAGTTGGCCAACCAAAAACTAACCACGTAACGCTCCCGTAATGGTTGCGCAGCACATAAATCGTTGGCCAACCAAAAACTAACCACATAAGAATTTTACCAACATTCACCAGCAGGTGGAACCAAAACAACATAAATCAATCTATTACAGGTGCGTTTAGATGAGGAAATCAAACAGCGAAGAGCGTGGAGTGAAGTGGTGCGGTGCAAACATGTCAGCAGTGTGGAAGTATTTTAGAGTGGCAAAGAATAATACAAGAATGGCTGTTTGCAATGAATGTTCTGCTCAAATATCTAGAGGGGGCACATCTGCAAAGTCTTTCAGCACTACAAGTTTGATTTATCATTTGAAATGATAAAAAACCCTGAGCGCTTTAATGCATTTTTATTGTTTTAAGGCCTATGTTACAATGTTCAGTCAGTTAAGCCTAACGTAAGCTCAAAGATGGCCAAAAAATTTATTTTGCTAATTTATTTATTTTAAGTTATTGTTCTTTGCTGGTATAATGTCTGCTGGAATATTTAAGAAATGCTGGGAAATTAAAAAATGTTCAGTTTTTTATGTTCAACAAATGTTTTCTACCTTGTAATTTTGTAAAAGATTTTTTTCTTTTAAAAGCATGCCTAAATCAAATTTATTTTATTTATGCAATGGTGAAAAAATTGGCAAAATAAATGAAAAACTGCGAAGAACCATGTTCGGTATTGTTCGGTATTCGGCCAAGTGTTTATTATTATTTTCGGTTTCGGTTTCGGCCACAAATTTTCATTTCGGTGCATCACTAATTGTTTCTGTCTTGGTTGTCTATGCACGAGGTGGCTCCTGGCATCTTTATAGAAAGCTGGCTGCAATAATGACTTTGTCACAGGTAACTTTGATTTGAGCCTTCTTCCCATGAGCATCTGAGCAGGTGAGAGTCCAACCCCACTCAGTGGTGTGTCCCGGTATTCAAGCAGTGCTAGGTACGGGTCACCAGCACTGTCCTGTGCTTTTGTCAGCATGTTTTTTATTGTCTGAACTGCTCTCTCAACTTGGCCATTTGACTGTGGGAAAGTGGGACTTGAAGAGGTGTGCTTGAAACCCCATTCAGCAGTGAAGTCAACCGTCTCTTGGCTCACCAGCTGTCTGCCATTGTCGGAGAACAACTCATCTGGCACACCGTGCCTTGCAAATATAGCCCAATGATGATGTGGGTGCTGTGGGCCGGTACAGATCCGAACTTTGTTCGGTTTTGTTACAGTCACCATACTATTGACCCATTCTGTAGGCTCTGTCTGTTTGGTTATCACCCCCAAGTTTTCCATTCTTTTCAGCTCTGTTTTAATTTTATCTTTTACCGCGACTGGTACTTTCCTGTTTTTGCTTGGTGAATTTATTGACAGGAATTTCAATCTCTTCATGTAGACTTTTTAGCTGACTCGACTCAACTCACTGTCTCTGCAAATGTCTATTGCTTTATTTAGCGTGAGGTCCAGGTCTCTCAGTAGTCGTCCTCTCACTTGGTCATCTGTGATTCCACACACGATTCTATCGTATCAGTGAGTCGGTGAGGTGCTCAAACTCGCAGTCTTTCACTTTCTTTTTTAAATCAGTCACATGTGCATCAACAGTTTATGATATTCCTTGCAATCGAATAAAGAACAGGAGCCTCAAATACGTCACATTTTTCCTTGGCTCACAATGTTGGTGGAAAAGTTCTTTCAATGTATCATAGTCATCTACGTTTTCATCAAAGTCAAAAGTGTTATATACCTTTTAATTTCTTCGTCCCCGGCCACATGTAGGAACGTGGCTCTTTTCACTGCACCAGAATTTTCGTCGATTCCGCTGGCGACAAGAAACAGTTCAAATCTCTGGATCCAGACTCTCCACCTTTCCGCTAGATTTCCTTCTACACTTAATGAGGTCGGAGGTTTCATCTAGAGCCATATGAAATCCGTTTTATTTTTTGCCCAATTCCGTTTTATTTTTTCTCAAATTCCGTTTTTTCCATTTTAATATTTCTGAATTCTGTATTTTGCTTTTTATCGTCATTTTTACCATTAAAAAAAGTGTCTAAGTAAGTGGAAATGAATAAATGTCCACAATTTAATAATATATAACAGTCCATTTAATGTTTAAAGTGCCTGAAATTAGTGAAATACTGTTCAATTACATTTTAAAGAGAAATAATAAATAATAAACACTCCACCTCAGAGTTTTGTTATAAAAATAACATAAAGTGCACAAATGAACAACAATAATGCATCAAACTATGCAACAATGCAGGCAGCAACTTAAATATTTAAGTTAAATATTAACACTGTATAGCAGGGGTATTCAACTTTAAGAGGTCCATTTAGAGAAAATTTACTCAAGCGAAGGTCCAGAACATCATAATATATATGTATATATATATATATATATATATATATATATATTCAAGTAGCCTCATAGTTGTATCAACATCTGCATCTGACTGTTATATTAAAAAAAGTACATATTTGCAACTTAACATGTGTAACTTTAATTACACATATTTTTCTCTCTTAAAAATAAAATAGATTTTATTTTATTTCAAATGCTATCTTATTTTATTTATTTACCAGCAGTTTGAATTTCCCCTTTTCTTTTTTAATTGTCTCAACACATTTTTATAATAAATTAATATAAACACATCTTAACAATTGAACAGTTTTGCAGTTTTTCTTTCTTCCCCTGTAATAATCTTTGCGGCCCACTAGATGGCGCTCGCGGCCCAAGTGTGGGCTGCGGCCCTATGGTTAAGAATCACTGCGTCGTTTCGTTCTCGGGCAGCGATCCTCCCTGCTTGCAGTGTTTCACTAGAAACGGTCGTAGCCAGGGCTGGACTGGGACAAAAAATCGGCCCGGGCATTTTGAGCCTAGACCGGCCCACCAGCTATAAGATGGAAAGAAAATGAAGCCTATGAATGAAAACAAACGTTCTTGTGACACCGCTTGTACACTGTCTTGTTGGTGTGTATGTTCTTGTCTAATAAACCTAAACCTACACCATCCCCCCCAGTCCCGTTATAGATGTACTTAGTACTGTTTCTGAGTAGACCAGCAAACTTGTGGCAAGCCGTTTTAACATTTAATAGCTAGACTGGATATGTGTTGCAGATATCTGTAATTCAATTCCTCCTAGTCAAAAAGAACATTTCAGATATCTACAATGATATATTAACCCATTTTAAACAGGGGGAACGCATTCTGACAGCGTGAAATACTGCTGTCAGAATGCGTTCCCCCTCTGTTTATCATGAAGGGATGCTCACACATCTTTCAAATTCATACTGCTGACTTCTTTCACCACCACAGATAAGTCCTGGGATTTTCAGGCTGATATCATCATATTTGACCATTTTAAACAGGGGGAATGCAGCGCTGCCTCTGTTTTTACTAACTAATGACCATGTCTTCCTATTTTTGTTTTACTTCAAGTTTTTACTCTGACACCATGTTATATATGACACGAAAGAAGCCATTTCTAGAACAACAACTTTATTCTTCAACTGTCTCGATACCAACGCAGTAACACAAGAGTACAGTCACAGTGCCGCCTAATGGTCACAAAGAGTAATGCACTTGTTTTCAAATATACTACATAGATGAAGGGGAAGACCGAAGGTTCAGGACAAACTGTAAACCTCACAAATACAACCAAACAATCAACACTGGGAAGCACTTTTGACTTGTTAAAATCCTATCTTTTGTCCCTTTTTGTAATTCCAGAACTCCCACAAGAAAATGTTTGTAAGGTGGAGGAGGACGGGGTTTTCAGTGACCAGCACCTGGATAACCTGGAGAGGAGCTGCAGCCCGGACCAGGAGGAACCAGGGCATCCACAGACTACAGACCTGGAGGAAGACTCCAGCGGTCAGGAGATGAAGCACGAGGACGTAGAGGTGGATGTCTCATTTGTCAATGTCGCTGTTGTGAAAGTTGAAAATGGTGAACCAGGACCAAACGGTGGCCAGCTGCTGTTGCACACTTCTCCTGAAGCTCAAATCAAAGATGAGGAAAGGACTGAAAGTTTACGCTCAGACTCCAGTAAAACTGCAGATCCGGAGCCAATGAGACGACACGGTGACCGCGAAGATGCTGCTGTCCCGTCAGACAGCAACTGTAAATCAAAGCTGACCAGGACCCACACAGGGAAGAAGGCGTTTTCTTGCAGCACTTGCAGGAAAGAGTTCAGTAAACGTTGTAATTTAATGGATCACATGAAGATACACACTGGCGAAAGGCCGTACTTGTGCAACACCTGCGGAAAAACCTTTACTAAATCATCAAATCTTAAAAGCCACATAACCACGCACACGGGTGAGAAGCCTTACATCTGCAAAACATGTGGAAAAAGTTACACACAACGTTCCACCCTGGTGGTTCACTCGAGGATCCACACCGGCGAAAGGCCGTACCTGTGTAACACCTGCGGAAAAACCTTTACTGAATCATCAACTCTTAAACGGCACATAACCACGCACACGGGCGAGAAGCCCTACATCTGCAAAACATGTGGAAAGAGTTACGAGCAATGTTGCAACCTGGTGGTTCACTCGAGGACCCACATGGGCGTGAAGCAATATTTGTGCAACACGTGCAACAAAGGTTTTAGCCGCAGAATTGATTTGCTGAGTTACATGAAAAATCACCCGGAGGAGAAGTCTGGTGACTAGTGACAAATGAAGTTCATGTTGTCGTCCTCCGGGGGCAGCTGTCCACTCCTGTCTGACCCACAGAAGAAGAACCCGCAGAAGTCCAACCACCACCTCCTGTGGCTGATGAGCCTAATCCCCTCCTCACAAGGGTTGCAGGTTCAACCCGGATTTATGCTTCTCCGTCAACTTGACGCAGAGGGAACGATGTGGTTGTGTACTTTTTTTTAAAGTTCTGCATTAAGTTTGTTTGAATCCCTGTTCCTTCTTAAAATCGTATTATTTGTTGCTGTTGGCAACTTGCTGTCTCCACGGTGCAAATAAAGAGCTGTTAGTATGTGCTGAAGTTTCTTTAAACGTGACAGTTTATTTAGTTCATCTACAAAGCCTCTCTCACACGCCCTTTTTCCCGTCTGTTTCTTCTTCACTCACATTCTCTTTGTAAAGTTAATCTGCAGCTCCATGTTGTTAAACTCTCTCCATCTACTTCGTTCAGAGGTTATTTATTGTGATGTTATAGATAGATAGATAGATTGATAGATGGATATATTGTGATATTATAGTTCGCTGAAAACTGTAAAAGGCTTTATACATTTTAAAATCTGAGCTGCACGTACATCAGATTATCGTGATAATTCATGGGACAAACTAAGTCAAAACAATGTTATTCAAATGATCCATGCTGTGTTATTGTAACTATAAGTTACAACATATTTGTGTATGTTTTTCATATTATTTAAATAATATAAAATTAACAATATTATTGAATTTACATGTATAAAATCAAGTTGTACTAGATTTACAAATCGTCTGACACATGATTTATTATAAAGCTGATGTTGAGATCCGTGTTGAAGCTGCAGATCTGCAGGTTGGAGAGCAGGAAGAAGAGGGAGGATCATCGGGATCAGATTACAGGAAGAGGACAGACTTGGAATTTAACCTTTTTATATCAGACATCCGTTCACATCCAGGGACAGAAGCCGTGCATAGGTGTTCATCCTGTCCAGGTGTTGGAAGGTGAAGTGAAGCCGAAGCCATCGCTTCATCCACTGATCTGTTGGCACGGTAGGAAAACTGATAGGAATCCACTGTGTCAGGAACCATGGAGTTGATGTGGGTTAAAAAAAGATGATCTGCTCTGTTGGTCTCTGGAGAAGGTTTAATGAAAATGTTTCTCCATGAATAAGGACTAAAAATAACGTAAAAGTTCAAGACAGACTAATTATCCACAATATTTAACCAATAACGATGAAGTCATTAATGATATGAATGAGGTGGTTAATAATTTTAACAGGTATTTTGTGATTGTTGGACCAAAGCTGGCAGAAAAATGTGTGATCCTGGATCAGCTGATGGATGGAAGGAAACATTAATAAGTAGAAATCCAGATTCAATGTTTCTCACAGCTGTGGAGGAGAGAGAAATCATAGATGTTGTAAGTAAATGTAAAAACAAGGTGTCAACTGACTGTGGTGATATGACAATAGTCAAAAAGGTTATTGATGGATTGTTAACTGACATACAGCTGTAATCAGTCGCTCAGAACTGGGACATTTCCAAAAAAAATGAAAACTGCAAAAGTCATCCCACTGTACAGAACTGGAGACAGACACCAATTCACTAATTACAGGCCTGATTCTTTACTCCCAACATTTTCTAAGATCTTAGAAAAAGTATTTATTTACAGTTTGGACAAATTAACATCAATCAAAAGGCCACGCCCCTAATTATGCATTAAACTTCTTGCTTTATATAATTCCAACCTGCCACAATACGAGGAAAAAGAGGCTTCAAACCCCTGCAGAAAACCTGTGGGTGATTCATGCATGAATGAACCGTCATTCTGAGTTTGGGGGTTAGTTTGGGATCTTTATTCCCTCTAGTGGTTAAATGTTGGAAACTGCAGCTTTAAATGAGTCTTGTATATCTATATATTTCACACCAAAATCAGTTTGTTTGATTAGTTTGATATTTAAATGTTTTGATGTCTCAAAGACTTACCATGTGTATTATTTTGAACCCCATTGCTATAAAAGTTTCTTAACAACATAAATGTTTTATGACAAATAATAAAGAAAACATGAATTAAAAAATATTTTTATTTTATATATTGATATTAACAATCAGAAGCTTATCATATAAATTGCGTCAGCTCTCGTTGTGTCGGAAAAATAAAACTCTTTCTAAACCTTCTTGCTTGTGTTGTTTTCTCAGATGTAAATCACTTTGGATAAAAGCGTTCCGCTAAATGACAGAAGTTGTAGTAAACCAGTGATGGAAAGAATGTTGTATGCATTTTGTTCTAATTACTTTTGTTGGTAAATGAAATACTTACTGTAACTGAGAGAAGGAACTATGTCATTTGTTCAGACTCCACTGCAGCCCTTCAGAGTTTGACTTCAAATAAAACAACAAGAGAAGATCTAGTGTTGGAAATATTAATGGTATTGTGGAGGTTATACAGAACTGGAATTACTGTGCAGTTTTGTTGGGTTCCTGCCCACATGGGTGTTGATGGCAATGAGAAAGCAGACAATATTGCTAAAAGAGCATTGAAATTGAGTAGTGAGGTAATTATGGAAATTCCTTTTGGTAAAGGTGAAGCAAAATCATGAATTAGAAAGGCAGTGAGGGATTCATGGCAGAAGGTGTGGGACAACGGTGTAAAAGGGAGACATTTTTATAACATACAGAAGTCAATTAACGTGGAGGTTTTCAAAGGAAAGTGTAGGAGAGAGGAAGTCATCATTTCTAGATTAAGATTAGGTCATACTAGTTTAAAATCAACTCTGTATTTAATGTCAAAGTCCGTGTGTGATAAATGTGATGAGTGTGATGTCACAGAGAATGTAGAGCATGTGATTCTTAAATGTGGCAAGTATGAGGTAGAAAGGAACGCTTTAAGAGACAGGATGTACGAGCTGGGATGGGAATGGAGTTTAGTAGGTTATTAGGGAGGAGTGAGGTGATGAGGGATTGTTATAAGGAAATCCTTGTCTTTCTTAAAGATGCAGGGATAGATAATAAGATTTAAATGTGGTTATCTTATTTTATTTAGGTATTTCCTTTTTTCCCCCTTTAAGTTAGACTGTAACCTGGTGTAATAATGATCCTGATGTTACACACTCCGGTACAGCAGGTGGCGGTAGAACCTAATAACGTTGGTTGTGATCCGCCATTAAACCTAGAGAAGAAGAAGGAGAGGACGGTTCTGTTGTTTCCTTTCTTTTTCCTCTTCAACAATGTCTAAGGTGAATCATCTGAGAGAGTTTATCGGTCAGCGACTAACAGCAGCTGCTGTAGAAATATTGTCAGTGTTTGAAAAAAGCATCTTGGAGTATGAAGAAGAGCTCGACCGTCAGCGCAGACTGTTGGACCTCGCCTGGAAACCTGAAATCAGACTCCACAGAGTCGGTACGTAACCCTGGAAAGTTGAATGAATGAACACATGAGTATGACTCCTACAAGATCCCTTTGTTTCCAGTTAAAAGCCGTGGTGATGAAGCAAACCAACTAAATGGGAAACTCCCCAGCTCAAGCAGCTGCTGATGTGGGATTCGGAAACATCCCGAACTAACTTGTTGTTCTGTTTACTTGGTGCTGCCTTTCATGCTCCATTCAGACTCTGGACCAGACTGAGATTTCAGACTCTACACTTAATCCTTTACTCTGTAGAAAAGATGCAGATCACACTGGCTCTGTGTAGATTTTTTTAGAGCAAATTCATAGTGTAATAATTTTTGAAGAATATAAAAAAAAAAGGTTTGGATAAATCAAGAAAGATTCCCAAAGCATATTCATTTTTATTGATTGCAGTGTGAATTTTATCAACCAATTGAATTATAGCCATTTCTGTAGAATGATTTTTCCTAAATCCATATTGGTGTTTATACAGTATATTACAGTCCTGCAAATGTTTCATCATTTTGTTATAGACCCATTTCTCCAGGATCTTTGAGAAACATGTGAGAACAGAAATGGGCCGGTAGTTTCTAAATACACTATGGTCTCCAGATTTGTAAACAGGGACTACTTTGGCAATGTTGAGGTCATTGGGTATTATTCCAGTTTCTAGAGATTTGGTGAAAATATGGCCGCCTAATGGTCACACAGAGTAATGCACTTGTTTTCAAATAACTACATAGCTGAAGGGGAAGACCGAAGGTTCAGGACAAACTTTAAACCTCACAAATACAACCAAACAATCAACACTGGGAAGCACTTTTGACTTGTTAAAATCCTGTCTTTTTGTCCCTTTTTGTAATTCCAGAACTCCCACAAGAGAATGTTTGTAAGGTGGAGGAGGACGGGGTTTCCAGTGACCAGCACCTGGATAACCTGGAGAGGAGCTGCAGCCCGGACCAGGAGGAACCAGGGCATCCACAGACTACAGAACTGGAGGAAGACTCCAGCGGTCAGGAGATGAAGCACGAGGACGTAGAGGTGGATGTCTCATTGGTCAATGTCGCTGATGTGAAAGTTGAAAATGGTGAACCAGGACCAAACTGTGGCCAGCTGCTGTTGCACACTTCTCCTGAAGCTCAAAACAAAGATGAGGAAGGGACTGAAAGTTTACGCTCAGACTCCAGAAAAACTGCAGATCCGGAGCCAATGAGACGACACGGTGACCACGAAGATGCTGCTGTCCCGTCAGACAGCAACTGTAAATCAAAGCTGACCAGGACCCACACGGGGAAGAAGGCATTTTCTTGCAGCACTTGCAGGAAAGAGTTCAGTAAAAGTTGCAATTTAATGGCTCACATCAAGATCCACACTGGTGAAAGGCCATACCTGTGCAACACCTGCGGAAAATCGTTTACTAAATCATCAGATCTTAAACGCCACATAACCACGCACACGGGCGACAAGCCCTACATCTGCAAAACATGTGGTAAAAGTTACAGGCTACGTTCCCACCTGCTGGTTCACTCAAGGATCCACACGGGCGAGAAGCCGTACCTGTGCAACACCTGCGGAAAAACCTTTACTCAATTATCAGCTGTTAAAAGCCACATAACCACGCACACGGGCGAGAAGCCCTACATGTGCAAAACATGTGGTAAAAGTTACAGGCTACGTTCCCACCTGCTGGTTCACTCGAGGATCCACACGGGCGAGAAACCGTACCTGTGCAACACCTGCGGAAAAACCTTTACTCAATTATCAGCTCTTAAGAGCCACATAACCACGCACACGGGTGAGAAGCCCTACATCTGCAAAACATGTGGAAAAAGTTACAAGCAACTTTCCCACCTAGTGGTTCACTCGAGGATCCACACTGGTGAAAGGCCGTACGTGTGCAACACCTGCAACAAAACCTTTACTAGATCATCATCTCTTAAAAGCCACATAACCACGCACACGGGCGAGAAGTGATATTTGTGCGAGACGTGCAACAAAGGTTTTAGCCGCAGAATTGGTTTGCTGAGTCACATGAAAAATCACCCGGAGGAGAAGTCTGGTGACTCGTGACAAATGAAGCTCATGTTGTCGTCCTCCGGGGGCAGCTGTCCACTCCTGTCTGACCCACAGAAGAAGAACCCGCAGAAGTCCAACCACCACCTCCTGTGGCTAATGAGCCTAATCCCCTCCCCACAAGGGTTGCAGGTTCAACCCGGATTTATGCTTCTCCGTCAACTTGACACAGAGGGAACGATGTGGTTGTGTACTTTTTTTGTAAAGTTCTGCATTGAGTTTGTTTGAATCTCTGTTCCTTCTTAAAGTTGTATTATTTGTTGCTGTTGGTAACTTGTTGTCTCCACGGTGCAAATAAAGAGCTGTTAGTATTTGCTGAAGTTTCTTTAAACGTGACAGTTTATTTCGTTCATCTACAAAGCCTCTCTCACACGCCCTTTTTCCCGTCTGTTTCTTCTTCACTCACATTCTCTTTGTAAAGTTAATCTGCAGCTCCATGTTGTTAAACTCTCTCCATCTACTCCGTTCTGAGGTTAGTCCAAGTTTGATATTTTTACGTGTTCCGTTTTTACAACGTTCCTCTGAAAAACAGGAAGAAACTTCAGAGAAACGAGGACAAAAGAAGAAACGCAACCATCAACACGTCAGAAACAGAACAGCCAACCATCTGTCACCATTTTTAAACTTTAATGTCTGCAGCATTAAACAAAAAACCTTGAAGATTTCAGAAGTCAGGTCAGTCAGATACGATTTGCTTTTATTTCCCCTTTGAAATGTTTTTATTGATTTAGAAAACAAGAACATTTGGTTTGCAAATGAATGAGGAAATGAGTGTGATGTGGGAAACAAATCACGATACTTGAGTCACGATACAATACGATATTGCAGTATCCAAATTTTACGATATATTGTGATATTATAGTTCGCTGAAAACTGTAAAAGGCTTTAAGCATTTTAAATCGGAGCTGCGCGTACATCAGATTATCGTGTAATTCATGGGACAAACTAAGTCAAAACAATCTAATTAAATGATCCATGCTGTTATTGTAACTATATAAGCTAAAGTTACGACATATCTGTGTACGTTTTCATATTATTTAAATAATATGAAATTAACAATGTTATTTTATCACATGTATAAAATCAAGTTGTACTAGATTTACAACTCGTCTGACACATGATTTATTATAAAGCTGATGTTGAGATCCGTGTTGAAGCTGCAGATCTGCAGGTTGGAGAGCAGGAAGAAGAGGAAGGATCGTCGGGATCAGATTCCAGGAAGAGGACAGACTTTGGATTTAACCCTTTTATATCAGACATCTGTTTAGAAGTAAATGTCTTTTTACCTCAACTCATATTTAGTCAGAAATAATCATGAAAATGTAATTAAGTTTTCATTTTAGATGGATGGCTTATTATATTGTTTATAATTCTGGAATATTACACTCTCCATATATAGAAAGAGCAGCAGTGCCCCCTGGTGGTGAGTTATAAAAGCTCAACATAAACCCAAGAGTGAACAATCTATCGTAATAATAATAATAAAAACACAAATAAAAAAAGACTTCAGTGCATCAACAAGAGGAAGTTTTCAGTGATGCAGATTATTGGTACAGCGTGATCAGTACAACCAGCATTTAGCTCAGAAAACAATGTGGAAAGAGAAATGTCATCAAATGAAGTTGAAAAGTGGAGATGCACTTTTGTCCTTTATCCTCAACTTCCTCAATCACGTCATTTTGATCCAGTTTGTTATTTCACTGGTCTTGGCTTCATCAAATGACACATCCAGGGACAGAAGCCGTGCATAGGTGTTCATCCTGTCCAGGTGTTGGAAGGTGAAGTGAAGCCGAAGCCATCGCTTCATCCACTGATCTGTTGGCACGGTAGGAAAACTGATAGGAATCCACTGTGTCAGGAACCATGGAGTTGATGTGGGTTAAAAAAAGATGATCTGCTCTGTTGGTCTCTGGAGAAGGTTTAATGAAAATGTTTCTCCATGAATAAGGACTAAAAATAACGTAAAAGTTCAAGACAGACTAATTATCCACAATATTTAACCAATAACGATGAAGTCATTAATGATGTAAATGAGGTGGTTAATCATTTTAACAGGTATTTTGTGAGTGTTGGACCAAAGCTGGCAGAAAAATGTGTGATCCTGGATCAGCTGATGGATGGAAGGAAACATTAATAAGTAGAAATCCAGATTCAATGTTTCTCACAGCTGTGGAGGAGAGAGAAATCATAGATGTTGTAAGTAAATGTAAAAACAAGGTGTCAACTGACTGTGGTGATATGACAATAGTCAAAAAGGTTATTGATGGATTGTTAACTGACATACAGCTGTACAGCTGGGACATTTCCAAAAAAAAATGAAACTGCAAAAGTCATCCCACTGTACAGAACTGGAGACAGACACCAATTCACTAATTACAGGCCTGATTCTTTACTCCCAACATTTTCTAAGATCTTAGAAAAAGTATTTATTTACAGGTTGGACAAATTAATGCCAATCAAAATGCCACGCCCCTAATTACGCATTAAACTTCTTGCTTTATATAATTCCAACCTGCCACAATACGAGGAAAAAGAGGCTTCAAACCCCTGCAGAAAACCTGTGGGTGATTCATGCATGAATGAACCGTCATTCTGAGTTTGGGGGTTAGTTTGGGATCTTTATTCCCTCTAGTGGTTAAATGTTGGAAACTGCAGCTTTAAATGAGTCTTGTATATCTATATATTTCACACCAAAATCATGTGAATTGATCCTCATTTCCTTCCCTGTGTTCCCTCTGGTCGTACCATCCGAAGTTTACCTTCCCTCTGACTTAACTTACTTTTTTATTTTAATGCCAATCGGTGACTCATGAGTCCTGCATGTGCACGTCAATAATAAATCCACCGACTGGAAGCGCTGAACTAAACTAAGTTGGATATTTAAATGTTTTAATGTCTCAAATACTTACCATGTGTATTATTTTGAAGCCCATTGCAATAAAAGTTACTTAACAACATAAATGTTTTATGACAAATAATAAAGAACACAAGAATTAAAAAATATTTTTCTTTTATTTATTGATATTAACAATCAGAAGCTTATCATATAAATTGCATCAGCTCTCATTGTGTCGTAAAAAATAAAACTCTTTCTAAACCTTCTTGCTTGTGTTGTTTTCTCAGATGTAAATCACTTTGTATAAAAGCGTCTGCTAAATGACAGAAGTCGTAGTAAACCAGTGATGGAAAGAATGTTGTATGCATTTTGTTCTAATTACTTTCGTTGGTAAATGAAATACTTACTGTAACTGCGAGAAGGAACTATGTCATTTGTTCAGACTCCACTGCAGCCCTTCAGAGTTTGACTTCAAAGAAAACAATAAGAGAAGATCTAGTGTTGGAAATATTAATGGTATTGTGGAGGTTATGCAGAACTGGAATTACTGAGCAGTTTTGTTGGGTTCCTGCCCACATGGGTGTTGATGGCAATGAGAAAGCAGACAATATTGCTAAAAGAGCATTGAAATTGAGTAGTGAGGTAATTATGGAAATTCCTTTTGGTAAAGGTGAAGCAAAATCATGAATTAGAAAGGCAGTGAGGGATTCATGGCAGAAGGTGTGGGACAACGGTGTAAAAGGGAGACATTTTTATAACATACAGAAGTCAATTAACGTGAAGGTTTTCAAAGGAAAGTGTAGGAGAGAGGAAGTCATCATTTCTAGATTAAGATTAGGTCATACTAGTTTAAAATCAACTCTGTATTTAATGTCAAAGTCCGTGTCTGATAAATGTGATGAGTGTGATGTCACAGAGAATGTAGAGCATGTGATTCTTAAATGTGGCAAGTATGAGGTAGAAAGGAACGCTTTAAGAGACAGGATGTACGAGCTGGGACGGGAATGGAGTTTAGTAGGTTATTAGGGAGGAGTGAGGTGATGAGGGATTGTTATAAGGAAATCCTTGTCTTTCTTAAAGATGCAGGGATAGATAATAAGATTTAAATGTGGTTATCTTATTTTATTTAGGTATTTCCTTTTTCCCCCCTTTAAGTTAGACTGTAAGCTGGTGTAATAATGATCCTGATGTTACACACTCCGGTACAGCAGGTGGCGGTAGAACCTAATAACGTTGGTTGTGATCCGCCATTAAACCTAGAGAAGAAGAAGGAGAGGACGGTTCTGTTGTTTCCTTTCTTTTTCCTCTTCAACAATGTCTAAGGTGAATCATCTGAGAGAGTTTATCGGTCAGCGACTAACAGCAGCTGCTGTAGAAATATTGTCAGTGTTTGAAAAAAGCATCTTGGAGTATGAAGAAGAGCTCGACCGTCAGCGCAGACTGTTGGACCTCGCCTGGAAACCTGAAATCAGACTCCACAGAGTCGGTACGTAACCCTGGAAAGTTGAATGAATGAACACATGAGTATGACTCCTACAAGATCCCTTTGTTTCCAGTTAAAAGCCGTGGTGATGAAGCAAACCAACTAAATGGGAAACTCCCCAGCTCAAGCAGCTGCTGATGTGGGATTCGGAAACATCCCGAACTAACTTGTTGTTCTGTTTACTTGGTGCTGCCTTTCATGCTCCATTCAGACTCTGGACCAGACTCATATTTCACACTTTATCAATTAATTAATTAATTAGTTAATTAATTTTTATTTCGAACGTCTATATAAAAAATAAACAGTAACATCTTCATATTCACATATGTTGGAAAAAAGGAGTAGGAAGAAGTCTACACTTTTTCCTAGTTCCTACCCCTTTATAACTCTATGAATTTACATTATTGCTATAATTATATCTACACAATATCCATATAAATACAGTCAAAATACAAAATATAAATATTACATGAATATTATATCAATATATAGACAATACAAATATTTTATAAATCTATATAAATATACACTATATATCTACATAAATATGCCTATAAATATATATATGCTACATACCTAATAAATACATAACATATATTACATAATTATAACTATCCCTCTCAACATATAATATATACTACATAAATATCCACATAAATATCTAAACATATCTTAAGCAAGTATAATATACCATTTTTCCCTATTTTATTTGTTTCTCACACTCGTTACCCCATTTCCTCTTCCATTACCTGTTTATAAATCATTTTTTGTATCTTTTTAAACAGATTTATGTTAGTACTTTTCATTTCCAGCTCCAAACTGTTCCACAGAGTCTGCACAGTTCCATATGCACATGCTGCACATTGTTGTTCCTACTTTATGTTTTCTAAGATGTAGTTCTCCCCTTAGATTATAGCCCCTTTCTCTCTCAGTGAACATTCCTCTGATATTTTTTGGTAGTAGATTATTCCTTGCTTTGAACATTATTTGCACTGTTTTGTATTTAACCAGATCCAGACATTTCTTAACTAGATCCATACATTTCTTTAGACTTAATCGTTTATTTAGTAGAAAAGAAGCAGATCACACTGGCTCCGTGTAAGATGTGAGATGACACTGGCAAAAAACCAGATTGTTGGAGGATGTTCATGTAGGAGTTCATATGCAGGACTTGTAGTAGTGGTACTACAACTGGTACTATAATAGTACTATAACTGGTACTACTAGTACTATAACTGGTACTTATACTGGTACTGTGACTGGTACTACAACTGGTACTGTAACTGGTACGATAACTGGTACTACTACTGGTACTACCGGTACTATAACTGGTTCTACTGGTTCTTTAACTGGTACTATAACTGGTACTACAAGTGGTACTACTGGTACTATAACTGGTACTACAGGTACTATAACTGGTACTATAACTGGTACTACTGGTACTATAACTGGTACTTTTATCTTTTATGTTGTGATCTGCTGGAGCAGCAGCATCACAGCAGTAGAAAGGAACAGACTGGAAAAGGTGAGGAAAGCGGGCTCTGTCCTGTACTGTAGTAGTAGTACTAGCTCTGTCCTGTACTGTAGTAGTAGTACTAGCTCTGTCCTGTACTGTAGTAGTAGTACTAGCTCTGTCCTGTACTGTAGTAGTAGTACTAGCTCTGTCCTGTACTGTAGTAGTAGTACTAGCTCTGTCCTGTACTGTAGTAGTAGTACTAGTCATCCACCAGCACCATGGACAGCTCTATCAGCACCATGGACAGCTCCATCAGTGACCAGCTTCGTCACCCGCCATGCATCACTGAGAGGCATCATCATCATCATCATCATCATCATCATCATCATAATCATCACCATCCTCATCTTCATCATCATCATCATCATCATCATCATCCTCACCATCATCATCCTCACCATCATCATCCTCACCATCATCACCATCATCATCATCCTCACCATCATCATCATCATCATCATCCTCACCATCATCATCATCATCCTCACCATCATCATCATCATCATCCTCACCATCATCATCCTCATCATCACCATCATCATCATCCTCACCATCATCATCATCCTCACCATCATCACCATCATCATCCTCACCATCATCATCATCATCATCATCATCATCCTCATCATCATCATCATCATCATCCTCACCATCATCATCATCATCATCATCCTCACCATCATCATCATCATCCTCACCATCCTCACCATCATCATCATCCTCACCATCATCATCCTCACCATCATCATCATCCTCACCATCATCATCCTCACCATCATCATCATCATCCTCACCATCATCATCATCATCATCCTCACCATCATCATCATCATCATCCTCACCATCATCATCCTCACCATCATCATCATCCTCACCATCATCATCCTCACCATCATCATCATCCTCACCATCATCATCCTCACCATCATCATCATCATCCTCACCATCATCATCATCATCATCCTCACCATCATCATCATCATCCTCACCATCATCATCCTCACCATCATCATCATCCTCACCATCATCATCCTCACCATCATCATCATCCTCACCATCATCATCCTCACCATCATCATCATCATCCTCACCATCATCATCATCCTCACCATCATCATCCTCATCATCATCATCATCATCACCATCCTCACCATCATCATCATCATCATCATCCTCACCATCATCATCATCATCATCATCATCATCCTCACCATCATCATCATCCTCACCATCATCTCCATCATCATCTCCATCATCCTCATAACCATCATCATCCTCATAACCATCATCATCGTCATCACCATCAGCTGCAACCACAATGCATCAGAATTCTCCCACACAGGGCCCTTTCCAAGTTGTCCCTGGCTAGTGGATAGTAGGGGGCCCGACAGACGGCTGACGTGCATTGTTCTTTATGACCTCAAACTCCATGTCATACTATTTATCTTTGTACTGACATGTCAACATGACTTTACCTTAAGCTGGAATGTGGTGTCCTGCATAAGCAACAAGCTTGGAGTGAGATTTGCTCACCTTTTTTATCCAGTCTCAACTTTCTGAGGTCTTTCATAGAAATTACGTTGCAATCAGCCCCAGTGTCCAGCTTGACTTTCAAAACTTTCTTGTTGACAATCAGATCTTCACGCCACTTTTCTTTCTTTGCATCCACTGCATCGATTTGTGAGACTTGTTTTTCTGCTTGGATTGTGCCAACAAAGAAGTCCTGATCTGCCTCGGCCTTGTTTATATGATGCCCTTTATGATTATTTGTGTGTTTGCGTGAGTTGCACATTTTGGCATGGTGATTTTCCCCGTGGCAGGCTTTGCACATTTGTCCGTAGGCAGGGCACTTCTTTCGCTCATGCCTGTAGCTGCATCTTGTGCAGTTTCCTTGAGTTCTCATCTTTACATTCTGTGGTGTGGTACCACTGTCTTTCTGTTTGTCACGTTGTTTTATCTTAGTGACTTTATTGACAGGAATTTCAACCTCTTCATGTAGACTTTTTAGCTGACTCCGACTCAACCCACTGGCTCTGCAAATGTCTATGGCTTTATTTAGCGTGAGGTCCGGTTCTCTCAGTAGTCGTCCTCTCACTTGGTCATCTGTGATTCCACACACGATTCTATCTCGTATCAGTGAGTTGGTGAGGTGCTCAAACTCGCAGTCTTTCACTTTGTTTTTTTAAATCAGTCACACATGCATCTCTGTCTCTGATTTTCCTTGCACTCAAATAACAAACAGGTGCCTCAAATATGTCACAATTTTCCTTGGCTCACAATGTTGGCGAAAAAGTTCTTTCAATGTATCATAGTCATCTACGTCTTCATCAAAGTCAAAGGTTTTATATACCTTTAATTGCTTCGTCCCCGGCCACATGTAGGAACGTGGCTCTTTTCACTGCATCAGACTTTTTGTCTATTCCGCTGGCGACAATAGAGACTCTCCAATTTTCCGCTAGATTTCCTTCTACACTTAATGAGGTCGGAGGTTTCATCTGCTCCATTTTATCTTCCTATCTTTGTTTTACTTCAAGTTTTTACTCTGACACCATGTTATATATGACGCGGAAGAAGCCATTTCTAGAACAACAACTTTATTTTTCAACTGTCTCGATACCAACGCAGTAACACAAGAGTAGAGTCACAGTGCCACCTAATGGTCACACAGAGTAATGCACTGGTTTTCAAATATACTACATAGATGAAGGGGAAGACCGAAGGTTCAGGACAAACTTTAAACCTCACAAATACAACCAAACAATCAACACTGGGAAACACTTTTGACTTGTTAAAATCCTATCTTTTTGTCCCTTTTTGTAATTCCAGACCCCCCACAAGAAAATGTTTGTAAGGTGGAGGAGGACGGGGTTTTCAGTGACCAGCACCTGGATAACCTGGAGAGGAGCTGCAGCCCGGACCAGGAGGAACCAGGGCATCCACAGACTACAGAATTGGAGGAAGACGCCACCGGTCAGGAGATGAAGCAAGAGGACGTAGAGGTGGATGTCTCATTGGTCAATGTCGCTGATGTGAAAGTTGAAAATGGTGAACCAGGACCAAACTGTGGCCAGCTGCTGTTGCACACTTCTCCTGAAGCTCAAAACAAAGATGAGGAAGGGACTGAAAGTGTACGCTCAGACTCCAGTAAAACTGCAGATCCGGAGCCAATGAGACGACACGGTGACCACGAAGATGCTGCTGTCCCGTCAGACAGCAACTGTAAATCAAAGCTGACCAGGACCCACACGGAGAAGAAGGCGTTTTCTTGCAGCACTTGCAGGAAAGAGTTCAGTAAAAGTTGTAATTTAATGGCTCACATCAAGATCCACACTGGCGAAAGGCCGTACCTGTGCAACACCTGCGCAAAATCGTTTACTAAATCATCAGATCTTAAACGCCACATAAACACGCACACGGGCGACAAGCCTTACATCTGCACAACATGTGGTAAAAGTTACAGGCTACGTTCCCACCTGCTGGTTCACTCAAGGATCCACACGGGCGAGAAGCCGTACCTGTGCAACACCTGCGGAAAAACCTTTACTCAATTATCAGCTCTTAAAAGCCACATAACCACGCACACGGGCGAGAAGCCCTACATGTGCAAAACATGTGGTAAAAGTTACAGGCTACGTTCCCACCTGCTGGTTCACTCAAGGATCCACACGGGCGAGAAGCCGTACCTGTGCAACACCTGCGGAAAAACCTTTACTCAATTATCAGCTCTTAAGAGCCACATAACCACGCACACGGGTGAAAAGCCCTACATCTGCAAAACATGTGGAAAAAGTTACAAGCAACTTTCCCACCTAGTGGTTCACTCGAGGATCCACACCGGTGAAAGGCCGTACGTGTGCAACACCTGCAGCAAAACCTTTACTAGATCATCAGATCTTAAAAACCACATAACCAAACACACGGGCGAGAAGCGATATTTGTGCAAGACGTGCAACAAAGGTTTTAGCCGCAGAATTTATTTGCTGAGTCACATGAAAAATCACCTGGAGAAGTCTGGTGACTCGTGACAAATGAAGCTCATGTTGTCGTCCTACCGGGGCAGCTGTCCACTCCTGTCTGACCCACAGAAGAAGAACCCGCAGAAGTCCAACCACCACCTCCTGTGGTTGATGAGACTAATCCCCTCCCCAGAAGGGTTGCAGGTTCAACCCAGATTTATGCTTCTCCGTCAACTTGACACAGAGGGAACAATGTGGTTGTGTACTTTTTTGTAAAGTTCTGCATTGAGGTTGTTTGAAACCCTGTTCCTTCTTAAAATCGTATTATTTGTTGCTGTTGGTAACTTTCCGTCTCCACGGTGCAAATAAAGAGCTGTTAGTATGTGCTGAAGTTTCTTTAAACGTGACAGTTTATTTCGTTCATCTACAAAGCCTCTCTCACACGTCCTTTTTCCCGTCTGTTTCTTCTTCACTCACATTCTCTTTGTAAAGTTAATCTGCAGCTCCATGTTGTTAAACTCTCTCCATCTACTCCGTTCAGAGGTTAGTCCAAGTTTGATATATTTACGTGTTCGGTTTTTACAACGTTCCTCTGAAAAATACGAAGAAACTTCATAGAAACGAGGACAAAAGAAGAAACGCAACCATCGACACGTCAGAAACAGAACAGCCAACCATCTGTCACCATGTTATAAATTTTAATGTCTGCAGCATTAAACAAAAAACCTTGAAGATTTCAGAAGTCAGTGCAGTCAGATACGGTTTGCTTTTATTTCCCCTTTAAAATGTTTTTATTGATTTAGAAAACAAGAACATTTGGTTTGCAAATGAATGAGGAAATGAGTGTGATGTGGGATACACATCACGATACTTGAGTCAAGATACAATACGATATTGCGGTATCCAAATTTTGCGATATATTGCGATGTTATACATAGTTTTCTGAAAACTGTAAAAGGCTTTATGCATTTTAAATCTGAGCTGCGCGTACATCAGATTATCGTGATAATTCATGGGACAAACTAAGTCAAAACAATGCAATTCAAATGATGCATGCTGTGTTATTGTAACTTTATAAGCTAAAGTTACAACATATTTGTGTATGTTTTCATATTATTTACATAATGAGATTTTACCAATATTATTTAATCACATGTATAATATCAAGTTGTACTAGATTTACAACTCGTTTGACACATGATTTATTATAAAGCTGATGTTGAGATCCGTGTTGAAGCTGCAGATCTGCAGGTTGGAGAGCAGGAAGAAATGGGAGGATCATCGGGATCAGATTCCAGGAAGAGGACAGACTTTGGATTTAACCCTTTTATATCAGACATCCGTTTAGAAGTAAACTCTTTTTACCTCAACTCATATTTGTTAGAAACAATCATGAAAAATGTAATTAAGTTTTCATTTAAGATGGATGAATTATTTTATTGTTAATTCTGGAATATTACACTCTCCAGAGCTCCAAGAGCAGCAGTGTCCCCTGGTGGTGAGTTATAAAAGCTCAACAGAATCAGAATCAGAAAAAGGTTTATTGCCAAGTTTGTTAAACACACACAAAGAATGTGTTGTGGTGATTGGTGCAATACAATACAAATATAAAAGCAAATATATAAGAGAGAAAATGTATAAACAAAAATGTACAATATGAGGTTTTTAAAGTGCCGGATATGAGTCTGTACAAAAGTGATTTATGATGTGCGTTAATGTAACGCACAGGTCAGGATTGGAATCTTTACGTTAATGTAACGTAGAGTGGGAAGGGGGGACAGTTCGTGGTAGACGGGGGGTAGGGGGGACCGGGGCCTTGTTGATGAGGACGGCTGCAGACGGGAAAAAACTGTTCTTGTGGCGTGAGGTTTTGGTCCTGATGGACCGCAGCCTCCTGCCAGAGGGAAGAGTCTGGAACAGTTTGTGTCGGGGGTGGGAGGGATCTGCTGCAATCTTTCCTGCACCATCAGGTCCTGGAGGCTGCAGGTCCTGGAGAGATGGAAGATTGCAGCTAATCACCTTCTCTGCAGAGCGGATGATACGCTGCAGGTGCTCCTGTCCTTCACAGTGGCAGCAGCTACCAGACGGTGATGGAGGAGGTGAGGATGGACTCAATGATGGAGGAGGTGATGGAGGAGGTGAGGATGGACTCAATGATGGCCGTGTAAAACTGCACCATCATTGTCTTTGGCAGGTTAAACTTCTTCAGCTGCCGCAGGAAGTACATCCTCTGCTGTGCTTTTTTGGTGAGGGAGGTGATGTTCAGCTCCCACTTGAGGTCCTGGGATATGATGGTCCCCAGGAAGCGGTAAGACTCCACCGTGTCTGCTGGGGAGTCACACAGGGTGAGGGGGGCAGGTGGGGCTGCGTTCCTCCTGTAGTCCACTATCATCTCCACTGTCTTTAGAGCGTTGAGCTCTAGGTTGTTCCGACCGCACCAGGGGCCTCATGTACTAAGAGTGCGTGGATTTCAACGTGAAACCGTGCGTGGAATTTACACGAACGCAAAAATTCTGATGTACAAAACTGCGTACGCCCAAATCCACGCAGGTTGCTCTTTACAAACCAATCAGCGTGGATTTGAGCGTACATGCGGGAGCACAACCCTCCGCCCTGTCTCCTCCATCAAATACATATGTTTGAATACGATAATGAAGATAATTATCCATTAAAAACCGCTCATCCTAACAAGAAATGTGCAAAAACAGGTCAAACAAATTAAAAAAAACATCAGCTGTGAGCTGGAATAAATAATTTATTTGGGGGCATTTCTTCCGATTTCAGCTGCATTGCATTATGAGTAATGCTGTTCTTTGCTTTATGTTGCGTTCCGTGAAGAGTTTTGGTTTTATTATGATCGTACTGGTTTGTGAATGTTTATGAGCAGCGTTAGTGCATCTTTACACTCTGCTTTTCCTGTTTGTATTTTAAGAACGGACACCAGAACTTAAGTTGGTGGATGAAAAACGGCTCCTCGTTCTGCTTTATTGTCACACGTATTATATACTGACGGATTAAGACCAATGTACACGTTTATTGAGTCCTAAACATTGTGGATGTCCGCGATCACCTCTCTCATAAGTATAACAATGTGAACAATAGATAGATAGATAGATAGATAGATAGAACTTTATTCATCCCCGAAGGGAAATTCAACTGTCCAGCAGCTCATCAAAACATAAAAATCAACCACACTTCCATTCAGACAATAAAAGCACATTCATAAAAAATAAACATGAAATATAAGGTTTCAAAAATATCATGTAAAGTGCAAACTAAAATATAGTCCAGTTGTGGCAGAGGTGAGTGTGTGAGTGTGTGAGTGTGTGTGTGTGTGTGTGTGTGAGTTCAGGAGGAGTTAAACAGTCTTATTGCTGTGGGGATGAAGGATCTCCTGAATCTCTCCGTTCTGCAGCGCGGTGAGCGGAGCCGACCGCTGCAGCTGCTCCTGCTCCTCTGTTGCTCCAGGAGGCTGTGGAGACGCTGTCTGCTATTGTCCATTATAGCACTCAGTTTGTTCAGTGTTCCCTCTCCACCACAGATCTTAGCGGGTCCAGACTCCTGCCCAACACTGAGCCCGCTTTTTTCACCAGTTTGTCCAGTCGCTTGGTGTCTTTGATTGCAAGGCTGCCTCCCCAACACACAGCAGCAAAAAAGAGTGCACTGGCCACCAGCGTGTGGTAGAACATGGCCATCATCTCCACACACACATCAAAAGACCTCAGTGTCCGCAGGGAGAACAGGCGGCTCTGCCCCCTCCTGTAGAGGGCGTTGGTGTTAGGGGACCAGTCAAGCTTGTCGTCCAAGAGGACCCCGAGGTATTTGTATGTACATTCATATTTAAAACATGAAGCATCACGATCTGATTCCTCTGCTGCAGAAATAAAGACAACTTGTGCCGACGAGATTATCGAGGTGCAAACGTGAGAAATAAAGAGCAAAGTTGCTTTAACTCGGATTGTTGCATCACCAGTCCATCACCGGAGAAACACTTTCTGGATCCTGCAGCTCCTGCAGCTGACTCCATATCAGACTCTGAAAGTTGCCTAAATATTCAATAAAAACTTTATTCATCATTTCTGAGTCACATCAGTTCGTACCAACCAACCTTTCCGTGACATCCTAGTTTTATTTTAAAAGACAACTTTACAGAACCGATTTTTCGCTGCAAAATGTATTTTAATGTTTTTCTGTCCAGACACAGTTATGGGATGTTTTAGGATCTGGCTTTAATCTCCAGTACTCGTCCCATACAGTCGTCATGGTGACAGAGATGTCCGACCTGTCAGCAGCTCCAGCTGAAAGATCATGTTGGTCTGAACCGGAGCAGCTGGTCCAGTTCAGGACAGAGATCCAGAAGATCCTCTTGGTACCTAAACCAGCTGATGGTCCAGTCTTAGTCCTGGACCAGCAGATCCAGACTAAACCAGCTGATGGTCCAGTCTTAGTCCTGGACCAGCAGGTCCAGACTAAACCAGCTGATGGTCCAGTCTTAGTCCTGGACCAGCAGGTCCAGACTAAACCAGCTGATGGTCCAGTCTTAGTCCTGGACCAGCAGGTCCAGACTAAACCAGCTGATGGTCCAGTCTTAGTCCTGGACCAGCAGGTCCAGACTAAACCAGCTGATGGTCCAGTCTTAGTCCTGGACCAGCAGGTCGGTGTGATCTGATCATCAGCAGGTTCCTCTAACGGAGCCAAAGCTCCATCAGGATTTGCTGGTTCCATCGTTGAGCTCCTGCCGTTAGTTGTTTGTTCATATCGTGTGGTTGATTGTGAGATTGTTGCAGCTCCACTCGTGTGTAACTTATCTGGTGATGTGGGGACTGTCGTGTCCTTCACATGGTCGTGAACTTAATGCTGACGACACGTTTCCTCATATTCTGCACTTCACTGCATCACCAGTGAGAGTCACCAACAGACAAAACCTCAGAAAAGTGTGTACACCAGCCTTGGTGTGTGCGTGAAAGACCGCAACTTTCTACGTTCAAGTCATTCTTTGTACATCCGACCGTGAGCGTATAAATTGGCGTAGGCTACGCAGGTTTTTTGTGCGCCGCACGTTTTGTACATGAGGCCCCTGGCCCTCACACAGGCTCAGAGGCCTGGGTGGAGAGTACTGTATAAACCTCCATTAACCAGGAGGGTTGGGGATTTACAGTGGAGGCTCCTGCACGAGGTGCTCGCTGTGAATGCCTTTGTTTCTGTTATTAATCCAAATGTTCAGCCTGTTTGTCCCTTCTGTGCACAGAGAGAGACAGTTTTTCATTGTTTCTTAGAGTGTGCTCGTCTTTCTGCTCTGTTTCACCTGCTGAGTCGAATGTTCTCTATGTTTGGTGAGACTTTTTCACACCAGGTGTTCATTTTATGTGTCAGGCACAGTAAAACGAAAAAATCCAAACGTCAATTGTTACATTTTGTTATTGGTCAAGCCAAAGTGGTGATTTATGTCAGCAGGAGAAGCAGACTGGAGGGTTCTGTGGATACTGATGTTGGATTAATTTTTTTCTCGGATGTTGAAAGTCAGACTGATTTTAATTTCTACTGTCTGACTAACAACATAAAGGAGTTTAATGACATGTGGTGTGTTGACAAGGTGCTGTTTTCAGTGGGGGGCAGCATGCTGCTCTGGAAATATTCTGAGTTGAAATTTATTGGTTTTGTATTGTTTTTATTTGTACTGAAAGTTTTTGTCTGTGTGTTTGGTTGGACACATTTTTGAGTAAATAAAAGTGGTTTGAAAAACTCAAAAAAACTCTCTCTGTTTCTCACACACACACACACACACACATACACACACACACACACACACACACACACACACACACACACACACACACACACACACACACACACGGTCATTAATATTCATTCATTAAACCACAGTATTTTTTCTTCGTCTCATTAATGTAATGTACCATTGCTGTGGATCTTGTCTTTTATAATAATTATTATTAAAAAAGATAACATTTCAAACGTTTTAATGTATTATAATTGTTTTGGGGTTTTCTAGATAAAGAGCACACATATTTGGATATTATACAACTGATTCTGAGAAATCGTTTTTATATTGACATTGATGAACATTTACAATGTGAACATATGACCTTGGTTCTAACTCCTGTCTAAACTTAATTGTGTTTTGCTGTGGGCGGTGCTCCCTTGCTGAAGGCGGCGGTGTGGCCTGTAAGGGTGGTGGTGACAGAGGCTGCCTTTACTGGTCTCCGGGCTGTGGATGACGTGTTCCTGGTGGTGAAGGGAGCATGGGAGGTTGGGATGGAGGAGGCCTGGTGTCCTCTCCTCCGGTAGGAGTCGGCCTCTCATGTGGATGGTGCAGCAGTGGAGACTAAACTGGGAGGGGATGCACCACTACTGTCCATCTGACGTCTCATGTCCATCACCATCAGCTGCAGCCTCCGGTTCTCTTGTATTTGCTGCAGCACATACATCATTGCAGGTGGGCCCTGATACGGCTGTGGCCTACACACATACACAGGTGCTCCAATGTGAATGGGAGATGTCTCTACAACCTCAGGTGATTCTGACCTGGGCGCCGGGTGAGGGGTGTCATCTCTGCAAATCCCTCTCTATACCTCCATTCAGTCTCCTCTATCACAGCGGGGGTTCCTGCAGGGTAACTGACAGCCTGTGGGAGGGTGTACCCTTCATAATCTTCCATCAGTCTTGGTTGTTGCATTCGTCGGCGTGGACGTCCATCTTCACTTGGGGGAACATAAGCCATTATCACTTCTTAATGACCTTATCCGGCTCCAAGGACCATATGTTTTGGAGGCTTAATGATTAACAGTTGTACACTGGCTTTCTCTGTATTTTAATCATGAAGCGCATGTCAAGACTTAAATGAAGAGGCAGGAAGCGGTCAATTTCCTTTACAGTGCTTTATTCCAGTCTAGAGAGTGAACTTACAGTTATGGTGTGTGTGTGTGTGTGTGTGTGTGTGTGTGTGTGGTTCTGGAATAAACCATAGAATAATAGAAATCAATAAACAGCAATAAACATATGTTTAACCATAGCACACAATCCAAATAATAATTTTATAAGCATGAACATTATATACATGAGATAATATCACATTTAACTGGCAACAAAGAAAACAATCAGTGACATTCAGATAACATATCTAATTACTTTTCAGCAATTAGTGAAGTAAATAACACTGCTGGAAATACTCACCAGCAGAATTATAAAATATAACGCATATGGATGTTCTTAAATCAACCACTCTGTCAGGCAAACCTTCAGACCAGTGCTACATATTTGATTATTAGTACAAATGTGGGGATTTTGAATATCTGATTATATTTAAACCAGATATCTACAGATGTGGGACTTCATGATTTGCTACAAGTATTATGCTGCTTAATTTCATATAAATGGGACTTGATTTGAAGATGTTCATGATTTGCTACTAAAATGTTACATAAGCAATCATTTGAAAATTGGAACAAACTAAATGAATTAAGAATGAAAAATGTTTTGTGTTGAAATATGTTTCCTAGCATGATAAATCAATTTGATAATTATTGTGAGGAAATGTTGAGGCAGCGCTTTTAATGAGTGAATATCAAATATTGTCATCAAAGGGGAACTTTATTCAAAAAGTAGCCCTTCTTAGTACAGTGTAAAATCAACAAGGCCAACCCCCGGGAACCTGAACATGAAGAGGCAGTTCTAGATAATGGATGGATCATATTATTCATCTTGGTGAGAGCTCACACATAAACAAACCCTTTACCATGAAAGAAACCTGACAGTCCAGTAGTGATGTCATGGCTGGAACAGGAAGTGGGTGAGAATAAAGACCAGGATGAACCCTGGCTGCACAGCAACCTTGTGCTCAGATCTGTCAGCAGGTTGTAACTTCATCTCGGCTGATTGCAGCTCAGTGATTCCTCTCTGACATCACAGTTGGTCACATGTGCAGCAAACTAACTGCAGCTGACATGAAGTGAATGATCTCAGCTGAACTGAGCTGCAGAGAAACAACATGCTGCTGTTCACTGTGAAGCTCTGACTGGAAACAGACAGAAGAACAACATGTGGATCCTGGAATAACAGCAGCTTCCACCTTTAAAGGACTGGAAGAGGAAGACGTTTCAGCAACATGTGATTCAGGTGTTCTGATGGAAACAGAGACAGACATGTACAAACTCAACTATCTGTCCAACAGAGACAGTTTCTCTGACAGGAGGAGACTCTTGAGACTGAACTCAACACAGAGACACTGAAGAACCCGGATTGGACCTGAACCACAACCCAGGATAAAGAGGTTCAGTGAATGTGGTGTTGAAGGTGTGGATGTGGATCAGTCTGTCAGAAGAGATGCTGTAGAAGGACAGAGTTCCAGCAGGAACGTCCACATAGACTGCTACTCTGTCAGAGACTGAGGAAGAGGAGGAGGAAGGTGTTACTCTGGTATTGTGCCAGACACAGTACCGACCATCATCAGAACATGACAGACTCCAGGAATGATCGTTCATTCCAAAGCAACAGTCTTTAGAGTTTCCTTTCCTGCTGATTCTTCTGTAACTCACTGATACAGAAACTTTTCCTCTCCTCTGGACCTCCCAGTAACAGCGACCCGTAAGAACTTCTCTAAACAGCAGCTGACACCAGATATCAAACCTGTCTGGATGATCAGGATATGACTGATCCTCCTTCACATACGTCATCTTCCTGTTGTTGTCAGACAGTTTGATGCGTTTGTGGACTGTTTTTGGGTCGATGGTGAGTTGACAGGAATCTGATGGAGAGAACAAACAATCCAGCTGCAGTTATTGTTGATCTGTCATTGATCATTGATTGACGCATGAATGAGTGATGTGACAGTGTGAAGATGGTTGAATGTGTGAATGAAATAAAAACACACTTACACTTCCTCAGACCTGGTGTCATCCATCGTTGTCCAGCAGGCTTCACCCTGAAAGGAGGAGGGGGGTCAGACCAGCACAGTCTCTTTCAGCAAACATGGACATTACGTGGCTCTCACACACTGATGAAGGAACAGTCCAACACTTGGACAGGTGCACTTGAATGCAGCATCTCTGAAGTCCTGTCCTATGGTCGTCATGTTCCAGCACAGTTTGAAAACATTCTTTTCATCTGATTTCATCTCTGCTGAATCAGCAGCAGGAGGAGACTGTGTCATGGATGAGTGAAGGTGCAGCTGTTATTGTGCTGTGATGGGACTGAAAACCACACTGCTGTGGTTCTGGGATGTTTACTGGTTAAGAACGGATCAGAGTTGTGAACTGCATCTATCAGCTCTGCTGCACCAGATGAGCTGCAGCAGCTCCATCTGCTCAAAGATCTCTGCTCAAAGTGTCATGGAAAACATTCAAACATCATATGGTTTGTAACAAAAGGCCAACAGCTTTAAGGAACAGGATGAGAAGAGGGGGATATAAAACATGTAAATGCAGATGAAAGGGTCACATCTCTTTTGTAATGCATACCTTCCTCTACGAGGACTAGCATCCACATGTCGGGTGCAGGTATCTGTATTTTATCTGTGCAATTAATAAAAATTGCCACAACAAAATCCAGAGAGCCACAAAGATGATGTCCACAACAACACGATGAAGAGTCCAGCCACTGATGTCCTTCTGTCTTCATACCTGAGATAGTCCAGTCTCCAGCGGGGATCCTCCAGTCCAGCAGACAAAAGCTTCACTGACTCTCCTGGATGGTTGTAGCTCAGGTCCAACTCTCTCAGGTGGGAGGGGTTGGAGCTCAGAGCTGAGACCAGAGAAGCACAGCCTTCCTCTGAGATCAGACAGCCTGACAGCCTGCAGACACACAACACACATGCAGAGACTCTGAGAGAACTGCTCTGAGACTGAAGCTGACTCTGTCCTCGTGTTCACCTGATGATGGTGCTGATGGAAAAGTCAGAAGATCAGCAGAAACACATCAACAATCTTTCAATATCAACCACAGTTCTAACGGTCAACAGTCTGACACTTGGTGGATTCTGACCTGAGAGACTCCAGGTGACAGTGTGGACTCTCCAGTCCAGGACACAGCTTCTTCAGTCCTGAATCCTGCAGGTGGTTGTTACTCAGGTCCAGTTCTGTCAGACTGGAGGACTGAGAGCTGAGAACTGAGGACAGATCTGCACAGATGTTCTCTGAGAGGTTACAGACACTCAACCTGCAGAGGAGATTAAAGAGAGATCATGAGGCTATTTAGGAAAGTTTCTTTATAAAATTTAGGGCCAAATCCACAAAGAACAGATTGCGCCCGCAAATAGCGCTGTGAATTGCGCCGCATTTGCGCCCGCAATTATCCCCGCTTTAAGGTCCTCTTCACAAAAGATTTTGCTCTAATGATATGCCGGCGCAAACACGCCCATAAAGTTTTGCAGCTGAGTGCAATTTTCCCTTGTCTGAGTAAGTGAGCGGAGCTGTTTCCAGTGTTCTCCATATTTCAGCACACAGATTGGTCCATAATGAAAACTGCAGAGAGCACAACAGCCTCAACTTTCACGTATTTGTACTTCTCTAGTATTTCGCATGTATGACATAAGCTAATGAAATGTCAAATGTTAAGAGGCTGTGCGCATTTACGCACAAGGCACAGCACCAGTAACTTCATTAACACTGGATCGGGATCAGATCAGGATCTAATGGTAATTCATGTTCTTTGTTTTGCTACACACACCTACAGGTCAGCTGTTAAACACACACATTCTAGATTTATATATTTATATGGTGGAATTGTTTGTAATAAAGCAGCCCCTTACTGTATGGATGAATCCTGAACTCCGTCCTGTTATTTTTATTTTTAAATCCGAGATAAGTCCACAACCCCACTTGATCTGACTGTCTACAGTCATGTCTGACTGTATATTTCACCCTTAATATCATTCAGTATCACACAAGCTTGAATGATATTGAATAGAGAGAGAAACAGAGACAGAGGGGGAGTGAGGAGTGAGTTTGCGCGCAGTTAATACACGCTTCGAAAAGACGGTATTTGCTCCACTATTTTTGCGTGTAGCAAATAGCGCTGGCCTTTGTGAATTAGACGGTTTTTGCAATGAGGCTTATTTGCATAGAAAGGCGGATGTAAAATTTTGCGCCGAATGTATGAATATTACGGTACCTAATTTACATGCATGCAAATGGCACAGGCGCACCATGACACTATTTGCTTGGCAGCGCAGTTTGTGGTGCAATTCGCCCTTTGCGGGTGCTTTGTGAATTAGACGCTCTCTTTTTGTCTCATTTGCACCGGTTTAGCGGCCGCAAAAGCCGCAAAATCCTTTTGTGGATTTGGCCCTTACTGTACAAGACAACTCAAAGGCAAGACAACTTAAAATAAAAAGATTTTAAAAAAAGAATAAAAAAATTAAGAATTTAAAAGCAGTAATTAAAGACAGACAGACATAAGTCAAAGAGTTTTTCAACTTGACTTAAGGCTATAGAGAGTTTCAGCATCCCTGATGCATTCTGGGAGTTTGTTCCACAAGTGAGGAGCAAAAACTGAACGCTGACTCATCATTGGTTTTATCTCTGGGTATAGAAAGTAGGCTTGTTCCTGACGACCTGAAGGTTCTGGTTGTTGGTTCATCATGGACCAGGAGATCAGAGATGTATTTTGATCCGAAATCAGGTGAAGAGAAAGTGTACTGTTTAGGTTTAAAACATTTATTAAGAGAATACCCTGTGCTATGCTTAACTGTGGATGATGTTTGATAGAGCAAGTAACAGAAGTGAAGGTATAAGGGGATGTTGTAGAGAGTCAAATGACCTGGAATAGACAAGTTGACCAAATAGTGCAGAGAATGGGTAGAGGTATAGCTGTGATTAAACACTGCAGGAAGTTTTTGCCTAATGATTTGATTAAACAGGTGATCCACGCATCAGTCTTGTCAAATGTAGATTATTGCTCTGTGATTTGGTCCAGTAAAACCAAAGTTAACCTGGCCAGACTGCAGGTAAATCAGAACAAAGCAGCTGGTTGAGTCATTCAGCGCTTTTATCAGACCAGTGGAAGTATAATGAATCCCCATCCATCCTGGTGAAGTGGAGAATGTAGGATGCAATATTCATAGATGAGTTTAATCAATAAAGTAGTACTGACGAAAACATCAGAATCATTTTGCAGAAGATTATCATTTTTTTCACACAACAATAATTGGTCGAGTCGGACATCAGCAGGTAATTTTCTGTTGCCTCCATGTAGAAGTAACTTAAACAGAAGACAATGAATCACAGAGCGATGGTGGTGTTGAGTGAATTACCAAACCTTTGGACTTTAAATAATATGATAAGCTTTAAGAAGAAGCTAAAGTTATTTTTGTTTACTCAGGATAATAAAATGGACTGTTAAGAATTGAGCTAATAATCTGTTTATTGTGTTGACACTGTTTCCTTTTCCTCTATTTCTTTTGTGTTTGTGTGTGTAGTTTTGCTGAAGGGGTCTGGGGGGGTGTTTATATTGCTGATTATATTGTTGTTGTTTTTACTTTGAGCATGTGTTCTAGTGTCTGTTGTCTCTGAGTTGTAAGCATTTATGTTTATGTATTTTAATTAATGATAATGTTGTAATTCAGCTGATGATTCTGATGAGACCCCAGATAAACTGCTGTGAAAGATCAGCAGCTAACGGGGATCTAATAAAACAACCAAACAAACAGTTGTAACGGTCAACAGTTGAACACTTGGTGTATTCTGACCTGAGAGACTCCAGGTGACAGTGTGGACTCTCCAGTCCAGGACACAGCTTCTTCAGTCCTGAATCCTGCAGGTGGTTGTTACTCAGGTCCAGTTCTGTCAGACTGGAGGACTGAGAGCTGAGAACTGAGGACAGATCTGCACAGATGTTCTTTGAGAGGTTACAGTCACTCAACCTGCAGAGGAGATTAAAGAGAGATCATGAGGTTATTTAGGAAAGTCTGTGTATTACATTTCATGTACAAGAGAACTCAAAGTGCTTGAAATAAAAAGATTTAAAAAAAATGAATAAAAAAAGTTAAGAATTTAAAAGCAGTCAATAAAAGTCAATAAAAAGGTTTTCAACTTGACTTAAGTCTATAAAGAGTTTCAGCATCCCTGATGAATTCTGGGAGTTTGTTCTTCAGGTGAGGAGCAAAAGCTGAACGCTGACTCATCATGTTTGGTTTTATCTCTGGGTACAGATAGTTCCTGACTGAGGGTTCTGGTTGGTTCATCATGGACCAGGAGATCAGAGATGTATTTTGATCCAAAATCATTCAGAGATTCATAAACCAGCAGCAGGATTTAACATCTATTCTGGGACAGACAGGAAACCAGTGTAAAGATCTAAGAACTGGAGTTGTATGGTCCACTCTCCTCCACATGTCCTTTAGGTCCATAATGACCGTAATGTGTTATTGAATAAGTTAATGTAACCCTGGTGAAAAGTGTGGAGTGAATCTTGTTACCTGTGGACACGCCCCCTACCCTTTGACTGGACACTCCCACTGGAAACAGCCTTTGAACCCTGGGCCAATGGATGCAGGCTCCACACTGCACCATCCTCCACTCTCAATAAATGAGCAGCACCTGCTCAGCCCAGACACACTCATTTGCTCAGGCACACTGTTGCTGCCACCATCACCAAACATTTCCTCTCAAGCCTTGAAGGAAATCTGCAAACCACCTGGATTAGTTCCCACAGCTGAGGTGCTGAATCATAGAAGATTATTGCTGTGGGGTATGGGGCTTCATTCTGCATTGGTCAGGCTTTATTGGAAGCTTTGAATTTCTTTGAACTGATCGAACTGGATGGTGAGCCAACCCTGAACCTTGAATACCTGCAGGAAGGATTTGAACCCCTTGTTCCAGAATTCAATAATCAGGCCCAAGGCAGGCTCAAGCCTGACTTGGACTTTCCTGACTTGACTTGACTGACTTTGACTGTGGTTGAGAACTGAAGTGAAAGTGCACTACTCACGTTATATGTTGTGTCCTTTTTGTAATGTTTGTTTAATCATTTTAACAATATACTGCAGTTAAATTCAAACCTTGGTCTCAGTGTTTCATTGTCCTTCAATCAGCTCCTTGAGTCGAGCTTTGCACAAGCCCCAACTTGATGGTAAACTGATTACATGTGCTACATTAAGCTGCTATGGTTTTGAATCAGCTACTATTGCATGTGGTAAGAGTTATTATTCTAATAGGAAAAGCACTGTTTACTTTAATGGTAGTGATTCCAAGCTGAGAGCCGTGAGCTGTGGGGTTCCGCAAGGGAATTCTTTGGGTCCGCTTTTATTTTCAATATTCAAATTTAAAATAAATTTACTGTTTATTCTAAATCATGCCACCATTGCAATGTATGCTGAAGATTCAACAGTTTATCAGTAAATGGGCGTGCTGAATTAACTGAGATTCAAAGGGTGGAATTAAAATTAACATAAAAATGGATGAGTTCTGAATAAGGTGAAGAGAAAGCGTACTGTTTTAAGTTCAAAATTCAAAAGAAGTGAAGGTATTAGGGGATGTTGTAGAGAGACAATTGTCCTGGAATAGACAAGTTGACCAAATAGTGCAGAGAATGGGTAGAGGTATAGCTGTGATTAAACACTGCAGGAAGTTTTTGCCTAATGATTTGATGAAACAGGTGATACTTGCATCGGTCTTGTCAAATGTAGATTATTGCTCTGTGATTTGGTCCAGTACAACCAAACTTAACCTGGCCAGGCTGCAGGTAAATCAGAACAAAGCAGCTGACTGAACCATTCAGCTTCTTTATCAGACCAGTGGAAGTATAATGAATCCCCATCCTGGATAAGTTGAGAATGTAGGAGGCAATATTCATTGATTAGTTTAATCAATAAAGTAGTTATGACTAACACCAGAAACACTCTACTGAAGATTATCATTTTTTCACACACACAGTCATTTGCCGAGGCGAACATCAGCAGGTAATTTAGATTCAAAATAAAGTCAAAATCAATACATTGAAAGATTCGTCCCACCAAAGAATAAAAAAAAACTACTTTTTTTATTTTTATCTAGGCTGGAGCTATGAGGGTGAGATTTTACACCTCACAGATCATGTGACCCAACAGGGGTAAAAATGAAACTTAATCCTATGACAAAACCAAATACATTTTTGGAAAGGCCTTGACCTGTAGATTAACATAAATCAGAATGAAGCTCATACATGCCTCCTGCTTTGAAATAATGACCATTGAACCTTGACCTTGATGCATTTTAAAGGGTTATAATTTTGCGATAAAATGGACTATAGACATTAAACCAACTGTTATGGAAACCTCTTGATCTAATGTATCATGCCAGAGTAGTCATCACTAGGTGGCGCTATAATATAAGGGTAAAACATGTTTAAAATTAATTTTCACATATTTAACAATTATATATTTAAAATATATTTAAACAAATTTGTGTATCATGCCCTTAAACTACTATGTACACTCTTATTTTAGTATTAATAACCTCCATTTCTTTGAAAAAAACAATATTAGCTAAGAACTACATTTCCCTAGAGTCATGCAGCTTTTCCTCTATTTCTTTTGTGTTTGTGTGTGTAGTTTTGCTGAAGGGGGTGGGGGGTGTTAAAATGTGAACAGCAAATGATTATTTGTTCTATCTCACACTGTCCAGAAAGTTGTTGTGTTGTTGAAAAATGGAAAATATTTTTTATTCTTTATTAATTGAGCTATGGATTTGATTTCTCTTAATATTTGGTTGAGAGTGTGATGAGAAAATGTAAATCCTGACTTTAAAAAGAAGGAATGTAAAGTCATAACGTAATTGTGCTGATTATATTGTTGTTGTTTTTTTTTTTCACTTTGAGCAGGTGTTCTAGTGTCTGTTGTCTCTGAGTTGTGAGCATGTATGTTTGTGTATTTTAATTAATGATAATGTTGTAGTTCAGCTGATGATTCTGATGAGACCCCAGATAAACTGCTGTTAAAGGTCAGCAGATAATGGGCATCAAATAAAACAAACAAACAAACAGTTCTAACGGTCAACAGTCTGACACTTGGTGGATTCTGACCTGAGAGACTCCAGGTGACAGTGTGGACTCTCCAGTCCAGGACACAGCTTCTTCAGTCCTGAATCCTTCAGGTGGTTGTTACTCAGGTCCAGTTCTGTCAGACTGGAGGACTGAGAGCTGAGAACTGAGGACAGATCTGCACAGATGTCCTCTGAGAGTTTACAACCACTCAACCTGCAGAGGAGATTAAAGAGAAATCATGAGGTTATTTAGGAAAGTTTGTGTATTACATTTCATGTACAAGACAACTCACAGGGCTTAAAATAAAAAGATTTAAAAAAATGAATAAAAAAAGTTAGGAATTTAAAAGAAGCAATTAAAGACAGACAGACCTAAGTAAATGAAAAGGTTTTCAACTTGACTTAAGTTAATAAAGAGTTTCATCATCCCTGATGCATTTTGGGAGTTTGTTCTTTAGGTGAGGAACAAAAGCTGAACGTTGACTCATGTTTGGTTTTAACTCTGGTTAAAGATAGTAGGCGTGTTCCTGACGACCTGAGGGTTCTGGTTGGTCCATCATGGACCAGGAGATCAGAGATGTATTTTGATCTGAAATCATTCAGAGATTCATAAACCAGCAGCAGGATTTAACATCTATTCTGGGACAGACAGGAAACCAGTGTAAAGATCTAAGAACTGGAGTTGTATGGTCCACTCTCCTCCACATGTCCTTTAGGTCCATAATGACCATAATGTGTTATTGAATAAGTTAATGTAACCCTGGTGAAAAGGGCTGAGTGAATCTTGTTACCTGTGGACACGCCCACTACCCTTTGTCTAGACACTCCCACTGGAAACAGCCTTTAAACCCTGGGCCAATGGATGCAGGCTCCACACTGCACCATCCTCCTCTCTCAATAAATGAGCAGCACCTGCTCAGCCCAGACACACTCATTTGCTCAGGCACACTGTTGCTGCCACCATCACCAAACATTTCCTCTCAAGCCTTGAAGGAAATCTGCAAACCACCTGGATTAGTTCCCACAGCTGAGGTTCTGAATCATAGAAGATTATTGCTGTGGGGTATGGGGCTTCATTCTGCATTGGTCAGGCTTTATTGGAAGCTTTGAATTTCTTTGAACTGATCTAACTGGATGGTGAGCCAACCCTGAACCTTGAATACCTGCAGGAAGGATTTGAACTCTTGTTCCAGAACTCAATAAGCAAGTCCAAGGCAGGCTCAAGCCTACCTTGGACTTTCCTGACTTGGCTTGACTGACTTTGACTGTGGTTGAGAACTGAAGTAAAAGTGCACTACTCATTTGACAACTCTAAATACTAGTATTTGAAATGACTAATCTAGTCACTGTCTTTTTTTATGTTATATGTTGTGTCTTTTTTGTAATGTTTGTTTAATCATTTTAACAATATACTGCAGTTAAATTCAAACCTTGGTCTCAGTGTTTCATTGTCCTTCAATCAGCTCCTTGAGTCGAGCTTTGTATTTTTTTACTTTTAGAAGCTGTCCTAGTGTCTGTTGTCTCTGAGTTGTGAGCATGTATGTTTATGTATTTTAATTAATGATAATGTTGTAGTTCAGCTGATGATTCTGATGAGACCCCAGAGAAACTACTGTGAAAGATCAGCAGCTAACGGGGATCTAATAAAACAACCAAACAAACAGTTCTAACGGTCAACAGTTGAACACTTGGTGGATTCTGACCTGAGAGACTCCAGGTGACAGTGTGGACTCTCCAGTCCAGGACACAGCTTCTTCAGTCCTGAATCCTGCAGGTCGTTGTTACTCAAGTCCAGTTCTGTCAGACTGGAGGACTGAGAGCTGAGAACTGAGGTCAGATCTGCACAGATGTTCTTTGAGAGTTTACAACCACTCAACCTGCAGAGGAGATTAAAGAGAGATCATGAGGTTATTTAGGAAAGTTTGTGTATTACATTTCATGTACAAGACAACTCACAGGGCTTAAAATAAAAAGATTTTAAAAAATGAATAAAAAAAGTTAGGAATTTAAAAGAAGCAATTAAAGACAGACAGACCTAAGTAAATGAAAAGGTTTTCAACTTGACTTAAGTTAATAAAGAGTTTCATCATCCCTGATGCATTTTGGGAGTTTGTTCTTCAGGTGAGGAACAAAAGCTGAACGCTGACTCATGTTTGGTTTTATCTCTGGGTATAGATAGTAGGCGTGTTCCTGACGACCTGAGGGTTCTGGTTGGTCCATCATGGACCAGGAGATCAGAGATGTATTTTGATCCAAAATCATTCAGAGATTCATAAACCAGCAGCAGGATTTAACATTTATTCTGGGACAGACAGGAAACCAGTGTAAAGATCTAAGAACTGGAGTTGTATGGTCCACTCTCCTCCACATGTCCTTTAGGTCCATAATGACCGTAATGTGTTATTGAATAAGTTAATGTAACCCTGTTGAAAAGTGTGGAGTGAATCTTGTTACCTGTGGACACGCCCACTACCCTTTGGCTGGGCACTCCCACTGGAAACAGCCTTTAAACCCTGGGCCAATGGATGCAGGCTCCACACTGCACCATCCTCCACTCTCAATAAATGAGCAGCACCTGCTCAGCCCAGACACACTCATTTGCTCAGACACACTGTTGCTGCCACCATCACCAAACATTTCCTCTCAAGCCTTGAAGGAAATCTGCAAACCACCTGGATTAGTTCCCACAGCTGAGGTGCTGAATCATAGAAGGTTATTGCTGTGGGGTATGGGGCTTCATTCTGCATTGGTCAGGCTTTATTGGAAGCTTTGAATTTCTTTGAACTGATCGAACTGGATGGTGAGCCAACCCTGAACCTTGAATACCTGCAGGAAGGATTTGAACCCCTTGTTCCAGAATTCAATAATCAGGCCCAAGGCAGGCTCAAGCCTGACTTGGACTTTCCTGACTTGACTTGACTGACTTTGACTGTGGTTGAGAACTGAAGTGAAAGTGCACTACTCACGTTATATGTTGTGTCCTTTTTGTAATGTTTGTTTAATCATTTTGACAATATACTGCAGTTAAATTCAAACCTTGGTCTCAGTGTTTCATTGTCCTTCAATCAGCTCCTTGAGTCGAGCTTTGCACAAGCCCCAACTTGATGGTAAACTGATTACATGTGCTACATTAAGCTGCTATGGTTTTGAATCAGCTGCTATTGCATGTGGTAAGAGTTATTATTCTAATAGGAAAAGCACTGTTTACTTTAATGGTAGTGATTCCAAGCTGAGAGCCGTGAGCTGTGGGGTTCCCCAAGGGAGTTCTTTGGGTCCGCTTTTATTTTCAATATTCAAATTTAAAATAAATTTACTGTTTATTCTAAATCATGCCACCATTGCAATGTATGCTGAAGATTCAACAGTTTATCAGTAAATGGGCGTGCTGAATTAACTGAGATTCAAAGGGTGGAATTAAAATTAACATAAAAATGGATGAGTTCTGAATAAGGTGAAGAGAAAGCGTACTGTTTTAAGTTCAAAATTCAAAAGAAGTGAAGGTATTAGGGGATGTTGTAGAGAGACAATTGTCCTGGAATAGACAAGTTGACCAAATAGTGCAGAGAATGGGTAGAGGTATAGCTGTGATTAAACACTGCAGGAAGTTTTTGCCTAATGATTTGATTAAACAGGTGATACTTGCATCGGTCTTGTCAAATGTAGATTATTGCTCTGTGATTTGGTCCAGTACAACCAAACTTAACCTGGCCAGGCTGCAGGTAAATCAGAACAAAGCAGCTGACTGAACCATTCAGCTTCTTTATCAGACCAGTGGAAGTATAATGAATCCCCATCCTGGATAAGTTGAGAATGTAGGAGGCAATATTCATTGATTAGTTTAATCAATAAAGTAGTTATGACTAACACCAGAAACACTCTACTGAAGATTATCATTTTTTCACACACACAGTCATTTGCCGAGGCGAACATCAGCAGGTAATTTAGATTCAAAATAAAGTCAAAATCAATACATTGAAAGATTCGTCCCACCAAAGAATAAAAAAAAACTACTTTTTTTATTTTTATCGAGGCTGGAGCTATGAGGGTGAGATTTTACACCTCACAGATCATGTGACCCAACAGGGGTAAAAATGAAACTTAATCCTATGACAAAACCAAATAAATTTTTGGAAAGGCCTTGACCTGTAGATTAACATAAATCAGAATGAAGCTCATACATGCCTCCTGCTTTGAAATAATGACCATTGAACCTTGACCTTGATGCATTTTAAAGGGTTATAATTTTGCGATAAAATGGACTATAGACATTAAACCAACTGTTATGGAAACCTCTTGATCTAATGTATCATGCCAGAGTAGTCATCACTAGGTGGCGCTATAATATAAGGGTAAAACATGTTTAAAATTAATTTTCACATATTTAACAATTATATATTTAAAATATATTTAAACAAATTTGTGTATCATGCCCTTAAACTACTATGTACACTCTTATTTTAGTATTAATAACCTCCATTTCTTTGAAAAAAACAATATTAGCTAAGAACTACATTTCCCTAGAGTCATGCAGCTTTTCCTCTATTTCTTTTGTGTTTGTGTGTGTAGTTTTGCTGAAGGGGGTGGGGGGTGTTAAAATGTGAACAGCAAATGATTATTTGTTCTATCTCACACTGTCCAGAAAGTTTTTGTGTTGTTGAAAAATGGAAAATATTTTTTATTCTTTATTAATTGAGCTATGGACTTGATTTCTCTTAATATTTGGTTGAGAGTGTGATGAGAAAATGTAAATCCTGACTTTAAAAAGAAGGAATGTAAAGTCATAACGTAATTGTGCTGATTATATTGTTGTTTTTTTTTTTTTCACTTCGAGCAGGTGTTCTAGTGTCTGTTGTCTCTGAGTTGTGAGCATGTATGTTTGTGTATTTTAATTAATGATAATGTTGTAGTTGGGCTGATGATTCTGATGAGAGCCCAGATAAACTGCTGTTAAAGGTCAGCAGATAATGGGCATCGAATAAAACAACCAAACAAACAGTTCTAACGGTCAACAGTCTGACACTTGGTGTATTCTGACCTGAGAGACTCCAGGTGACAGTGTGGACTCTCCAGTCCAGGACACAGCTTCTTCAGTCCTGAATCCTGCAGGTGGTTGTTACTCAAGTCCAGTTCTGTCAGACTGGAGGACTGAGAGCTGAGAACTGAGGACAGATCTGCACAGATGTTCTCTGAGAGGTTACAACCACTCAACCTGCAGAAGAGATTAAAGACAGATCATGAGGTTATTTAGGAAAGTTTGTGTATTACATTTCATGTACAAGACAACTCACAGGGCTTAAAATAAAAAGATTTAAAAAAATGAATAAAAAAAGTTAGGAATTTAAAAGAAGCAATTAAAGACAGACAGACCTAAGTAAATGAAAAGGTTTTCAACTTGACTTAAGTTAATAAAGAGTTTCATCATCCCTGATGCATTTTGGGAGTTTGTTCTTTAGGTGAGGAACAAAAGCTGAACGTTGACTCATGTTTGGTTTTAACTCTGGTTAAAGATAGTAGGCGTGTTCCTGACGACCTGAGGGTTCTGGTTGGTCCATCATGGACCAGGAGATCAGAGATGTATTTTGATCTGAAATCATTCAGAGATTCATAAACCAGCAGCAGGATTTAACATTTATTCTGGGACAGACAGGAAACCAGTGTAAAGATCTAAGAACTGGAGTTGTATGGTCCACTCTCCTCCACATGTCCTTTAGGTCCATAATGACCATAATGTGTTATTGAATAAGTTAATGTAACCCTGGTGAAAAGGGCTGAGTGAATCTTGTTACCTGTGGACACGCCCACTACCCTTTGTCTAGACACTCCCACTGGAAACGGCCTTTAAACCCTGGGCCAATGGATGCAGGCTCCACACTGCACCATCCTCCACTCAATAAATGAGCAGCACCTGCTCAGCCCAGACACACTCATTTGCTCAGACACACTGTTGCTGCCACCATCACCAAACATTTCCTCTCAAGCCTTGAAGGAAATCTGCAAACCACCTGGATTAGTTCCCACAGCTGAGGTTCTGAATCATAGAAGATTATTGCTGTGGGGTATGGGGCTTCATTCTGCATTGGTCAGGCTTTATTGGAAGCTTTGAATTTCTTTGAACTGATCTAACTGGATGGTGAGCCAACCCTGAACCTTGAATACCTGCAGGAAGGATTTGAACTTTTGTTCCAGAACTCAATAAGCAAGTCCAAGGCAGGCTCAAGCCGGCCTTGGACTTTCCTGACTTGGCTTGACTGACTTTGACTGTGGTTGAGAACTGAAGTAAAAGTGCACTACTCATTTGACAACTCTAAATACTAGTATTTGAAATGACTAATCTAGTCACTGTCTTTTTTTATGTTATATGTTGTGTCTTTTTTGTAATGTTTGTTTAATCATTTTAACAATATACTGCAGTTAAATTCAAACCTTGGTCTCAGTGTTTCATTGTCCTTCAATCAGCTCCTTGAGTCGAGCTTTGTATTTTTTTACTTTTAGAAGCTGTCCTAGTGTCTGTTGTCTCTGAGTTGTGAGCATGTATGTTTATGTATTTTAATTAATGATAATGTTGTAGTTCAGCTGATGATTCTGATGAGACCCCAGAGAAACTACTGTGAAAGATCAGCAGCTAACGGGGATCTAATAAAACAACCAAACAAACAGTTCTAACGGTCAACAGTTGAACACTTGGTGGATTCTGACCTGAGAGACTCCAGGTGACAGTGTGGACTCTCCAGTCCAGGACACAGCTTCTTCAGTCCTGAATCCTGCAGGTCGTTGTTACTCAAGTCCAGTTCTGTCAGACTGGAGGACTGAGAGCTGAGAACTGAGGTCAGATCTGCACAGATGTTCCCTGAGAGGTTACAGTCACTCAACCTGCAGAGGAGATTAAAGAGAAATTATGAAGATTTTTAAAAGTTGATTATGTCATTTAACAAAGAAATAAATTATATAATATCAATGAATGCTGATTATTTCAACTAATAATCAATACATATTAATCATAATGACCGCAACATTTGAACAGGTTTCCTCCATGAACACAACATGTAAAACAGATGTGTCCGTGTTCATCCTTACACAACTTTCTTGGAGGCTTTGACCACCGGCAGCAGCCTCCGTAGAACCTCCTCTGAAGCTGAGTATTTCTTCAGGTCAAACACCTCCAGATCTCCTGATGACAGTAAGATGAAGACCAGAGCCGACCACTGAGCAGGAGACAGTTTATCTGTGGAGAGATGTCCTGACCTCAGGAACTGTTGGACCTCCTCCACCAGAGAACCAGCGTTCAGTTCATTCAGACAGTGGAACAGGTTGATGCTTTTCTCTGCAGACAGATCCTCACTGATCCTCTTCTTGATGTATTCAACTGTTTCCTTATTGTTCTGTGAACTTCTTTGTTTTGGTTCCAGCAGACCTCGTAGGAGAGTCTGATTGGTCTCCAGTGAAAGACCCAGGAGGAAGCGGAGGAACAAGTCCAGGTGTCCGTTCGGACTCTGTAAGGCCTTGTCCACAGCACTCTGATAGATGTCAGTCTCTGCGCTTGTTTTAAACCACCAGAAGGTGTTCTTTTGTTTCTCCAGCAGGTTGACTCCACACTTGATGAAGGTCAGATGGACATGAAGAGCAGCCAGAAACTCCTGGACACTCAGATGGATGAAGCAGAAGACCTGGTCCTGGTACAGGCTGCTCTCGTCTCTAAAGATCTGTGTGAACACTCCTGAGTACACTGAAGCCTCTCTGACATCGATGCCACACTCTCTCAGGTCTGGTTCATAGAAGATCAGGTTTCCTTTCTGGAGCTGCTCAAAAGCCAGTTTTCCCAGAGACTCCACCATCTTCCTGCTCTCTGGACTCCAGTGTGGATCCGTCTCAGCTCCTCCATCATACTTGACCTTCTTCAGCTTGGCCTGGACCACCAGGAAGTGGATGTACATCTCAGTCAGGGTCTTGGGCAGCTCCCCTCCCTCTCTGGTTTCCAGGACTTTCTCCAGGACCGTAGCAGTGATCCAGCAGAAGACTGGGATGTGGCACATGATGTGGACGCTTCGTGATGTCTTGATGTGGGAGATGATCCTGCTGGTCTGTTCCTCTTCTCTGAACCTCTTCCTGAAGTATTCCTCCTTCTGTGGGTCAGTGAACCCTCTGACCTCCGTCACCATGGAGACACACTCAGGAGGGATCTGATTGGCTGCTGCGGGTCGTGTGGTGATCCAGAGATGAGCAGAAGGAAGCAGGTTCCCCCTGATGAGGTTTGTCAGCAGCACATCCACTGAGGTGGACTCTGTAACATCAGTCAGGACCTGATTGTTGTGGAAGTCCAGAGGAAGTCGACTCTCATCCAGACCGTCAAAGATGAACACGACCTGGAACTCTTCAAAGCTGCAGATTTCTCTGGTTTCAGTGAAGAAGTGATGAACAAGTTCCACCAAGCTGAACTTTCTCTCTTTCAGCACATTCAGCTCTCTGAAGGTGAATGGAAGCAGTAACTGGATGTCCTGGTTGGCTTTGCCTTCAGCCCAGTCCAGAGTGAACTTCTGTGTTAGGACTGTTTTACCGATGCCGGCCACTCCCTTCGTCATCACTGTTCTGATTGGTTCATCTCTTCCAGGTGGGAGTTTAAAGATGTCTTCCTGTCTGATGGTTGTCTCTGCTCTGTCTGGATTCCTGGATGCTGCTTCAATCTGTCTGACTTCATGTTCATTGTTGACGTCTCCAGTCCCTCCCTCTGTGATGTAGAGCTCTGTGTAGATCTGCTTCAGTAGGGTTGGGTTTCCTGCTTTAACAATCCCCTCAAACACACACCGGGACTTCTTCTTCAGCTTAGACTTCAGCCGCTTTTTACAAACTGCAGCAAAAGTACCTTAATAAATGTGGAAAACAGAAAGCAATTAGTTTTTATACAATTCAACTTATTTCTCATAAAGAATCGGAATGTGAACCGACGCTGATCAACTCTGACATTACGATGAGCTGTCCAATATTGAGTACTGCAGTAATCTGCAGATAATCTGGAGTTAGCAGGATTCCTGGAAGAGGAAAACCTGGACTAAAATCTTCCAGTTATCTTGTGTTGTTGGTTGGTTTAACATATTTATGCTGTCCTGTACAGGGAGGGTGCTACTCTAGGGGAGGTGGTACCATGTGGGGGGTGAATGTTGTGGCTGATGTGTGAATGATGTTCATCTCCTGAGGCATTCTGGGTCATTTATCCAGCAGCTTAAATGTTCATAGAAATCATCTTACTTCTCAGCAGACACTCAGCCAGCTCCTCCTGCTTCATTCTCCTCAGGACGTTCACTGTGATCTTCACAAACGCCTCTCTGCTCCTCCTCTGCTCTTCATCCTCATCCTCCAACAGATGCTCTAGGGATTCTGGGTAATCTGGACTCAGACCCCTCTGGATCTTCTTCAGCTCGTTCTTCACAAACAGGACAATGTTGTCCTCCAGCAACTGGAACAGAAGACCACATGAAGGACACAATCAGACTGAAACCACTGAGACAAACATCAGACTCATGTTGGACAGACTGACAGTCCACTGATCTCCAGAGACCAGCATGGAGACAAACATCAGACCCATGTTGGACAGACTGACAGTCCACTGGTCTCCAGAGACCAGCGTGGAGACAAACATCAACAGAACAGGTGGAGAAGCAGTTGTTGTTCATGTACAGACCAGAAATATGGAGTCCAGCTGTGTCTGATGCTGCTGGACAGACGGACCGCTGGGAGGCTCTGAGCTCTGCTGGTCCACTCTGTGGAGGAACCAGGAAGAATTAGCTCACATCATGTCTGTCCTCACAGAGACAAATACCAGCTGAAGGTCCATGAAGTCCTGTTTGGATGAGGACAGTCCATCAGAGGACTGGTGGTGGTGAATGTTTACTAGTCCTGCTGATCCACGAGAACGTACACATGACCTCAGTGAGAGCTCTGCTCATTCACATATTCACAAGATCCAGTTCTGCTCCAAGAAAGGATAAGAGATTAAGAAGACGGACAACTGATGGACACATGAAGCAGCTGATGAACTCTGGATCATCATCAGGATCAGTCCTCTGGAAGGTAAGACCTCCATATGTGTCAACCAGAGGAAAAAGCTCCTGACAGGAGATGAAGATCTATGAAGAGGAAGCTCAGATCACCATCAGGTGATGGAGGACCACAGGGGTCCAGGACTACACAGATCTACTCAGATAGAAACATGTGGACATTTCCTAACATGAGGACTGGTATAAATACATTTAATATGTTTAAATACATCTCACCTCTCTGAAACAGAATGTTGGTCTCTTTTAAAGAGAATTAATCTTTCATTTGACCAGTCGCTCTTCAAGGACAAACAGCTGGGTTCATGTTCAAGAGAGTCTCTTTTCTGATGGACCCTGATAGAAGACAAAAGATCGAAATGCAAATATTCTATTTATATGAAAAAGAAGTTACACAGATAAAAATATTTAGTCTATTTAAATAGTATTAAACATAAATCATTGGCAGTGTTTGGATACATCTTTTGGATACGATTGGATACATCTCACCTCTCTGAAGAAGACTGTTGGTCTCCTTTAAAGAAAATGAATCTTTCATTTGATATGTCGCTCTTCAAGGACACACAGCTGGGTCCAGGTCCGGATTCAGATCCAGGTCCAGGTTCAGGTCTGGGTCCAGTTCCAGGTCCAGGTCCAGGTTGATTCCTGTAATAATGATGATTGGTGATGTGAGTCTTGAGCTCTGACATGCAGAAGAGTCACGGACAGTTAGAGATGCTCATCTCACCTCTGATCTTTGCTCCGACTCTCATGTTCCCCACACAGAGAGGTTTTAGAGGGAGGGACTCCCTCCTCTCCGTCCTCACACTGATCCATTCTGCTGAATTCACGTCCACATCAGCTCACACACACACCTTCATCTGCAGAGGAAACACACATCACTGGTGCTGCAAACAGATCAGCTGATCCTGCTATGGTTTGTTACTCTCTTTTGTTTTGTTTTTTTATTTCTACGGAGCAGTACAAGTCACTTTGCTCGATTTTTATATTTGTTTCTTTCTTATCCTTTAAATGTTGGAAAGATTAGATGTGATTGAAGAGGTGATTTTGTGAACAGAGTTTTCACTTTAGAAACTCGAAAATCTTGTTAGTATAAATGGGAGGAATCTCAAAGGTTGATCTGCAGAGACAAAGGTTCAATGTGCAAATATAAGGAGATACAAACATGCTGTATCCAGTGCAAACAAGTAATAAATGTGATATGAGGTGTGATGATTGACAGAGTTCAGAGTCCAGAGTGCTGGGTGTGTCTTGATTAAGAAGTCTTATGACCTGGGAGAAGAAACTTCTTTTACGTCTCTCAGTAAAAATGTTTCAGTTAATCAGCCTGTTTTTTCTGACCCCTGTTTGCATGAACCTCTGGGGAGATTCTGTCTCAACATTGATGCTATTGGAAGTTCAGAAAGACTTCTGGACGAAGGTACTCCATCTTCAGTAGTTACACAAGTACCAAAGAACAACTTCTTCCAGGAACCAAACTGACTTTAATGCTGGAGACAACAGCTTCATTCCAGGAAATAAAAACACCTCACAGTGTGATTGATGAAGAAAAACTAATCACTAGCTGATCATCACTGTGTTTCTGATCTGTGGCTGCAGCAGCAGCTGCCTCACGAGCTTTGGACCATAAAGTGTTTTGCACCCAGCACACCGATGACGTAAAGGAAAAGTCTTAACGCAAAGTTCTACTTTTCTATGTTTACTTCAAAATCTGAAAATTCATACAAAATACAGAAGCAAATCCTTAAATTTTATAAATAAAATAAATTATGTGTCGAAAGACTGTCTAGCTCAAAGGTCCAGTGCCTACAACTTTCACTGAGTTACCGTATATTTATTCTACATACAGCAGCCAATAGAAATGCAGTATTCTGCTTTGTGAGTAGTCACTGGTTTGAACAAATATTCAAACCAACCAAACCAAAGGAATCTTACAAAAAACATTAATCCTCTTAAACATAAATCACATTCATGCAAAACGGCTCCAACAGATCCAAAATAAATCCAATACGAATATTGTCATCTAACAATCAGGTAGATTTGTCTTCAGACACAAGAATGATACTTTCTCCAAACATGGCGGAGCAGAAACCAACAAGACAGTTCCCAAAGACAAATTTCAAACTTACAGTTTCTTCAAACCGTACAAAGAGTTGAAGATGAAGATTCTGCAGTCTGAACAAAACCCACTGAGATGCAACTGAACTGATCCTGGAATGAGTCAGAGCTGCAACTGTGGAGGAGGAGGAGGAGGAGGAGGAAGAGGAGGAGGAGGAGGAGGAGGAGGATGTGAATGGACAGATAGGAAGAGGAGGGGGGGCAGGTAAGGGGAGGAAGAGTCTAATAAATAATCTGGCTGAACTTAAAAAATGAAGGTGACAATTTATATTGAAGGTTGTTAATGAATTTTCAACTAAATTATTGAGTAATTTAACTGCGATTTTTTTTTAGGTGTATTAATTTATTTTGGTTCACCGTTCTTCAGAATAAATCTCGTGATCTACTGGGCTCCTTTGTGTTTCTACCAACAATGTCCATACAGCGGTCAGCTGTTGGGACATAGTGTGTGTGATCTCATCAGAAATGCCACTTGTGGAGTGATTCATCCAGGGCGTGACACCTGCTTCCATCATGAAGACATCCCTTACTTGTCATTCTTGAATATCTCTGAGTTGTTGACTCCAGTGAAGAATCAGGGGTGAGGGTTAGATCCCACAGATCCCACCAGAAAGCTTACCTGTGTAGGATGGCCACCAATGATGACATTCAAAACTTAGACATTAAGCATTTACTGTATATATCGCCACTACTGAGTGTCATTACTGCAGACACTGATAATGACTTGTAGCGATCCTACTTAATTGAATAAACTCATTGGGGCACCACCCTTGATTACAAAAGAAAAATAAATTGTATTCATTAATTTCTCATCTGAAAGTAGGTTCTAATCTGGATTGGTCTGAGTGCATCAAATAAACAACGTTGCGGATCAATTCAAGAAAAATGTATTCAAATAAACAGACACATAATTGCACAATTCAGTGCGCTCTGTCAGAGAAAATGTGATAATGATATGTTTGTTAATCCATTGTGGATTCATTCTCTTGTTTCTCAACTTTCATTTATTTCCAAATGCTATGACGACGGCGCGCCTTTGGAGTGACAGTTTGCTGGTTAGCAACACCAGAACTTTTCACTCATATTTTTCTTAGGGGAGCAATATTGGTCGGAGTCTGCGACTCGCTGTAATCATGGTCTGTCTGTAATTGTCTATCAGAGCATTTAAATTTCAACAATATGCCTTAACTTTGGGTGATTAATTGCTTTTCCCGGAAAATAGATTTTCAATCCACCTTCATATAAAGGCTGCCGATATAATCACAGCAGGAGACAACCTGCTTCTCAAACCGGCCAACATTTATTTTGTTATACACTCTATACCTTAGAACTAGAACTTGTAAGATGTGAGATGACATTGACAAAAAACACGATGGTTGGAGGATGCTCATATCGGTGTTGATATGCAGGACTTGTAGTTAGATCGTTATATATGATGCGGAAGAAGCCATTTCTAGAACAACAGCTTTATTCTTCAACTGTCTCGATACCAATGCAGTAACACAAGAGTACAGTCACAGTGCCGCCTAATGGTCACACAGAGTAATGCACTTGTTTTCAAATATACTATATACATGAAGGGGAAGACCGAAGGTTGAGGACAAACCCTAAACCTCACAAATACAACCAAACAATCAACACTGGGAAACACTTTTGACTTGTTAAAATCCTATCTTTTTGTTCCTTTTTGTAATTCCAGAACTCCCACAAGAAAATGTTTGTAAGGTGGAGGAGGACGGGGTTTTCAGTGACCAGCACCTGGATAACCTGGAGAGGAGCTGCAGCCCGGACCAGGAGGAACCAGGGCATCCACAGACTACAGAACTGGAGGAAGACTCCAGCGGTCAGGAGATGAAACACAAGGACGTAGAGGTGGATATCTCATTGGTCAGTGTCGCTCATGAGAAAGTTGAAAATGGTGAACCAGGACCAAACTGTGGCCAGCTGCTGTTGCACACTTCTCCTGAAGCTCAAAACAAAGATGAGGAAGGGACTGAAAGTTTACGCTCAGACTCCAGTAAAACTGCAGATCCGGAGCCAATGAGACGACACGGTGACCACGAATATGCTGCTGTCCCGTCAGATAGCAACTGTAAATCAAAGATGACCATGACCCACACGGGGAAGAAGGCGTTTTCTTGCAGCACTTGCAGGAAAGAGTTCAGTAAAAGTAGTATTTTAATGGATCACATGAAGATCCACACTAGCGAAAGGCCGTACCTGTGGAACCCCTGCGGAAAATCGTTTACAAAATCATCAACATTCAAGAAGCATAAAATGATCCATATGGGCGAGAAGCTCTACGTCTGCAAAACGTGTGGAAAAAGTTACAGGCAAAATTCCAGCCTGGTGATTCACTCGAGGACCCACACTGGCGAAAGGCCGTACCTGTGCAACACCTGCGGCAAAACCTTTACTACATTATCAAATCTTAAACGGCACATAACCATGCACATGGGCGAGAAGCCCTACACTTGCAAAACATGTGGAAAAAGTTACACAGAACGTTCCAGCCTGGTGGTCCACTCGAGGACCCACACGGGCGAAAGGCCGTACCTGTGCAACACCTGCGGAAAAACCTTTACTAATTTGCCGGATCTTAACTGCCACATAACCACACACATGGGCGAGAAGCGATATTTGTGCAAGACGTGCAACAAAGGTTTTAGCCGCAGAATTTATTTGCTGAGTCACATGAAAAATCACCCGGAGGAGAAGTCTGGTGACTCGTGACAAATGAAGCTCATGTTGTCGTCCTCCGGGGGCAGCTGTCCACTCCTGTCTGACCCACAGAAGAAGAACCCGCAGAAGTCCAACCACCACCTCCTGTGGCTGATGAGCCTAATCCCCTCCCCACAAGGGTTGCAGGTTCAACACGGATTTATGCTTCTCCGTCAACTTGACATAGAAGGAACAATGTGGTTGTGTACTTTTTTTCTTAAAGTTCTGCATTGAGTTTGTTTGAATCCCTGTTCCTTCTTAAAATCTTATTATTTGTTGCTGTTGGTAACTTGCTGTCTCCACGGTGCAAATAAAGAGCTGTTAGTATGTGCTGAAGTTTCTTTAAACGTGACAGTTTATTTCGTTCATCTACAAAGCCTCTCTCACACGCCCTTTTTCCCGTCTGTTTCTTCTTCACTCACATTGTCTTTGTAAAGTTAATCTGCAGCTCCATGTTGTTAAACTCTCTCCATCTACTCCGTTCTGAGGTTAGTCCAAGTGTGATATATTTACGTGTTCAGTTTTTACAACGTTCCTCTGAAAAACATGAAGAAACTTCAGAGAAACGAGGACAAAAGAAGAAATGCAACCATCAACACGTCAGAAACAGAACAGCCAACCATCTGTCACCATTTTCTAAACTTTAATGTCTGCAGCATTAAACAAAAAAAACCTTGAAGATTCCAGAAGTCAGTGCAGTCAGATACGGTTTGCTTTTATTTCCCCTTTAAATTTTTTTTATTGATTTAGAAAACAAGAACATTTAGTTTGCAATGAATGAGGAAATGAGTGTGATGTGGGATATACATCACGTTACTTGAGTCACGATACAATACGACATTGCGGTATCCAAATTTTGCGATATATTGCAACGTTATACATAGTTTGCTGAAAACTGTAAACGGCTTTACGCTTTATAAAATCTGAGCTGCGCGTACATCAGATTATCGTGTAATTCATGAGGCAAACTAAATCAAAACAATGTAATTGAAATGATCCATGCTGTGTTATTGTAACTATACAAGCTAAAGTTACAACATATTTATGTACGTTTTTCACATTATTTACATAATATGAAATTAACAGTATTATTTAATCACATGTATAAAATCAAGTTGTACTAGATTTACAACTCGTCTGACACATGATTTATTATAAAGCTGATGTTGAGATCCGTGTTGAAGCTGCAGATCTGCAGGTTGGAGAGCAGGAAGAAGAGGGAGGATCATCGGGATCAGATTCAGGAAGAGGACAGACTTTGGATTTAACCCTTTTATATCAGACATCCGTTTAGAAGTAAATGTCTTTTTACCTCAACTCATATTTAGTCAGAAATAATCATGAAAATGTCATTAAGTTTTCATTTTAGATGGATGAATTATTTTATTGTTTATAATTCTGGAATATTACACTCTCCATATGTAGAAAGAGCAGCAGTGCCCCCTGGTGTTGAGTTATAAAAGCTCAACATAAACCCAAGAGTGAACAATCTATCTTAATGATAATAATAAAAAATGTCTCTCCACATTTCTAGTCCATGAAAGAAGGCATATTTTCTGTCCATCAAATGCAGTGTCCATTGTTTTTGATAACTTCCTGCCACAAGGAGCCTCAGAGACTGAAGCACAGGTTGGAGATTCCTTCTGTAGCAGAAACTTGCACTTCCTCAAAACTTGTGCAACAAACCTGGCTTTTGGTACCAGTCCATTTTCCATCTCTTTCAAAGTGCAAACTCAACGAGTGGAGATGCACTTTTGTAATAATAATTACAATAATAATAAAAATAAATAATATGATAATGGAGGGAGGACTTTGCTGTTTCAGAGCTGAGACCACTTGCCTTCATGGAGAGGGACATGAATTAATTCATGAATAAGGACTAAAAATAACGTTAAAGGTATTTGGAATATATTGAATGATGCCATTAGGAAAAGTTCAAGACAGACTAATTATCCACAATATTTAACCAATAACGATGAAGTCATTAATGATATGAATGAGGTTGTTAATAATTTTAACAGGTATTTTGTGAATGTTGGACCAAAGCTGGCAGAAAAATGTGTGATCCTGGATCAGCTGATGGATGGAAGGAAACATGAATAAGTAGAAATCCAGATTCAATGTTTCTCACAGCTGTGGAGGAGAGAGAAATCATAGATATTGTAAGTAAATGTAAAAACAAGGTGTCAACTGACCGTGGTGATATGACAATAGTCAAAAAGGTTATTGATGGATTGTTAACTGACATACAGCTGTAATCAGTCACTCAGAACTGGGACATTTACAAAAACAAATGAAAACTGCAAAAGTCATCCCACTGTACAGAACTGGAGACAGACACCAATTCACTAATTACAGGCCTGATTCTTTACTCCCAACATTTTCTAAGATCTTAGAAAAAGTATTTATTTACAGGTTGGACAAATTAATGCCAATCAAAAGGCCACGCCCCTAATTACGCATTAAACTTCTTGTTTTATATAATTCCAACCTGCCACAATACGAGGAAAAAGAGGCTTCAAACCCCTGCAGAAAACCTGTGGGTGATTCATGCATGAATGAACCGTCATTCTGAGTTTGGGGGTTAGTTTGGGATCTTTATTCCCTCTAGTGGTTAAATGTTGGAAACTGCAGCTTTAAATGTGTCTTGTATATCTATATATTTCACACCAAAATCAGTTTGATAGTTTGATATTTAAATGTTTTGATGTCTCAAATACTTACCATGTGTATTATTTTAAGACCCATTGCAATAAAAGTTTCTTAAAAGCATAAACGCTTTATGACAAATAAAAATATTTTTATTTTATTTATTGATATTAACAATCAGAAGTTTATCATATAAATTGCGTCAGCTCTCATTGTGTCGGAAAAAATAAAACTCTTTCTAAACCTTCTTACTTGTGTTGTTTTCTCAGATGTAAATCACTTTGGATAAAAGCGTCTGCTAAATGACAGAAGTAGTAGTAAACCAGTGATGAAAAGAATGTTGTATGCATTTTGTTCTAATTACTTTCGTTAGTAAATGAAATACTGACTGTAGGAGCCATAATTCTCCTCTGCTTTTATGTTCACGGTCTCGTATTGCACCTGCACATTTCATTGACACTTTGGGTGGTGGGCGTGTTCACCGGGGCATGGGCGGTAACAGCTGATGATAGTATTTCATTCATTACCTTCACCTGCTCAGGGTTTGACAGAGAGGGGGAGAGCTCGAGGAGGTGATATTTTTCTGTTGACCGCAATCACGCACTCACGCACTCACGCACGCAAATGTTGTCTTGGAAACTGGTACCTGGATTATTTTTACGTGCAAGCAAAGAAAAGAATAAATGTTCAGACGCATAATTGGAGTGGAACTGAATTCTTTATACAAGCGCGTCACAGTGTTTCCTCCCCTGCTTAGTCCCTCGCGGCCCTTTTTTTGGATTAACAACGGCCGCAATATATGTCAACAGAAAAGTTTTCATCCAAAGTGTTGATCTAGAGGAGTAAACTGTTTTCGTTCATGAAGGATTCCTCATATCGCGCTGGAGCGCTTTGGATCTAAGGAAACATTGAAACGCCTGGAGCACGGCTGCGCGTGCACGCGCTTCATTCATTCATTCATTCGTTCTTTCAATCATAAAAGGAAGCCACGGAGACAAGCTGGGGCAAACGACACAGCAACAGAAGCGGTATGTAGAAACTCGATTTCAGTTCTTGCTGTGTGGATTGTTTGTTTGAGCACAGTCTGAAAACTCTGCTGCCGCTTGTCCATTGGGGACGTGATGTTGTTTGCTGGTGTCGTTTGCTGAAGTGGATGACGTTTATGAAGCAGCGCTGAAGTGATTGATCGTTTTGAAGTGTGTGGATTTTGAGTTTGCTACTGGAAAATGTCAGTGAGTGGATCAAAGTCGAGTTCAGTGGAAAATGGTTCAAAAATGGATGAACAAAAAAGAGAAATTAAACTCACTACCAAGGCCTTGTTCAATAAAATTGAAACTCTCCAGAAGGACCGTAAAGCAATGGTTAACAAAATTAAAGGTTTAACAAACACAATAAAGGATCTTATGCAAAATGATGATAATTTCCCACAAGTGCAGTCTCAAATGGAGAAGTTGAATCAAATGGTTGAAAACACCGCCCTGTTACATGAGTCTGTGATTCCTTTACTTCCTAAAAAGGAACAGGAAAAACAAAATGAATGGTTTGCAAATGTGCTCAGATGTAATAATGGATTTGTTGTGGATGCCCAGCAGTGGTGTTCTGAAACTGGGAGACAAATAAGCAATACCATTGCCCAGGTTGCAAAGAATGATGAATTAAATGATGAAATAAATGGAACAAATGATGTTCCCATGTCTGTAACACAACAGGGGTCAACTCTCATTCAAGTTTCTGATACACATCATGCTGAGAAAGAGTCTCATGTTTCATCTCATGTTTCAAAGCACTCGGGACAAAATGATGGAGCCTCTGTTGCACAAGATGACATTAAACCATACGACAGTGTGTCAAACATTGGAAGCAGACGGTCTGGAAAGCAAAGCTCTACTGGAAGTAGGTCCAGTAGCTCAACAACATCATCAGCTCGCATTCAGGCTGAGGCTGACATGGCCGCTCTCATGGCAAAACAAAGGCTTTTAAAGGACAAGCATGCATTGGAGGAACAGGAGGAGCTGTTAAGGAAGAAAAAGGAGCAACTTGCACTTGAAACGGAGATAGCTGCATCAGTGGCTAAAGTGAATGTGCTGAGAGGCTCTGGAGGATCTCGTGTAGCAAGTAGTACATCTGTGAAATCCGATGGCATGACCTCTTACTTTGAAAAGGGGCAAAGGAAACTAAAGACACTCAGCACTGATGCAACCCCATTTGTGCCTGATACAAACATTTCAGCTGGCCAGAATGGTTCACATGTTTTGGGCGCAAGACCTAAAGTGGGATATTTAAATCAGGTTTTACAACCTCCACCCACATTGTCAAGACGCTCAGAGGCTAAAATACATCAAAGTGCAACACAAACTCAAGCACCTCCTCTGTTTCAGCCACACCAAGGCTATCTCCCTGCAGCACCAGTGCCAGGCAGTCGAGCATCTTCACAGCCTCAGCACCAAAGCAACCACCCTGCAGCACTGGTTCCAAGCAGTGACCAGCACAACATAATCACAGTCTTGGAGAAACAGAATGAAATAACAGCCTTGTTAGTTCAACAGCAGTCTCTTTCATTTTTGCCTAGAAGAGACATTCACATTTTTGACGGTGACCCTTTGCAATATCACACATTCATAAGGGCTTTTGAGAACAGCATTGAAAAGAAGACTGACAACTCAAGAGACTGCCTATATTTCCTCGAACAGTACACCAGGGGGCAGCCTCGGGACCTCGTTCGGAGTTGTCAGCATATGGTCCCTGATGGAGGATATGCCAAGGCTAAGAATTTGCTACAAGATCATTTTGGCAATGCACAGAAAATTGCTTCAGCCTACATGGAAAAGGCTCTTTCATGGCACCCAATAAAATCTGAAGATGTGAAAGCTCTGCAGGCATTTGGTCTCTTCTTGAGAGGCTGCTGCAACGCCATGGAAGAAGTTGAATACATGTGTGATTTGGACATGCCTGCCAATATGCTAACCATCATAAAAAAGTTGCCCTACAAACTCAGGGACAGGTGGAGGACTGTGGCATGTGAGCTGCAGGAGAGGCGTGGACGGAGAGCTACGTTTACTGACGTTGTTGGCTTCATTGAACGACAAGTGAAGATTGCAAGTGATCCACTGTTTGGGGATATACAAGACGCTCCATCAGTTGCAGCAACCAAGGATGTGAGAGTTAAGTTTCAACCTCGCTCTAGGACAAAAGGGAGTAGCTTTGCTACCACCATTGCCACAGTGGAAAGGAAAGTTGAGCCTGTGACAAAGCCGAAGGAGAGAAGCTCATCTGGGACAAGGGTTTGCCTGTTTTGTGGAGGTGGACATTCACTGGATCTGTGCCTTCAATTGGAAAAGAAGGCGCACAGTGAGAAAATTGATTTCTTAAAGGGACATGGTGTGTGTTTTGGATGCCTGTGCATTGGGCACATGAGTAGAGACTGTAAGAAACGGCTTTCATGCAAAGTATGCAGTCTGAAGCACCCTAGCATACTTCATATTCACTCAAAAGAAAAAGAAACAAGTTCACTACAAACCAAGGGAGAATCGGAGTCGGCACTGGGCGGGGCTCTGATCTCTGTCCAAACCAGTGGTCTTACAGGGGCTGGTGAGCATGATTGTACGCTCTCCATCGTGCCAGTTCATGTCAAGCCTAAGAAGGGGCATGAAACAATGATTACTTATGCCTTCCTGGATCCTGGGAGCTCCGCCTCATTCTGCACAGAGAGGCTGATGAACAGGTTGAATCTCAGGGGAAGAAGAACAGGCATTCTCCTTCGGACTATGGGTCAGGAGAAGGTCGTTGAAAGCTACGTTGTCTCAGATCTGGAAGTGGCTGGATTGGATAGCGATTGTTTTTGTGATCTGCCTGATATCTTCACACAGAAAAACATGCCAGTTCATCAAAGTAACATTCCTAGACAGAAAGACCTCCAAAGGTGGCCACACCTGAAACACATACAAATAACAGAGATTGATTCAGAGATTGACCTGTTGATTGGAACAAATGTTCCCAAGGCACTGGAGCCATGGCAAGTTGTTCGGAGTGTTGATGGAGGCCCATACGCGGTTAAAACCATGTTGGGCTGGACCATAAATGGACCTCTCGGAGGAGAGGGAAGTAGAGCAGCTATTTGTGGACAGCCACATGTCACAGTCAATAGGATCTCTGTGGCAAGATTTGACGACATGTGGAAGCAGCAGCTAAAGGTCGATTTCCCTGAGTGCAGTCAGGATGAGCAGATGGGCTTGTCGAGAGAGGACGATCGCTTTATGGAGTACGTCACAAAGTCTGCAAAGCTGATCGATGGCCATTACAGTATTGGCTTACCCTTGAGGAAAGTGGATGTGAACATGCCAAATAACAGAAGGATTGCCGAACAGCGGGCTCTGAGCCTCAAGAGAAGGTTTGATAAGAATGCTTCGTTTCATGCAGATTACGTTGCTTTCATGAATGACATCATCTCCAAGGGCTATGCAGAGAAAGTATCAGATGAGGACCTAGAGCGTAGTGATGGTAGGGTCTGGTATATACCACATCATGGTGTATACCACCCGCAGAAGAGAAAGATCAGAGTCGTATTTGACTGTGCAGCTACGTTCCAGGGAACATCGTTGAACGCACAACTCCTGCAGGGTCCTGATCTTACCAGCACACTGATTGGTGTCATGACTCGGTTCAGAAAGGAACCCGTTGTGCTCATGGCAGACATCGAGGCCATGTTTCATCAGGTTAGAGTACCACCCGAAGATTCAGATCTATTGAGGTTTCTCTGGTGGCCGGAGGGAGATCATTATCAGAACCTGGTGGAGCATAGAATGGTTGCACATCTGTTTGGAGCTACATCCTCACCAAGTTGCGCAAGTTTTGCACTTAGGAAGTGTGCAGAGGACAATCAGGAGCAGTTCAGCCCCAAGGTAATTGACACAGTCCTGCACAATTTCTATGTTGATGATTGCCTTTCATCTGTGGCTTCTGAAGAGGAGGCAGTAGCCCTATATCAAGACCTGCGTGCCCTTTGTGCTAAAGGGGGCTTTAAACTCACAAAGTGGATTAGCAACCGACGTGCTGTGCTGACTGCTATACCTCCAGAAGAGAGAGCTAAGGAGGTTAAGGATCTGGACTTGGACAATGACACACTTCCTATAGAAAGAGCATTGGGCGTACAGTGGTGTGTGCAGTCGGATATGTTTAAGTTCAAGATCATGATCAGTGTAACTGCTCCTAAATCTTCTTAAAATGGTAGATAAAGACAACGCTCCACTGACATCTGAAGGTATTTTATTTCCCCACAGACAACGTGAAAAACTGCAAACAAACAAATAATACATTTTTAACACGTTGAATGAAATCTTTACATCTTTAAGCAAACAATGAAATTAAATAAATATGTATACAAACGTACCGTGTAAGCCTTCTACCACGTTTTTAGGATAGTTAAAGTTGTTTTATTCATTTTACCACCACTGAAGCTCAGTTCAGAATGAGCTTGGCTCATCAGGTGCACTCAATTAGCCCAGCACCAATTAGGAGGAGGCCTGCCTCTGCTGCCCCCTACAGCAGGTACTGAAGTACTGAAGGACATACACACAAATATAATGTTGCTCAAAAGAAACACATGGTACATATTCTTTAGAAACCCAATAAAATAAAAATATAACAAATTTCCATTTCTGGCTTATTAAGACAGCTACACTGCCCCCAAAATTACAGTGATTCATTACTGCCGCCATGAACTAATTAGGCTATAGAATCTGTAATTTTCCTTACCAATAAAATAAAAGTATCACTTTAAAGTCTTCCTTTTCAATCTTAAGTGACCATCAATCAAAACATTAAGTTTTCCCTTTATCCTAGTTAACTTAGGGCTTATTCTCAACTAGTACCACTAGCTTTTGGACTGGGCGTTCGAGAATAGAAGGTTGTCTCAGACGTTCACCTTTCCTTCCTAAGTTACACTGCCTAAGTCTTTTATCCATGCTTCCAACCTCAAGAACCTCAGGAAATCACGATCTTCACTACGAACATGAAATCTGTGAAACATCTTTTCCACATCACATGTGGCTGCAATTTGGTGCTCACGGAATCTGCACAGCACTCCGATGAGAGCGGGTGTGATCGGAGGGAGCTCCTTAACTGAGATGCGGTGACAGAGCCCTGTCACATTGTTTGAGCTTGTATTTGTTATGCACCCCACCACACTCCAGCCTAAGTCTGTCTTAACCGCATAAGGCTCGTAATCTTCGCCGGTTATTACTCTTGTTGGTTTAAGAGCTCTTGCACAGTCGTAACCAATCAGGAGACCAACAGGATAGTCCAACAACTCAGGCATTTCCCCAGATATGCAGCGAAGGTGAGCCCACCTTTCTGCTGTTCTCCGAGTGGGAATGCTGCTTTGTTCCAGCGGTATATAATCCCGAGTGTATGCAGGTGGCAAGTCAACATTTTCTTGTGAGAAGTAACCTCGAACTCTTAGACCGGTCACTCTTTGGCATTTGACCACTGAACCCCTGTCGGTCATTGTTGACAGTTTTAGTTTGACTGGCTGTGTTTCTGTTTTTATTTTTTCTGCAGTTTCCAAGTCAATAAAGGTGTTACTGCTTTGTGTGTCCAGCAGCGCGTACACTAAGGTCTCGGCAGAGGTGCCATCAGTCGATGACAGCCACACGGGTACAATCATTGATGTTCGATCTCCATTATCTCCGGTCACACTGCATGAAACCGATGAAGCGGTTGCCTCCTGTTCTATCGTATCTGCAGAGGGTTCTTCGTGAAGCGGAGATGGATGGTTTCCTTTGCAAATATTGCAAGAAGCTCTCCGTTTGCATTCTTTGGAAAAATGGCCGACACGGAGGCATCCAAAGCACATATTGTTGTCCATAACAAATGTTTTCTTTTGTTTTAGCGACAATGCAGCAAATTTCTCACACTTGTAGATAAAGTGATTCTGCTTGCAACAAATACAGCTCAATGGTTTTGCATTTCCTAGAGGTTTATTTTTCGATTTTGTAGTGTCCCCTTTTCCACTGCCTGCTGTATTTGACTGAGTGGTTTTGGGACCCTGAAACACTGTTGTTGTTGCAAAGACACTTGCCTTTGAGCGTCTTGGTTCCCTCCCAGAGACAGCTGTTGATTTTTCGTCCAACTGCTTCAAGGCATGCAGGGATGTAATAGGGTTGCACGCTGCTCATGCCTCCTTTGCCACAAAGTCTGCAAACGCATTAAACCCTGGATATGGCCTTTTATCATATATGGCTTCAGTAACATATTGATTCCAGCGGGTGGTGGCCCAGTCTGGAAGTTTGTAAGCCAACTTCTGGTTCTGCTCACAGTCATTGAGGACCTGTAGCCCCTCCACATAGGGCATTGCATTTTTACATGAGGTTAGGAAGTCGCTGTACTCTCTTAGTTTAAACGACTCCTTCGGTCCAATCTTTGGCCATTTATTGATCTTCTCTCTGAAGGCCCTTTGCACCACAAATGGGTGTCCATATCGTTCGTTGAGGGCATCCCAAGCCTGGTTATACGCTTCCTCATCGTTCCTGTAAAAGGTGCCTTCTAGAACACAAAGAGCTTCTCCACTGATATATTTTTTCAGATAGAACAGCTTGTGCACTGGCTTTGCACAGCTCGATTCAATCAATGCTTTGAAGCAGGTGCTCCATTCAACAAACTTTAGTGGATCGCCTGAGAACACAAACGGCTCTGGTACTGGAAGCCTAGTCAGTGTCATGGTCTCCTGTAATGCTTGAACCAAACTGACTTCATTCATTGTGGGCTCTTTATTTTCAATGGAAGGAGGTGGTGGAATGCGTTTAGAGGCTTGAGCACATGGAGTGCTAGTTTGTTGCATGACAAAATCACTTGAGAGTTGGACATTCACTGCTTCTGGACCCCTTCCTTGAGTAGTTAGCTTGAACTCTTCTTCTGTATAAGCATTATATTCTGCTTCTGCAGCATCCAAGTCTCTTTGTTTCTCAAGCTTTCTTAATTCCTGTTCAGCTTTCAGGATTTCCAAAGATCTTTGTGTCTCCAACATTTTTAACCTTTCTTGTTGAATTGAGATTTTTTCTTCTGCCTGCAATTCAGCCCTTTTTGAAGCCACCAGCGCTGCCCTTTTTGCCTTTTCCACTGATCCCTCAGAGACGTGGCTTCCACGCTGACTTCCCCGTTCAGCTCTGGAAACGGTAGAGCCGTAGACAGACTTGGCATCTGGTCTTTGCAGCAACTGTTTTACTGCAGCCTTTGCAGCCTCTGGATCAAACTCTGTCGTCCCAGTCTCATATGAACGCTTCTTCAGAAGTTCAAACATTTCATCTGCTACCGAGACACAGGTGTCTACTTTTCTTCGGACATCTTGAGAAGGAGTTGTTATTGCTCTGATACGCTCATATTCTTTAGTGACGTTCGACTTGCATTCCTCAACTATTTGTGCATACTTATCTAATTCTGTCTTTGTGCGTTCCTCTTTTAGCTTTGACCTAGTGAATTGAATGTCTGACTTGAACCTTTGATAAGAAGAGAAAAATGTCCGCTCTCTCTTTTCAATGTCCTGATCTAATAGTTCACGCATTTTTTCTGTAGGGCGTCTTTCCCTCTCTGATCGCCTGACCGTTGCAGGTTCACTTGGTTTCTCCACCTCTGTGTCCTTCATAGAAAACTGAGTGAAGTATGCTTCTATCTCATCCAAACACTCTTGGATTAATTCCTTTTCTGACTCTTCATCTTCAGTTTCCAGCCTTTTCTCCAAATGTGCCTTTTCTTCCTTTAATGCAGCAATTATTTCCTCCGGTGCAACTATTTCACCCTCATCCATGTTTCCTTTCAGTTAGAGTGACCTTGCTTAGGAAAATATTATTATACAACTCAAAATAGATAACTTTGCTTGTTTAAAGCACCAAGATATTTTTTAAATGAACAAATCGTAAATTAAATACCCTTTGTTTTGTTTTTAAACACCACAATGAAATGAAATGGTTTTTAAATCACCAGCAAGAATAAATGATATCGATCTTTTTGTTTTTAACCAACAAAATGAAATCTCTTTTTAATAGCCTCTTAAATAAATGAAAGTGTTCTTATTTAAATCAACTGAATGAAACAAATAGTAGGCTTATCACCTCTTTGAAATTAAACCTTTAAATGAAATGTCACACTACTCATGCAACCTTGTAGAAAAATGAATACACCGAATATATGCAAAGTATTCTGCTTTGAAAATAAATGAGTAGAATGTCTCTCAAACTTATATTTATATTTTCTTCTCAGACAGATCAATGTTTATCTTCAAAACAATTCAATGTAACTTGATATTAATTGGACGTTTTCTTTTGCCAACGCAATATACCTGGACTCTTTCACACTGAACGTTCTCCCATAGAAAGTTGCAGACCAGTGAATGGAGCGACGCTGCCCTCTTGTGGTCGTCTCGACAACTGCAGCCCTTATTGCTCCGCTGGTCCAAGCTCCGTATGGGCGCCGTGTAGTTCTTGAGTCTGCGTAGCGTAACCATGGAAATGGATGCGGCTAGTTCTTGGAGTCAAACGTTGTGACGGAACTGTAAAAAGACACTCCTCTCTTGGCCCCAGCCATGTCGTTTCGTCTGGAACTGGAACACTTGTCCTGGAACCCGCCGCCGATACGAGGAGGTGGATGCTGAGTGTTTGCGCCAGGAATTAGTCTTCCCCCTCCGGCGTCGGTGGCCACGTTTTTCACTGTAACTGCTCCTAAATCTTCTTAAAATGGTAGATAAAGACAACGCTCCACTGACATCTGAAGGTATTTTATTTCCCCACAGACAACGTGAAAAACTGCAAACAAACAAATAATACATTTTTAACACGTTGAATGAAATCTTTACATCTTTAAGCAAACAATGAAATTAAATAAATATGTATACAAACGTACCGTGTAAGCCTTCTACCACGTTTTTAGGATAGTTAAAGTTGTTTTATTTATTTTACGGCAACTCTTGTTCAACACATGAACTGCTACCACCACTGAAGCTCAGTTCAGAATGAGCTTGGCTCATCAGGTGCACTCAATTAGCCCAGCACCAATTAGGAGGAGGCCTGCCTCTGCTGCCCCCTACAGCAGGTACTGAAGTACTGAAGGACATACACACAAATATAATGTTGCTCAAAAGAAACACATGGTACATATTCTTTAGAAACCCAATAAAATAAAAATATAACAAATTTCCATTTCTGGCTTATTAAGACAGCTACAATCAGAGACAGACCTTTAACCAGGAGAGGGATCCTATCCACAGTCAGCTCTATCTATGACCCCTTGGGAATCTTGGCGCCTGTGGTTCTATCTGCCAAAAAGATTCTTCAGGACTTATGCAGAAAGGGACTTGGTTGGGACAATGCTATACCGACGTCGGCTGCACAAGAATGGACAGGATGGCTGGAGGAACTCTGTCAGCTTGCAGATTTCAAGGTTGAGAGATGCCTGAAACCAGTGGATTTTGGGGAGGTAGTGTCACTGCTGAAGGACGACGCTTGGGTGTCTGGACCTCGGTTTCTCAGTGGACCTTTAGAGGAGTGGCCTGTAAACCCTGATAGTTCTGGGAAAATCTCCCTAGATGACCCTGAGATCAAGATGAGCCAGGTGAACGCGGTACAGGCTGAAGAGGAGGTTGATGCAGTAACCCATTTGATCAATCACTTCTCCTCTTGGACCCATCTAAAAAAAATGGTTGGTTGGATCCTCAGGTTTAAGAGCCTGCTGCTGCGTCTTTGTCAGGAAAGGAGGCAATTGAGTGTGACTCTTGCTCAGTCTGGCCTGGATAAGAACCAACAGGAAAGAGAAATGGAGAAGGGGATGCAGAGTGTCAAGGCTCAAGCTGCTAGTGGTTCTCTTTCAATTGAGGAGCTCAGAAAGGCTGAGATGGAGATCATCTGCTTCTGTCAAAAGAAGAGGTTTCCAGATGAGTTCAACAGCTTGCTAAAGGGAGAGAGTGTGAAAAGGACTAGCCATATCTACAAGCTCAATCCAGTCCTCAACGATGGTGTTCTAAGAGTCGGGGGGCGTCTTAGCCGAGCAGCTATGCCTGAAGAAGCTAAACATCCTGCCATATTGGCGAAAGATCTTCACATTTCTGATATCATTCTTCAGCATATACATCAGGAGGTGGGACATAGTGGTCGCAACCACATGTTATCTAGCCTGCGTCAAAGGTATTGGATCCCAGGTGCTAGTGTGGCTATAAGGAGAATCCTGTCGAAATGTATTGTCTGTCGGCGACTGTATGCTGCTCCAGCACACCAACAGATGGCAGACTTGCCTCGGGACAGAGTTTCTCCAGATGAACCGCCATTCACACGTGTTGGAGTAGATTACTTTGGGCCCTTTGAAATCAAGCGGGGGAGGAGCATGGTGAAGAAATATGGAGTTCTCTTCACCTGCTTAGCAATAAGAGCCATCCACATCGAAGTAGCGTCATCTTTGGACACGGATTCATTTATTAATGCTCTTCGACGCTTCATAGCAAGACGTGGACAAGTGTTGGAGTTGCGCTCAGATAATGGAACTAACTTCGTCGGAGCTGAGCGGGAATTGAGGAAGGCCATGGAAGGTTGGAACCTTGTTCAAATCAACGACACCCTCCTTCAGAAGGGGATTAAGTGGATTTTCAATCCCCCCACTGGATCACATCATGGAGGAGTATGGGAACGGTTGATTAGATCTGTGAGGAAGGTCCTGAATTCCACCTTGAAGGTGCAAAACCTTGATGAAGAAGGTCTTCACACAGTTCTCTGCGAAGCAGAAGCTATCATCAACAGTCGACCCATAACCAGAGCATCCACTGATCCCAATGACTTGGAAGCTTTAACTCCTAACCATCTTTTGTTGCTCAAGACCATGCCATCGTTTCCACCGGGGCAGTTCCAAAGAGAAGATACGTATGCTCGTCGCAGATGGAGACAAGTTCAGTACATGTCCGACTTATTTTGGAAACGATGGGTCAAGGAATACTTGCCTCTGCTTCAGGAGCGCCAGAAGTGGTCAAGTGTCAAGCGCAACTTTCTTCCTGGAGATATTGTGCTCATAGTGGATGATTCAGCACCTCGCAATTCATGGCTCACAGGAAGGATTGTGCAAACGATCCCAGATAGAAGAGGACTGGTGCGCCAGGTGCGGATCAAGACGAAGACCAGCTATCTGGACAGACCTATTACAAAGGTTTGCCTTCTACAGGAAGCAGAAGATCCATGAGGACGTGCAGCTGACCTTTGAACTTCATAGACTTCATTGTCTTATGAATTTTGACACTGTCACATGGACTTTGGACTATTTTTTGTGTTGGCCTAAAGAAGAAAAGGACATTCAAAGGAACTGTATCTTTCTCTCAAGTTTTTCTTGTATATAATGTGTAGTGGTGTAATTATTATTGGAATAATTAAGGGGCTGGAATGTAGGAGCCATAATTCTCCTCTGCTTTTATGTTCACGGTCTCGTATTGCACCTGCACATTTCATTGACACTTTGGGTGGTGGGCGTGTTCACCGGGGCATGGGCGGTAACAGCTGATGATAGTATTTCATTCATTACCTTCACCTGCTCAGGGTTTGACAGAGAGGGGGTGAGCTCGAGGAGGTGATATTTTTCTGTTGACCGCAATCACGCAATCACGCAATCACGCACTCACGCACGCAAATGTTGTCTTGGAAACTGGTACCTGGATTATTTTTACGTGCAAGCAAAGAAAAGAATAAATGTTCAGACGCATAATTGGAGTGGAACTGAATTCTTTATACAAGCGCGTCACAGTGTTTCCTCCCCTGCTTAGTCCCTCGCGGCCCTTTTTTTGGATTAACAACGGCCGCAATACTGACTGTAACTGCGAGAAGGAACTATGTCATTTGTTCAGACTCCACTGCAGCCCTTCAAAGTTTGACTTCAAATAAAACAACAAGAGAAGATCTAGTGTTGGAAATATTAATGGTGTTGTGGAGGTTATGCAGAACTGGAATTACTGTGCAGTTTTGTTGGGTTCCTGCCCACATGGGTGTTGATGGCAATGAGAAAGCAGACAATATTGCTAAAAGAGCATTGAAATTGAGTAGTGAGGTAATTATGGAAATTCCTTTTGGTAAAGGTGAAGCAAAATCATGAATTAGAAAGGCAGTGAGGGATTCATGGCAGAAGGTGTGGGACAACGGTGTAAAAGGGAGACATTTTTATAACATACAGAAGTCAATTAACGTGAAGGTTTTGAAAGGAAAGTGTAGGAGAGAGGAAGTCATCATTTCTAGATTAAGATTAGGTCATACTAGTTTAAAATCAACTCTGTATTTAATGTCAAAGTCCGTGTCTGATAAATGTGATGAGTGTGATGTCACAGAGAATGTAGAGCATGTGATTCTTAAATGTGGCAAGTATGAGGTAGAAAGGAACGCTTTAAGAGACAGGATGTACGAGCTGGGACGGGAATGGAGTTTAGTAGGTTATTAGGGAGGAGTGAGGTGATGAGGGATTGTTATAAGGAAATCCTTGTCTTTCTTAAAGATGCAGGGATAGATAATAAGAGTTAAATGTGGTTATCTTATTTTATTTAGGTATTTCCTTTTTTTCCCCCCCTTTAAGTTAGACTGTAACCTGGTGTAATAATGATCCTGATGTTACACACTCCGGTACAGCAGGTGGCGGTAGAACCTAATAACGTTGGTTGTGATCCGCCATTAAACCTAGAGAAGAAGAAGGAGAGGACGGTTCTGTTGTTTCCTTTCTTTTTCCTCTTCAACAATGTCTAAGGTGAATCATCTGAGAGAGTTTATCGGTCAGCGACTAACAGCAGCTGCTGTAGAAATATTGTCAGTGTTTGAAAAAAGCATCTTGGAGTATGAAGAAGAGCTCGACCGTCAGCGCAGACTGTTGGACCTCGCCTGGAAACCTGAAATCAGACTCCACAGAGTCGGTACGTAACCCTGGAAAGTTGAATGAATGAACACATGAGTATGACTCCTACAAGATCCCTTTGTTTCCAGTTAAAAGCCGTGGTGATGAAGCAAACCAACTAAATGGGAAACTCCCCAGCTCAAGCAGCTGCTGATGTGGGATTCGGAAACATCCCGAACTAACTTGTTGTTCTGTTTACTTGGTGCTGCCTTTCATGCTCCATTCAGACTCTGGACCAGACTGATATTTCACACTTTATCAATGAATGAATTAATTATTTTTTATTTCGAACTTGTATATAAAAAATAAACACTAACATCTTCATATTCACATATGTTGGAAAAAAGGAGTAGGAAGAAGTCTACACTTTTTCCTAGTTCCTACCCCTTTATAACTCTATGAATTTACATTATTGCTATTATTATATCTACACAATATCCATATAAATATAGTCTATATAAATATGTAAAACAAGCCTATTACCACATAATTATCCATATAAATATTACATAAATATTATATCAATATATAGAAAATACAAATATTTTATAAATCTATATAAATATACACTATAAAACTACATAAATATCCCTATAAATATATATATGCTACATACCTAATAAATATATAACATATATTTCATAATTATAACTATCCCTCTCAACATATAATATATACTACATAAATATCCACATAAATATCTAAACATATCTTAAGCAAGTATAATATACAACTTTTTCCCTATTTTATTTGTTTCTCTCACTCGTTACCCCATTTCCTCTTCCATGCTAATGTTAAGTGTTTTATTTTTTTAAATTATTGTTTTATAGATATTTCTCTCATTTCAATTCACCAACTTAGACTATTTTGTGCAGATCCATCACATATAATTCAGTTTCAAAAAATATTTCAATTACAGGTTGAAATGTAACAAAATAGATAAAAAGCCAAGGGGAGTGAATACTTTTGCAACCCCCTGTACCTGTTTATAAATAATTGTTTGTATCTCCTTTTAAACAGATTTATGTTAGTACCTTTTCATTTCCAGCTCCAAACTGTTCCACAGAGTCTCCACAGTTCCATATGCACATGCTGCACATTGTTGTTCCTACTTTATGTTTTCTAAAATTAGATGGTAGTAGATTATTCCTTGCTTTGGACATTATTTGCGCTGTTTTGTATTTAGCAAAATCCCTAAATTTCTTAACCAGGTCCATACATTTCTTTAGACTTAATCGTTTATTTAGTAGAAAAGATGCAGATCACAGTGGCTCCGTGTAAGATGTGAGATGACACTGGCAAAAAACCTGATTGTTGGAGGATGTTCATATAGGAGTTCATATGCAGCACTTGTAGTTAGATCGTTATTTTTTATTACATTTTTTTTCAAAAACATGAAGTTTACAAATTATATTTCTTCAACAGAACATAGAAATCACATTTCATGCCAGGGGGGATAAGAGTTTACAAGAAAACATTAAAATGAGCACAGATATTAATAGTTTTGATCGCCTTTTGATTAAGAGAAAATTTAATGCAGTCGATGTTTGGGCTCATTGTAATAAGCAACAAAAGAGAGTTTTCTATGTGTATATTTACATTTGTGAATGTGAAATTTTGCCAACAGTATGACGAGGTTAATAATGAATGTTTCATTGGGTTTTGCCTTAATCCTGTCAAAGTCAAAGAGTCCAAACAGCACATCCCTCCTAAACAACTTAAATTCTTCTTCAATATTGTTAACAATAAAATTACATGTATCAATCCAGAGGTTTTGGACAATGGGGCAGAGCCAAAATAAATGAGTAATTGTTTCAATATTTACAGAACAGAAAGCACATTTCACATCAATGTCTATTTTAAACCTTTTAACAAAATGATCATTAGAAGGATAAAATCTATGAATTATTTTAAACAACATTTCTCTAACTTTGTAGGTCAACAGGTATCGGTTGGGTAAGAGCCAGACCTTTTTCCAGACAATATGATTCATGTACCTATTCCAGTGTGAGACCACATAAGGAACTGTGGTGACATCATGTCTAAACAAGAATCTAATCAACGTATTGTTCTTACAACGGTTACAGGACAAACAGATTTTGTCAATTGGAGTATCAGTCAATGATAACAGGGATAATTGTTGGGTTTCCACTCTTGGTTGAGATTTAAAAAACATGCAAACACCAGAAGGGATTGCTCCAAATACTTTTGCAAAGTCGCCAGGTGACACAGGAATATTGTATTCTGCTAGAAACTCATTATAGGAGTAGAGAAGACCGTCCCTGTTAAACAACTGAGCTACATATACAATGTTGTTATTAAACCAGTACTCAATAAATAGGGATTTATGTTTAAACAATATGTCTTTGTTGTTCCATATGAGGTATTTGTGGGGTGAAAAGTTGTGTTTGAAAATAAGAGACCATGACAGGAAGGCCTGACGGTGAAAGGGAGACATTTTTATCGGGATTTTATCAATATTGTAGTTACAGGTAAAAAAAAAAGGTTTAATCCAGTTTTGACAGAATATGGAAGGGTAGACATTCCAGATAGAGTTAGGATTTTTGAAGAATTGTTTCAACTAATTCTATCTTAAATGTGTTATTTAGGGTGCAGAATTTAAAAAAAATGTAGTCCACCATTTTCATAGTCATTCATTAGAACAGATTTTTTTTCAGATGAAGAGTTCTATTTTTCCACAAGAAGTTGAGAAGCAGCCTGTCAATCTGAGTAATACGTTTGTTGTCCATGAACAGAGACAGAGATGCATATGTTAACGTGATATTCCTTCCGCCTTGGTGAGTAGAACTCTACCTCTAAGAGAGAGATCCCGTAATAGCCACTGGTTTAACTTTTTTTGAGTTCTTTGCATAATAGGATTGAAATTCAGTGAAGTTATTTTTTGTTGGTCCTTAGTTATTGTAATACCCAAGTAAACAACTTAATTTTTGACTTGGACACTACAAATTGATGTTTTATCAGAATGCTTAATGGACAACAAAATTTGTTGTCCTTTTTGGACATTGTAAAACTGCTCTACCAACGAGGCTGGCCACGCCCCCTTAGGACCGCTTGGTCTGAGATGCAGGAATGCCCGAGCGGGCGGTGTTTGTTGTTGTAAACGTCATCAGATTGACCCGCTCTGAACTATTTTCTGATCTCCGATTAAAACCGATAGGGGCATTATAGGCCCGATCCCGATCAGTGGCCGATCAATCGGTGCTTCTCTAGTTTTGAGCAGGTGTCTGTGATTTCTCCTGTACATTTCTCCTCTTGTGGTTTTGATAATGTATGATCTGGGCTGAATGTGTTTCTCTACCACAGTGGCTGGTTCCCACTTGTTGCCTTGTCTAACCCGCACATTTTCACCAACTTGGAGGTCAGACAGTGTCCTGGTTCCTTGATCAAAATATTGTTTCTGTCTTTGTTGTCTATGCACGAGGTGGCTCCTGGCATCTTTATAGAAAGCTGGCTGCAATAATGTCTTTGTCACAGGTAACTTTGATTTGAGCCTTCTTCCCATGAGCATCTGAGCAGGTGAGAGTCCAACCCCACTCAGTGGTGTGTTCCGGTATTCAAGCAGTGCTAGGTACGGGTCACCAGCACTGTCCTGTGCTTTTGTCAGCATGTTTTTTATTGTCTGAACTGCTCTCTCAACTTGGCCATTTGACTGTGGGAAAGTGGGACTTGAAGAGGTGTGCTTGAAACCCCACTCAGCACTGAAGTCCACCATCTCTTGGCTCACCAGCTGTCTGCCATTGTCGGAGAACAACTCATCTTGCACACCATGCCTTGCAAATATAGACTTTAGCCCAATGATGATGTGTTTGCTTGTGGTTCCATTCAGTTTGATGATCTCTGGAAACTTTGAAAAATAACCCACACACAATAAATACTCTGCATCCTTGAAGTGAAACAAATCCACACCTATCTTTGCCCATGCTCTCTCGGGCACTGGGTGTGGTATAAGTGGCTCTCTGGGATTATTGTTCTTGTGTGTGTTACGTACAGCACACTGAGCCACGACTTCTTCTATCTGTTTCATCGTGCCCGGCCAGTACAGTACATCACGGGCTCGCTCCTTACACTTAACTCTGCCCATATGTGACGTGTGGATTTTCCTGAGCATTTCACTTCTCATGTGTGTGGTACTACTAACCTTGAGCTCTTGTGTATGAGTCCATCTGCATATGGCAGTTCTTCTAAATGTCCAGTACTGTTTGATTCTGTCTGGAAGCTGTCTCTGTGTATCTGGCCAGCCTCTCTGAATTGCATTTGCGACCAGCATCAACTCAGCATCCTCTTGTGTTGCTTCTTTGAACTCCTGCAAAGTTTTTTTTACAAAGTTGACTTCCAGCTCTTCATCAAGGAGTTTCTCATGGTGCTCTTTTAGAAATGCTCTGCTTAAAGCATCAGCAATATGCATCTCCTTGCCTGGCTTGTACTTGACCTCAAGACTGTACTTTTATAGTCTCATGAGCATTCTTTGTAGACTGGCTGGGGCGCTGAGGAGTGATTTTTTTTTTTTTTTTAATATATCACCTCCAGGGGCTTATGATCACTTTCTTCACGGACATGTCTTCCATACCTGGCTTTCTGACATCATAGTTCTTGAGTACTGGTGCTTGGCCGACGAGAGCTTTCAGTTTGTCACAACTCTGTTTTTGCTCTGACCCCCAGTACCAGTCCACATTCCCTTCCAACTTCCTTAGAGGAGCACTCAGGTCTGAAAGGTTAGGGATGAATTTAGAGAGGTACTGCAGTAACCCTGTGAACCTCTGGAGGGCAGCTTTGTCCTCTGGTGCAGGAATGTTTTGTATGGCTCTAACCTTTTCAGGATCAGGCTTGAGTCCTTTCTCACTGAGCACATGTCCAATGTAACTGATTTCTGTCATCCTTATCTTCCACTTACTTTTATTCATTTTCAGATTGACGATTCTTAGGCGGTCCAGCTGTTGTTTCAAGCAGCGATCATGCTGCTCTATGCTCTCTCCACAGACCAGGATGTCATCTATTACATTGACTACTCCCTCTAGCCCTTCTAGATGTCTGGCTATGCAATAGAAAAACCTGCCTTTCAAACCTGTATCCCCACATGGCGTGTTGAATGTACACAGGTGAGAGCTTTCTTGGTCCAATTTGATTTGCCAAAATCCGTGGTTAGCGTCTACAACTGAAAAGTATCAGGTCCTCTGGTCGATACAGATCCGAACTTTGTTGGGTTTTGTTACAGTCACCATACTATTGACCCAATCTGTAGTTTATTTCTGTTTGGTTATCACCCCTAAGTTTTCCATTCTATTCAGCTCTGTTTAAATTGTATCTTTTAGCGCGACAGGTACTTTCCTGGGAGCGTGTACTACTGGGGTGACATCTGGATTCGTCTCAATGTGATAAACTCCTGGTATGCAGCCTAATCCAGTGAATAAATCCTCATATTCACTTAGAATGTCACTCTCTTTTCTAAGCGCATGCAATCTTTTGACAAGCCCCATTTTCTCACATGATTCTCCTCCTAGAATAGGTGCATTGTTCTTTATGACCTCAAACTCCATGTCATACTTTTTTATCTTTGTACTGACATGTCAACATGACTTTACAGGGCTCCAGACTAACTTCTTCCACTAGGAGCACCAGTGCTCCTTACTGAAAATTTTAGGAGCACCAGCACAAAATTTAGGAGCATCCATATCAACACAACATATTCATTTTTTGTCTATATTAACTGCATTACTGATAATTTAGCAATAAACACAGGCAATTTACAGTAATAGCAATGTACTGCTTTTTCATTGCATCAGCAATAACACCAATGAACTGCGAACAGCGTATTCCATTCACTTGAGAAAAAAACTAACGAAGATAATTATCGCAGAATTCTGAGAAAAGTTTTAATGAAAAAAAAAATCTGCTCTTTTTCTGAATTAAAGAGATATTTATCTCAGAATTCTGAGAAATGTTTTAATGAAAAAATAAATCTGCTCTGTTTTTCTGAATTAACGAGAATTATCTCAGAATTCTGAGAAGTTTTAATGAAAAAAAAAATCTGCTGTTTTTTCTGAATTAAAGGAGCTTGAAGCTCCTTTTAAAAAATGAGACTCTCTAGCGCCACCCTTCACCACGACGGCAGTCGGGGGTACTGCAGCCAACAGTGAAGCCGGCACTGGAGAACGGGGAGAACGCACATGCAGCGTCATGTGACGTCACATCCGCAGGGCAGCACGGGAACTTCGGGACCGAATTGCAGCACATTTTGCAGCACACAGCCTGTTCAAGGCAAAGGAGATCTACACTAGAGGGCTCATTCTTTTGGGTTTGGAACGCTTCATCTGACATTATTACTAGAAAACTTAAAACGTATACGGATTTTTTTCATAAATCCTGCCACAATCCGGCCTCAAGCTCCTTTTAAGCAGATACCTAACAACTTGCAGAAGCTGTCATTCACTTGAGAGCTGGATTTCATGGAAGCAAACATGACATGCCTGCCCAGTTTAATCCAATTTTATTTTGCTTTTGGTTTGAAACATTGGGAGGTAGTCTTGTCTTTAAGTTATATAGATGGTATTGTTATTAGTTTGTCGACTTTGCGCAGGCCTTTGGACCTCAGGACTTTGCGGTTGTTCAGACGGAAAGGGTTTTTTTTTTTTTTTCATTAAAACCACGGCTTCTATTCTACAGCCTCATCACAGCAGATCATTCCGCGTCAGGGAAGCAACAATGTATCCGTGACAACAACCAACTGTTACATATTTTTGACGGTTACAGCAGGTAGCAAAAAGTAGCCGGTGTTAAAATGTATTTTTTATTTTCGTGAACAAGTAATTTGGCATGTTGGCGGTAAACTTTGATCTTCGGGGAGGAGCTAACGATGGATGAATGGATTGACGAGTGCCAGTCTCCGAAAAAAAAAGACGACATGCAGAGCTGTAAACTCTCCCACTCCGTTAAAATCGTCCTGTGTTTATCCTCATATTTTCGTTAGGCCGTGCATTTTTCCCTGCCATTTTGAGTATGCACCACAAACGCAAAATTCAATGGGAGCGCGCGCCCGTCTGGTTCATTGGGTTGAGCAGACTTATGTAAACCTTCCCCTGTACAGCGACGCATGTTCGATTCCAGTCGTGGGATATTTTGCCCCCACTTCCTACGCAGTGTTGTGCAAGTTCATACTTCTCATGAACTAGTTCAAAGTTCAGTTCACATAGTTTAAAAATGAACAGTTCACGTTCATAGTTCACCATTTTAATTTTGAACTAGTTCAAATTCAGTTCATTTCAATATTTTTAGGTGAGAAGTACAAATGAAAAGCCCCCCTATCCTAAAACTGTTCACCGTACACCAGTGGTCTTCAACCCTGGTCCTCAGGACCCTGTCCTGCATGTTTTAGATATTTCCCCTCAGAACCCTGATATAAATGACTGTCATTAACAGACTTGTGCAGACCTGGATGACAAGCTGATGACGAGCATTAATTAGAATCAGGTGTGATGATGCAAGGAAACATCTAAAACATGCAGGACAGGGTTGGAGACCCTGCTGAATACAATCATGTATTGTCCTAGTGGCGTTTCAACTTTATTCAGAGGCTGTAAATCTCCAACATTGTAGTGCATTATCAATTTGTCTACCTGTTACTGGGAAATCAGACCTCTTGGTCTTTCTGGGAACTTTTTTGATTTTTAAGGACTCGCAGATATTTTCTCCCACTGGGCGGATGCTTTAACTCCACATGACGTTTCTAATGTGAAGTTGACGAGGCAGATGTTCAGACTTGTTTTCTCAGCGCAGGTGGACATAATTTGCACAGAAAGGTTAGTTTCCTACCGTCAGACTCTTTGGGAGACGATGTGTAAAATTTCCGCAGATAATGATAAGCGGATCATCATCTGACGGCTCTCTGACGCTGCGACTGCAACGTCTCTCTTCACCTGTCAAGGCTGATTTATGGTTCCGCGTTAAATCGACGGCGAAGACTACGGCGTAAAGTACGCGGCGACGCGAACCATACGGTCCGCACGCCGCGTACCCTACGCCGTAGGTCCGCGTTGGTGTAACGCGGAACCATAAATCAGCTACATACAGACTGCACCGGGCTTGTGGAGCATGTGCGCGCTGCCCGCTGGTGAAATAAGAAGGATTATTCCGTAATAATTGGACCTAAACACTGAAGCTGCAACTCACATAATCTGAACAGTTCAAATTCCAGTTCATGATCTGCAGAATGAACAAGTTCACGTTCAAGTTCTTTATGTGTAAATATGTTGCGTTCAGTTCAACGTTCTCACAGAAATGAACGCGTTCATGCACAACACCGTTCCTACGGGTCTGTCTTTCACTGCACCATCAAATAAAGTCGCAAGAACCGCATGACACCTGGCAAAGAGTTGGCACTGGCGCGCGCCACGCCCCCCCGCCTCGCAGTGCGCATCCAGACACACATGACAGGCACGCACACACGCACGCACAGACACAGGCGCTTGCTTCGGCTCCTCCACATTATTATGAAAAAAATAAAGAAATGGGGGAGAAGGGTGGATTTGTAAGTCGCGCTGGTGCTCCTAGTTAAAAAACTATGTCGAACCGCCTCCAGAAAAGGTCGCAAAATGCGACCAATTGGTCGCAGTCTGGAGCCCTGCTTTACCTTTGGCTGGAATGTGGTGTCCTGCATAAGCAACAAGCTTGGAGTGAAATTTGCTCACTTTTTTATCCAGTTTCAGCTTTCTGAGGTCTTTCATAGAAATTACGTTGCAATCAGCCCCAGTGTCCAGCTTGACTTTCAAAACTTGTTGACAATCAGAGAAGCGCCCCGCTGCCTCTGCGGCGGGACGGTCCTCTGGTCCTGGAGGGCTGCTTTTGTGGGGGCGGGTGCGCCTGCCCACGTCGGCGCCCGGGGCAGCCCTGTCTCTCCGGGCAGTTTGGCACACATATTCACACATATTCATGCATACATACACATACATACATACATACATACATACATACATACATACATACATACATACATACATACATACATACACACACACACACACACACACACACACACACACACACACACACACACACACACACACACACATATACATACACATAGCCACACATATACATACACATAGCCACACACATACATACAAATAGCCACACATATACATACACATAGCCACACATACACTCGCGCACACACACATACATTTATATACACACAGACACAAGTGTTCTTGCTTCCTGGTTTAGCAGCGGGTTTGTATGTGTATATGTGATGTGTGTGTGTGTGTGTGTGTGTGTGTGTGTGTGTGTGTGTGTGTGTGTGTGTGTGTGTATATATATATATATATATATAATATAGTAACAATGCACATATATATGCCTTAGGTTTTTACCATTATGATATTAACCATTAATATGTGTGCAGACAAGGTAAAAAAAAAAAGAAGAAGACACTCAGATCTTCATGCCACTTTTTTTTTTCTTTGCATCCACTGCATCGATTTGTGAGACTTGTTTTTCTGCTTGAATTGTGCCAATAAAGAAGTCCTGATCTCCCTCGGCCTTGTTTATATGATGCACTTTATGATTATTTGTGTGCTTGCGTGAGTTGCACATTTTGGCATAGTGATTTTTCCCGTGGCAGGCTTTGCACACTTGTCCGTAGTAGGGGTGGGTTAAAAATATCAATATATCAATATTTTATCGATATGCATGTGTAGGAACGATTATCAATACATAAATCCAAGTATCGATTTAAAAAAAAAAAAAATATATATATATATATATATTTTTTTTTTAATCCCGATTGTATCCCCCATTTTATCACCCAGTGCTCCTACCTAAGTCAGTCCTGGGCATTGCTCCATCTACCAACCTCGGGAGGCCCTGCACTGAGCTCAAGTCTCCTCCTTACTTGAGGAGTGAGCAGGCTGCTTCTTTTCACCAGGCAGGGTGGGGTTTCTCTGGCCGGACGTGGCGCGTGGAAGGATCATGTTATTCCCTTATTGTAACCAGAATATCGATATCGAATCGTATCGGATCGGAAATCGTATTGTCTTGGGACCTAGTGTATCGGAATCGTATCGTATCGGGAGGTCAGTGATGATACCTAGCTCTAGTCCGTAGGCAGGGCACTTCCTTGGCTCATGCCTGTAGCTGCATCTTGCGCAGTTTCCTTGAGTCAACTCACTGGCTCTGCACATGTCTATTGCTTTATTTAGCGCGAGGTCCGGGTCTCTCAGTAGTCGTCCTCTCACTTGGTCATCTGTGATTCCACACACGATTCTATCTCGTATCAGTGAGTCGGTGAGGTGCTCAAACTCATAGTCTTTCACTTTGTTTTTTAAACCAGTCACATATGCATAAACAGTCTCTGATTTTCCTTGCACTCGAATAAAGAATAGGTGTCTCAAATACGTCACATTTTTCCTTGGCTCACAATGTTGGCGGAAAAGTTCTTTCAGTGTATCATAGTCATCTACGTCTTCATCGAAGTCAAAATTTTTATATACCTTTAAATGCTTCGTCCCCGGCACATGTAGGAACGTGGCTCTTTTCACTGCATCAGATTTTTTGTCTATTCCGCTGGCGACAAGAAACAGTTCAAATCTCTGGATCCAGACTCTCCAATTTTCTGCTAGATTTCCTCCTAAATTTAAGGAGGTCGGAGGTTTCATCTGCTCCATTTTGCCTTCCTATCTTTGTTTTCCTTCAAGTTTTTACTCTGACACCATGTTATATATGATGCGGAAGAAGCCATTTCTAGAACAAAAACTTTATTCTTCAACTGTCTCGTTACCAACGCAGTGACACGAGTACTGTCACAGTAATGGTCACACAGAGTAAAGCACTTGTTTTCAAATATACTACATAGATGAAGGGGAAGACCGAAGGTTCAGGACAAACTTTAAACCTCACACATACAACCAAACAATCAACACTGGGAAACACTTTTGACTTGTTAAAATCCTATCTTTTTGTAATTCCAGAACTCCCACAAGAAAATGTTTGTAAGGGGAAGGAGGACGGGGTTTTCAGTGACCAGCACCTCGATAACCTGGAGAGGAGCTGCAGCCCGGACCAGGAGGAACCAGGGCATCCACAGACTGTAGAACTGGAGGAAGACTCCAGTCGTCAGGATATGAAGGACAACGACGTAGAGGTGGATGTCTCATTGGTCAATGTCGCTGATGTGAAAGTTGGTGAACCAGGACCAAACTGTGGCCAGCTGCTGTTGCACACTTCTCCTGAAGCTCAAAACAAAGATGAGGAAGGGACTGAAAGTTTACGCTCAGAATCCAGTAAAACTGCAGATCCGGAGCCAATGGGACGACACGGTGACCACGAATATGCTGCTGTCCCGTCAGACAGCAACTGTAAATCAAAGCTGACCAGGACCCACACGGGGAAGAAGGTGTTTTCTTGCAGAACCTGCAGGACAGAGTTCAGTAAAAGTAGTATTTTAATGGATCACATGAAGATCCACACTTGTGAAAGGCTATACCTGTGCAACACCTGCGGAAAATCGTTTACTAAATCATCAAATCTTAAACGCCACATAATCACACACAGGGGTGAGAAGCCCTACATCTGCAAAACATGTGGAAAAACTTACACAGAACGTTCCAACCTGGTGGTTCACTCGAGGATCCACACTGGCGAAAGGCCATACATGTGCAACACCTGCGGAAAAACCTTTACTAAATCATCAAATCTTAAAAGCCACATAACCACGCACAAGGGCGAGAAGCCCTACATCTGCAAAACATGTGGAAAAAGTTACAGGCTACGTTCCCAGCTAGTGATTCACTCGAGGACCCACACTGGCGAAAGGCCGTACCTGTGCAACACCTGCAGCAAAACCTTTACTAATTTATCAGATCTTAAACGCCACATAACCATGCACACGGTCGAGAAGCCCTACATCTGCAAAACATGTGGAAAGAGTTACAGGATACGTTCCTACCTGGTGGCTCACTCGAGGATACACACCGGTGAAAGGCTGTTCGTGTGCAACACCTGCGGAAAAACCTTTACTAAATCATCAAACCTTAAAAGCCACATAACCACGCACACGGGCGAGAAGCCCTACATCTGCAAAACATGTGGAAAAAGTTACAGGCTACGTTCCCACCTAGTGACTCACTCGAGGATCCACACCGGCGAAAGGCCGTACTTGTGCAACACCTGTGGAAAAACCTTTACGGGATCATCAGTTCTTAAACGGCACATAACCACGCACACGGGAGAGAAGCCCTACATCTGCAAAACATGTGGAAAAAGTTACAGGCTACGTTCCCAACTAGTGATTCACTCGAGGATCCACACCGGCGAAAGGCCGTACCTGTGCAACACCTGCGGAAAAACCTTTACTGAATCATCACATCTTAAACGGCACATAATCACCCACACGGGGAGAAGCTATATTAGTGCAAGACCTGCAACAACGGTTTTAGCCGCAGAATTGATTTGCTGAGTCACATGAAAAATCACCCGGAGGAGAAGTCTGGTGACTCGTGACAAATGAAGCTCATGTTGTCGTCCTCCGGGGGCAGCTGTCCACTCCTGTCTGACCCACAGAAGAAGAACCCGCAGAAGTCCAACCACCACCTCCTGTGGCTGATGAGCCTAATCCCCTCCCCACAAGGGTTGCAGCTTCAACCTGGATTTATGCTTCTCCGTCAACTTGACGCAGAGGGAACGATGTGGTGGTGTACTTTTTTTTTTAAATTCTGCATTGAGTTTGTTTGAATCCCTGTTCCTTCTTAAAATCGTATTATTTGTTGCTGTTGGTAACTTGTCGTCTCCACGGTGCAAATAAAGAGCTGTTAGTATGTGCTGAAGTTTCTTTAAACGTGACAGTTTATTTCATTCATCTACAAAGCCTCTCTCACACGTCCTTTTTCCCGTCTGTTTCTTCTTCACTCACATTCTCTTTGTAACTTTAATCTGCAGCTCCATGTTGTTAAACTTTCGTTTGATATATTTTGATATATTTACAGTTTGATATATTTACATGTTCTTTTTACAACGTTCTTCTGAAAAACACGAAGAAACTTCAGAGAAACGAGGCCACAAGAAGAAATGCAACCATCAACAGAACAGCCAACCATCTGTCACCATTTACAGTTTAAGATTAAGATTCCCAGAATATTCAAACTTTTTGAGATAGGATATTTGAATTTTCTTAATATGTAAGCCTTGATCAGCAATGTGAAAATAATAAAAGGCTTGCAATATTTCAGTTGATTTGTATTGAATCCAGAATGTATGACGTTTTTGCATTACTGAAAATCACAATATTCTAATTTTCTGAGACAGTCCTGTTCAAGCTAAAGTTACAACATATTTGTGTACGTTTTTCATATTATTTACATATTATGAAATTAATGAAATATTATTTTATCACATGTATAAAATCAAGTTGTACTAGATTTACAACTCGTCTGACACATGATTTATTCTAAAGCTGATGTTGAGATCCGTGTTGAAGCTGCAGATCTGCAGGTTGGAGAGCAGGAAGAAGAGGGAGGATCATCGGGATCAGATTCCAGGAAGAGGACAGACTTTGGATTTAACCCTTTTATATCAGACATCCGTTTACAAGTAAATGTCTTTTTACCTCAACTCATATTTAGTCAGAAAATACCATGACAAATGTAATTAAGTTTTCATTTTAGATGGATGACTTATTATATTGTTTATAATTCTGGAATATTACACTCTCCATATGTAGAAAGAGCAGCAGTGCCCCCTGGTGGTGAGTTATAAAAGCTCAACATAAACCCAAGAGTTAACAATCTATCGTAATAATAATAATAAAAACACAAATAAAAAAAGACCTTATTGCATCAAAAAGAGGAAAGTTGTCAATGATGCAGATTATTGGTACAGCGTGATCAGTACAACCAGCATTTAGCTCAGAAAACAATGTTGAAAGAGAAATGTCATCAAATGAAGCTGAAAAGTGGAGATGCACTTTTGTCCTTTATCCTCAACTTCCTCAATCACGTCATTTTGATCCAGTTTGTTATTTCACTGGTCTTGGTTTCATCAAATGACACATCCAGGGACAGAAGCCGTGCATAGGTGTTCATCCTGTCCAGGTGTTGGAAGGTGAAGTGAAGCCGAAGCCATCGCTTCATCCACTGATCTGAAAAATATAATTAAGTTTTCATTGTAGATTTATTGTTTATAATTCTGGAATATTACACTCTCCATATATAGAAAGAGCAGCAGTGCCCCCTGGTGGTGAGTTATAAAAGCTCAACATAAACCCAAGAGTGAATAATCTATCGTAATAATAATCATTAAAAACACAAATAAAAAAAGACTTCAGTGCATCAACAAGACGAAAGTTATCAGTCACGCAGATAATTGGTACAGCGTGATCAGTACAACCAGCATTTAGCTCAGAAAACAATGTGGAAAGAGAAATGTCATCAAATGAAGTTGAAAAGTAGAGAGGCACTTTTGTCTTTTATCCTCAACTTCCTCAATCACGTCATTTTGATCCAGTTTGTTATTTCACTGGTCTTGGCTTCATCAAATGACACATCCAGGGACAGAAGCCGTGCATAGGTGTTCATCCTGTCCAGGTGTTGGAAGGTGAAGTGAAGCCGAAGCCATCGCTTCATCCACTGATCTGTTGGCACGGTAGGAAAACTGATAGGAATCCACTGTGTCAGGAACCATGGAGTTGATGTGGGTTAAAAAAAGATGATCTGCCCTGTTGGTCTCTGGAGAAGGTTTAATGAAAATGTCTCTCCACATTTCTAGTCCATGAAAGAAGCAGATTTTATGTCCATCAAATGCAGTGTCCATTGTTTTTGATAACTTCCTGCCACAAGGAGCCTCAGAGACTGAAGCACAGGTTGGAGATTCCTTCTGTAGCAGAAACTTGCACTTCCTCAAAACCTTGTGCAACAAGCCTGGCTTTTGGTACCAGTCCATTTTCCATCTCTTTCAAAGTGCAAACTCAACGAGTGGAGATGCACTTTTGTAATAATAATTACAACAATAATAAAAATAATAATATGATAATGGAGGGAGGACTTTGCTGTTTCAGGGCCGAGACCACTTGCCTTCATGGAGAGAGACATGAATTCCTTCATGAATAAGGACTAAAAATAATGTTAAAGGTATTTGGAATATATTGAATGATGCCATTAGGAAAAGTTCAAGACAGACTAATTATCCACAATATTTAACCAATAACGAAGTCATTAATGATATGAATGAGGTGGTTAATCATTTTAACAGGTATTTTGTGAGTGTTGAACCAAAGCTGGCAGAAAAATGTGTGATCCTGGATCAGCTGATGGATGGAAGGAAACATTAATAAGTAGAAATCCAGATTCAATGTTTCTCACAGCTGTGGAGGAGAGAGAAATCATAGATATTGTAAGTAAATGTAAAAACAAGGTGTCAACTGACTGTGGTGATATGACAATAGTCAAAAAGGTTATTGATGGATTGTTAACTGACATACAGCTGTAATCAGTCGCTCAGAACTGGGACATTTACAAAAAAGAATGAAAACTGCAAAAGTCATCCCACTGTACAGAACTGGAGACAGACACCAATTCACTAATTACAGGCCTGATTCTTTACTCCCAACATTTTCTAAGATCTTAGAAAAAGTATTTATTTACAGGTTGGACAAATTAATGCCAATCAAAAGGCCACGCCCCTAATTACGCATTAAACTTCTTGCTTTATATAATTCCAACCTGCCACAATACGAGGAAAAAGAGGCTTCAAACCCCTGCAGAAAACCTGTGGGTGATTCATGCAGGAATGAACCGTCATTCTGAGTTTGGGGGTTAGTTTGGGATCTTTATTCCCTCTAGTGGTTAAATGTTGGAAACTGCAGCTTTAAATGTGTTTTGTATATCTATATATTTCACACCAAAATCATGTTAATTGATCCTCATTTCCTTCCCTGTGTTCCCTCTGGTCGTACCATCCGAAGTTTACCTTCCCTCTGACTTAACTTACTTTTTTATTTTAATGCCAAACGGTGACTCATGAGTCCTGCATGTGCACGTCAATAATAAATCCGCCGACTGGAAGCGCTGAACTAAACTAAGTTGGATATTTAAATGTTTTAATGTCTCAAATACTTACCATGTGTATTATTTTGAAGCCCATTGCAATAAAAGTTTCTTAACAACATAAATGTTTTATGACAAATAATAAAGAACACATGGATTTGTTGATTATTATTATTGATATTAACAATCAGAAGCTTATCATATAAATTGCGTCAGCTCTCGTTGTGTAGGAAAAAATAAAACTCTTTCTAAACCTTCTTGCTTGTGTTGTTTTCTCAGATGTAAATCACTTTGGATAAAAGCGTCTGCTAAATGACAGAAGTCGTAGTAAACCAGTGATGAAAAGAATGTTGTATGCATTTTGTTCTAATTACTTTCGTTGGTAAATGAAATACTTACTGTAACTGCGAGAAGGAACTATGTCATTTGTTCAGACTCCACTGCAGCCCTTCAGAGTTTGACTTCAAAGAAAACAATAAGAGAAGATCTAGTGTTGGAAATATTAATGGTGTTGTGGAGGTTATGCAGAACTGGAATTACTGTGCAGTTTTGTTGGGTTCCTGCCCACATGGGTGTTGATGGCAATGAGAAAGCAGACAATATTGCTAAAAGAGCATTGAAATTGACTAGTGAGGTAATTATGGAAATTCCTTTTGGTAAAGGTGAAGCAAAATCATGAATTAGAAAGACAGCGAGGGATTCATGGCAGAAGGTGTGGGACAACGGTGTAAAAGGGAGACATTTTTATAACATACAGAAGTCAATTAACGTGAAGGTTTTCAAAGGAAAGTGTAGGAGAGAGGAAGTCATCATTTCTAGATTAAGATTAGGTCATACTAGTTTAAAATCAACTCTGTATTTAATGTCAAAGTCCGTGTCTGATAAATGTGATGAGTGTGATGTCACAGAGAATGTAGAGCATGTGATTCTTAAATGTGGCAAGTATGAGGTAGAAAGGAACGCTTTAAGAGACAGGATGTACGAGCTGGGACGGGAATGGAGTTTAGTAGGTTATTAGGGAGGAGTGAGGTGATGAGGGATTGTTATAAGGAAATCCTTGTCTTTCTTAAAGATGCAGGGATAGATAATAAGATTTAAATGTGGTTATCTTATTTTATTTAGGTATTTCCTTTTTTCCCCCCTTTAAGTTAGACTGTAACCTGGTGTAATAATGATCCTGATGTTACACACTCCGGTACAGCAGGTGGCGGTATAACCTAATAACGTTGGTTGTGATCCGCCATTAAACCTAGAGAAGAAGAAGGAGAGGACGGTTCTGTTGTTTCCTTTCTTTTTCCTCTTCAACAATGTCTAAGGTGAATCATCTGAGAGAGTTTATCGGTCAGCGACTAACAGCAGCTGCTGTAGAAATATTGTCAGTGTTTGAAAAAAGCATCTTGGAGTATGAAGAAGAGCTCGACCGTCAGCGCAGACTGTTGGACCTCGCCTGGAAACCTGAAATCAGACTCCACAGAGTCGGTACGTAACCCTGGAAAGTTGAATGAATGAACACATGAGTATGACTCCTACAAGATCCCTTTGTTTCCAGTTAAAAGCCGTGGTGATGAAGCAAACCAACTAAATGGGAAACTCCCCAGCTCAACCAGCTGCTGATGTGGGATTCGGAAACATCCCGAACTAACTTGTTGTTCTGTTTACTTGGTGCTGCCTTTCATGCTCCATTCAGACTCTGGACCAGACTGATATTTCACACTTTACACTTAATCCTTTATTCTGTAGAAAAGATATAGATCACCGTTTTTTTAGATGTATTTATTCAGCACAGTATAAAAACAGAACAAGTAACATACAAATGTAAAAGAGAGATTGGTAATGTGCTAGGCTGAGGCAAAAAGCCCAAGGGGCTTATACGAGGCCTCTACCTGTAAAATACAGCAAAAGATTAAAGATTTAAAATATGCAGAATACATGATTGCAGTCTAAAAACAAAGACAAAGCAAATAAACAGCAGCATGAATAGAATACATGGTTTCTACATGATTAAAGAAAAAAATAACTAATTTAGAAATATCATTAGGTAATGTGATCAATTAAATGTGTCCTGAGTTTATGTTTAAAATGATTGAATGAAGTAGAGGTAGACGAGATTGCTGTAGGTGTTCCATAACTGTATCTGATGGAGAACTGACACAAACCAGTACGGAACTTCAGGAGATTTAAATGATTAGCCTGTCTTGTATTAAAATGGTGCATATCACTGTTGAACTGAAAAAAATCTTTACATGGCAAAGAAAATGAAAGTGGAAGGAACAATATTTTGAAAATAAAATTGCAGGTTTGATATGTATTTAACTTAAAGATGGGTAAAATATTGAGTTGTTTGAAAAGAGAGGCAGAATGAGCAGACCAATTACTGTGTGTGGCAATCCTGCAGAATCTTTTTTTGCAACATATGAAGTTTATGAAGATGTGTGTTATAGGTAGCTCCCCAAATACTATTACAGTAAATGAGATATGGATATATCAAGCTATAATAAAGAGTTGGGAGACAATTTTCATTCACCAAACTACGGAATTTGCCAATAATACCAATAGATTTAGATATTTTTTACAGACGTGGTTGATGTGGTTTTTCCAGCTTAAACTTTCATGGATAATTACACCAAGGAAGGTTGTTGATGTAACCTGAGTGAGCGGGTCATCTCCTTTAGACAGACCGGTGTTAGATTTACAATATATTTTATTTTTTGATGCAAATATAATAAAATTAGATTTTTTTATATTCAGTGATTTTTGTTAATATTAAACCATTTTGAAATGTTTTTGTAAATCATGGCTGGCCTTTCCCATTAAAGATGAAAATCATTATGTGAAATAATTAAGTTTGTATCATCGGCAAAAAGTACAGGAAACAAGGAGGACGAGGCTGCGGCCAAATCATTTATATGAATCAAAAATAACAGGGGCCCTAGTATAGACCCCTGGGGGACCCCGCATTTTAAGGCGGCCCTCTCTGATGATTTACGGTCAATGATGACAAATTACTGACGGTTATGAATACAATTGAAAAGCCACACATGAGTGATTCCAGCAAATTCATAGTGTAGTCATTTTTGAAGAAGAATATCACAATTAACTGTGTCAAAAGCTTTGGATAAATCAAGAAAGATTCCCAAAGCGTATTCATTATTGATTGCAGTGTGAATTTTATCAACCAATTGAATTATAGCCATTTCTGTAGAATGATTTTTCCTAAATCCATATTGGTGTTTATACAGTATATTACAGTCCTGCAAATGTTTCATCATTCTGTTATAGACCAATTTCTCCAGGATCTTTGAGAAACATGGGAGAACAGAAATGGGCCGGTAGTTTCTAAATACACTATGGTCTCCAGATTTGTAAACAGGGACTACTTTGGTAATTTTGAGGTCATTGGGAATTATTCCAGTTTCTAGAGATTTGGTCAAAATATGGGTAAAAGGCTTAGCAATTGAATGTCTAGTTTTCATAATTAAGTTAGATCTGACCTCATCATGACCAGCAGCTGAGTCTTTCAGGCACATCATTATGTCCAAGATTTCCTTCTCTGTAGGAGGCTTGAAGCTCTGAATAGAAGGATGGGAACCGGTCAGAAACTCAGATGGAGACCCGGCTATAGGAGTTATCCTTTCTGAAAGAACTGTACCAATATTAACAAAATAATTGTTAAAAACATATGCAATGTCAGATGGATCAGAGTAGACTCGATTTTCATCACCAAATTGAGATGAAAGAGTGGTTGTAGACTTATTCATATTTAGAAGTGGTTAATGACTCCCCAGGTAGTTTTTATGTTATTAGAAGCCTCATTGAATTTGTCGGAAAAGTACTTTTTCTTGGCAATTCTAACAAGATGATTATAATTGTTACAAAATGTCTCATAATTTGCTATATTAATTGGGAATGGATTACTTATGAATTTTTTATACATTCTATTGTTAGCTTTCAGAGACTTATGGAGATCTGGTGTAAACCAGGGTTTTCTAAATGCAGAGACCTTGTTTTCTTTTTTGCTGACAAGAGGAAAGCACCTGTTGAATACAGAGTTGAAAGACTTGAAAAATGACTGATATGCTTGTTCAACATCATCATGGGTGTATACATCATCCCGTAGGATGTCATCAACCTGCTTCTCAAACCGGTCAACATTTATTTTGTTATACACTCTAATACCTTAGAACTAGAACTAGAACTTGTGAGATGACACTGGCAAAAACATGATAGTTGGAGGATGCTCATATAGGTGTTCATATGCAGTGGGGAGAACAAGTATTTGATACACTGCCGATTTTGCAGGTTTTTCCGACTTGAAAAGCATGTAGAAGTCTGTAATTTTTATCATAGGTACTCTTCAACTGTGAGTGACAGAATCTAATGGCACTTTTCCACTAGTATCGGCTCAGCCCGGCACGGCTCGGCGCGGCTTTACACGGCCCCACACGTGTGTTTTCGCACTGCCAGGGGAGAAGCGGGCAGGTTTGGGTGAAGCTGCTGCGACGTACTCGATTGCGCAACCGCTTTGTTCATGTCGGCGCTGATCAGAAATCAGCTGGAGCCGGGAGCGGCTGAGAGTAAAACAGCCCGTCTACATCGCTTTTTAATTTTTTCTCGACAGCCACCAAGTTTATGAACATCTGCACCTCAGAGTTGGATCACCAAACAGACGTTTTGCGCTTTATAATAAAATCGCCGCGAGCCGCGAGTCCACTCGCGCTGACTCCCGCTTCCTGATTCAAACGTTTGACGGCCCCGCCCCCCGACCAATCAGAGGCGCAGAGGGTGGTGACGTCCCCGCCCCCGACCAATCGGTGGCGAGGAGGTGGTGACGTCAGAAATAGTCCCTGCTCAGCCCGCTTTCAGAACCTCACTGAAATGGTTACAGAAAAAAGTATCGACTTGGAGCGGCTCTACTCGTCTCAGCCCTAGTGCGAAAGCGAGCTTAGGTGATACTAATGCAAAAGCGCCATTTAAAAAAAAAATGCAGAAAATCACAATATATGATTTTTAAGTAATTAATTTACATTTTATTGCAGGACATAAGTATTTGATACATCAGAAAAACAGAACTTAATATTTGGTACAGAAACCTTTTGTTTGCAATTACAGAGATCAGACGTTTCCTGTAGTTCTTGACCAGGTTTGCACACACTGCAGCAGGGATTTTGGCCCACTCCTCCATACAGATCTTCTCCAGATCCTTCAGGTTTTGGGTCTGTCGCTGGGCAATACGGACTTTCAGCTCCCTCCAAAGATTTTCTATTGGGTTCAGGTCTGGAGACTGGCTAGGCCACTCCAGGACCTTGAAATGCTTCTTACGGAGCCACTCCTTAGTTGCCCTGGCTGTGTGTTTCGGGTCGTTGTCATGCTGGAAGACCCAGCCACGGCCCATCTTCAATGCTCTTACTGAGGGAAGGAGGTTGTTGGCCAAGATCTCGCGATACATGGCCCCATCCATCCTCCCCTCAATACGGTGCAGTCGTCCTGTCCCCTTTGCAGAAAAGCATCCCCAAAGAATGATGTTTCCACCTCCATGCTTCACGGTTGGGATGGTGTTCTTGGGGTTGTACTCATCCTTCTTCTTCCTCCAAACACGGCGAATGGAGTTTAGGCAAAAAGCTCTATTTCAGTCTCATCAGACCACATGACCTTCTCCCATTCCTCCTCTGGATCATCCAGATGGTCATTGGCAAACTTCAGACGGGCCTTGACATGCACTGGCTTGAGCAGGGGGACCTTGCGTGCGCTGCAAGATTTTAATCCATGACGGCGTAGTGTGTTACTAATGGTTTTCTTTGAGACTGTGGTCCCAGCTCTCTTCAGGTCATTGACCAGGTCCTGGACCGATGGAGATTGACCCTCATCTTGAACTTCTTCCATTTTCTAATAATTGCGCCAACAGTTGTTGCCTTCTCACCAAGCTGCTTGCCTATTGTCCTGTAGCCCATCCCAGCCTTGTGCAGGTCTACAATTTTATCCCTGATGTCCTTACACAGCTCTCTGGTCTTGGCCATTGTGGAGAGGTTGGAGTTTGTTTGATTGAGTGTGTGGACAGGTGTCTTTTATACAGGTAACGAGTTCAAACAGGTGAGTTAATACAGGTAATGAGTGGAGAACAGGAGGGCTTCTTAAAGAAGAACTGACAGGTCTGTGAGAGCCGGAAGTCTTACTCGTTGACAGGTGATCAAATACTTATGTCCTGCAATAAAATGCAAATTAATTACTTAAAAATCATACAATGTGATTTTCTGGATTTTTTTTTTAGATTCCATCACTCACAGTTGAAGAGTACCTATGATTAAAAATTACAGACTTCTACATGCTTTGCAAGTGCGAAAACCTGCAAAATCGGCAGTGTATCAAATACTTGTTCTCCCCACTGTATATGACGCAGAAGAAGCCTTTCCTAGAACAACAACTTTATTCTTCAACTGTCTCGATACCAACGCAGTAACACAAGAGTACAGTCACAGTGCCGCCTAATGGTCACACAGAGTAATGCACTTGTTTTCAAATATATACTACATAGATGAAGGGGAAGACCGAAGGTTCAGCACAAACTTTAAACCTCACAAATACAACCAAACAATCAACACTGGGAAGCACTTTTGATTTGTTAAAATCCAATAATTTTGTCCCATTTTGTAATTCCAGAACTCCCACAAGAAAATGTTTGTAAGGTGGAGGAGGACGGGGTTTTCAGTGACCAGCACCTGGATAACCTGGAGAGGAGCTGCAGCCCGGACCAGGAGGAACCAGGGCATCTGCAGACTACAGAACTGGAGGAAGACTCCAGCGGTCAGGAGATGAAACACAAGGACGTAGAGGTGGATATCTCATTGGTCAGTGTCGCTCATGAGAAAGTTGAAAATGGTGAACCAGGACCAAACTGTGGCCAGCTGCTGTTGCACACTTCTCCTGAAGCTCAAAACAAAGATGAGGAAGGGACTGAAAGTTTACGCTCAGACTCCAGTAAAACTGCAGATCCGGAGCCAATGAGACGACATGGTGACCACGAATATGCTGCTGTCCCATCAGATAGCAACTATAAATCAAAGATGACCATGACCCACACGGGGAAGAAGGTATTTTCTTGCAGCACTTGCAGGAAAGAGTTCAGTAAAAGTAGTATTTTAATGGATCACATGAAGATCCACACTAGCGAAAGGCCGTACCTGTGGAACCCCTGCGGAAAATCGTTTACAAAATCATCAACATTCAAGAAGCATAAAATGATCCAAATGGGCGAGAAGCTCTACGTCTGCAAAACGTGTGGAAAAAGTTACAGGCAAAATTCCAGCCTGGTGATTCACTCGAGGACCCACACTGGCGAAAGGCCGTACCTTTGCAACACCTGCGGCAAAACCTTTACTACATTATCAAATCTTAAACGGCACATAACCATGCACATGGGCGAGAAGCCCTACACTTGCAAAACATGTGGAAAAAGTTACACAGAACGTTCCAGCCTGGTGGTCCACTCGAGGACCCACACGGGCGAGATGCCCTACATCTGCAAAACATGTGGAAAGAGTTACAGGCAACATTCCCACCTGGTGGTTCACTCGAGGATCCACACGGGCGAAAGGCCGTACCTGTGCAACACCTGCAACAAAACCTTTACTGAATCATCAACTCTTAAACGGCACATTACCACGCACATGGGCGAGAAGCCCTACAACTGCAAAACATGTGGAAAAAGTTACAGGCTACGTTCCACCCTGGTGATTCACTCGAGGATCCACACGGGCGAAAGGCCGTACCTGTGCAACACCTGCGGAAAAACCTTTACTAATTTACCGGATCTTAACTGCCACATAACCACACACATGGGCGAGAAGCGATTTTTGTGCAAGACGTGCAACAAAGGTTTTAGCCGCAGAATTTATTTGCTGAGTCACATGAAAAATCACCCGGAGGAGAAGTCTGGTGACTCGTGACAAATGAAGCTCATGTTGTCGTCCTCCGGGGGCAGCTGTCCACTCCTGTCTGACCCACAGAAGAAGAACCCGCAGAAGTCCAACCACCACCTCCTGTGGCTGATGAGCCTAATCCCCACAAGGGTTGCAGGTTCAACACTGATTTATGCTTCTCCGTCAACTTGACATAGAAGGAACAATGTGGTTGTGTACTTTTTTTCTTAAAGTTCTGCATTGAGTTTGTTTGAATCCGTTCCTTCTTAAAATGTTATTATTTGTTGCTGTTGGTAACTTGCCGTCTCCACGGTGCAAATAAAGAGCTGTTAGTATGTGCTGAAGTTTCTTTAAACGTGACAGTTTATTTCGTTCATCTACAAAACCTCTCTCACACGCCCTTTTTCCCGTCTGTTTCTTCTTCACTCACATTCTCTTTGTAAAGTTAATCTGCAGCTCCATGTTGTTAAACTTTCTCCATCTACTCCGTTCTGAGGTTAGTCCAAGTTTGATATATTTACGTGTTCAGTTTTTACAACGTTCCTCTGAAAAACATGAAGAAACTTCAGAGAAACGAGGACAAAAGAAGAAATGCAACCATCAACACGTCAGAAACAGAACAGCCAACCATCTGTCACCTTTTTCTAAACTTTAATGTCTGCAGCATTAAACAAAAAACCTTGAAGATTTCAGAAGTCAGTGCAGTCAGATACGGTTTGCTTTTATTTCCCCTTTAAAATGTTTTTATTGATTTAGAAAACAAGAACATTTAGTTTGCAAATGAATGAGGAAATGAGTGTGATGTGGGATACCCATCACGTTACTTGAGTCACGATACAATACGACATTGCGGTATCCAAATTTTGCGATATATTGCAACGTTATACATAGTTTGCTGAAAACTGTAAACGGCTTTACGCTTTATAAAATCTGAGCTGCGCGTACATCAGATTATCGTGTAATTCATGGGGCAAACTAAATCAAAACAATGTAATTGAAATGATCCATGCTGTGTTATTGTAACTATATAAGCTAAAGTTACAACAAATTCATGTACGTTTTTCACATTATTTACATAATATGAAATTAACAGTATTATTTAATCACATGTATAAAATCAAGTTGTACTAGATTTACAACTCGTCTGACATATGATTTATTCTAAAGCTGATGTTGAGATCCGTGTTGAAGCTGCAGATCTGCAGGTTGGAGAGCAGGAAGAAGAGGGAGGATCATCGGGATCAGATTCCAGGAAGAGGACACACTTTGGATTTAACCCTTTTATATCAGATATCCAATATGAGCAAAATCTGGGCATTCAGTGGACAATGTGGTCTCAATTAGAAGACCTAGATTTTGCAGATGACATAGTCCTCCTGTCTACCACCCAAGCACAAATGCAAACCAAACTCACAAAACTTGCCAAAACAGCAGCCACTACAGGACTTCACATCAACAAAAGCAAAACAAAGGTGATAAATATAGACCACAAAACAAACAATATCATAAACCTGGATGGAGAGGCAATGGAAGAGGTGGACACATACACGTATCTGGGAAGCATCGTAGGGAGGGATGGAGGCAGCGACAAAGACATACAAGCTAGAATAGGGAAAGCCAGAACAGCTTTTCTAATACTACGGCAAGTATGGAACTCCAAACTCATCTCCACTAAAGTCAAACTCCGCATCTTCAATTCCAACGTCAAGTCAGTGTTACTGTATGGTGCGGAAACATGGAGAACCACAAAAGCAACAACAAACAAACTGCAAACATTCATAAACAAATGCCTACGACATATCTTAGGAATTTACTGGCCTAACACCATCACAAACACAGAGCTCTGGCAAACCACACAACAAGAACAAATGGTAACCCAGATAAGACGTAGGAAATGGGGCTGGATCGGGCATACCTTGAGAAAACCAGCATCCAACACAACCAGGCAGGCCTTAACCTGGAACCCTCAGGGGAAAAGAAAACCGGGAAGACCCAAAAACAGCTGGAAAAGGTCTGTCGAGGCAGAACTCAAGGAGAAAGGAACATCTTGGAAGGAAGCAGAGAAGATCGCGCAACACCGAACCAGCTGGAAGAAGTTCATAAATGACCTATGCTCCCCAAAGAGCCAAAGGGTTTAAGAAGAAGATATCAGATATCCGTTTAGAAGTAAATGTATTTTTACCTCAACTCATATTTAGTCAGAAATAATCATGAAAATGTCATTAAGTTTTCATTTTAGATGGATGACTTATTATATTGTTTATAATTCTGGAATATTACACTCTCCATATGTAGAAAGAGCAGCAGTGCCCCCTGGTGGTGAGTTATAAAAGCTCAACATAAACCCAAGAGTGAACAATCTATCGTAATGATAATGATAAAAAATGTCTCCACATTTCTAGTCCATGAAAGAAGGCAGATTTTATGTCCATCAAATGCAGTGTCCATTGTTTTTGATAACTTCCTGCCACAAGGAGCCTCAGAGACTGAAGCACAGGTTGGAGATTCCTTCTGTAGCAGAAACTTGCACTTCCTCAAAACCTTGTGCAACAAGCCTGGCTTTTGGTACCAGTCCATTTTCCATCTCTTTCAAAGTGCAAACTCAACGAGTGGAGATGCACTTTTGTAATAATTATTACAATAATAATAAAAAAAATAATATGATAATGGAGGGAGGACTTTGCTGTTTCAGAGTTGAGACCACTTGCCTTCATGGAGAGAGACATGAATTCCTTCATGAATAAGGACTAAAAATAACATTAAAGTTCAAGACAGACTAATTATCCACAATATTTAACCAATAACGATGAAGTCATTAATGATATGAATGAGGTTGTTAATAATTTTAACAGGTATTTTGTGAGTGTTGGACCAAAGCTGGCAGAAAAATGTGTGATCCTGGATCAGCTGATGGATGGAAGGAAACATTAATAAGTAGAAATCCAGATTCAATGTTTCTCACAGCTGTGGAGGAGAGAGAAATCATAGATATTGTAAGTAAATGTAAAAACAAGGTGTCAACTGACTGTGGTGATATGACAATAGTCAAAAAGGTTATTGATGGATTGTTAACTGACATACAGCTGTAATCAGTCACTCAGAACTGGGACATTTCCAAAAAAAAAAATTAAAACTGCAAAAGTCCTCCCACTGTACAGAACTGGAGACAGACACCAATTCACTAATTACAGGCCTGATTCTTTACTCCCAACATTTTCTAAGATCTTAGAAAAAGTATTTATTTACAGGTTGGACAAATTAATGCCAATCAAAAGGCCACGCCCCTAATTACGCATTAAACTTCTTGCTTTATATAATTCCAACCTGCCACAATACGAGGAAAAAAAGGCTTCAAACCCCTGCAGAAAACCTGTGGGTGATTCATGCAGGAATGAACCGTCATTCTGAGTTTGGGGGTTAGTTTGGGATCTTTATTCCCTCTAGTGGTTAAATGTTGGAAACTGCAGCTTTAAATGAGTCTTGTATATCTATATATTTCACACTAAAATCAGTTTGATAGTTTGATCAGTTTGATATTTAAATATTTTAATGTCTCAAAGACTTACCATGTTTATTATTGTGAAGCCCATTGCAATAAAAGTTTCTTAACAACATAAATGTTTTATGACAAATAATAAAGAACACATGAATGAAAACATTTTTTTTATTGATATTAACAATCAGAAGCTTATCATATAAATTGCGTCAGCTCTCATTGTGTCGGAAAAAAATAAAACTCTTTCTAAACCTTCTTGCTTGTGTTGTTTTCTCAGATGTAAATCACTTTGGATAAAAGCGTCTGCTAAATGACAGAAGTCGTAGTAAACCAGTGATGAAAAGAATGTTGTATGCATTTTGTTCTAATTACTTTCGTTGGTAAATTAAATACTTACTGTAACTGCGAGAAGGAACTATGTCATTTGTTCAGACTCCACTGCAGCCCTTCAAAGTTTGACTTCAAATAAAACAACAAGAGAAGATCTAGTATTGGAAATATTAATGGTGTTGTGGAGGTTATGCAGAACTGGAATTACTGTGCAGTTTTGTTGGGTTCCTGCCCACATGGGTGTTGATGGCAATGAGAAAGCAGACAATATTGCTAAAAGAGCATTGAAATTGAGTAGTGAGGTAATTATGGAAATTCCTTTTGGTAAAGGTGAAGCAAAATCATGAATTAGAAAGGCAGTGAGGGATTCATGGCAGAAGGTGTGGGACAACGGTGTAAAAGGGAGACATTTTTATAACATACAGAAGTCAATTAACGTGAAGGTTTTCAAAGGAAAGTGTAGGACAGAGGAAGTCATCATTTCTAGATTAAGATTATTTCATACTAGTTTAAAATCAACTCTGTATTTAATGTCAAAGTCCGTGTGTGATAAATGTGATGAGTGTGATGTCACAGAGAATGTAGAGCATGTGATTCTTAAATGTGGCAAGTATGAGGTAGAAAGGAACGCTTTAAGAGACAGGATGTACGAGCTGGGACGGGAATGGAGTTTAGTAGGTTATTAGGGAGGAGTGAGGTGATGAGGGATTGTTATAAGGAAATCCTTGTCTTTCTTAAAGATGCAGGGATAGATAATAAGATTTAAATGTGGTTATCTTATTTTATTTAGGTATTTCCTTTTCCCCCCCTTTAAGTTAGACTGTAACCTGGTGTAATAATGATCCTGATGTTACACACTCCGGTACAGCAGGTGGCGGTAGAACCTAATAACGTTGGTTTTGATCCGCCATTAAACCTAGAGAAGAAGAAGGAGAGGACGGTTCTGTTGTTTCCTTTCTTTTTCCTCTTCAACAATGTCTAAGGTGAATCATCTGAGAGAGTTTATCGGTCAGCGACTAACAGCAGCTGCTGTAGAAATATTGTCAGTGTTTGAAAAAAGCATCTTGGAGTATGAAGAAGAGCTCGACCGTCAGCGCAGACTGTTGGACCTCGCCTGGAAACCTGAAATCAGACTCCACAGAGTCGGTACGTAACCCTGGAAAGTTGAATGAATGAACACATGAGTATGACTCCTACAAGATCCCTTTGTTTCCAGTTAAAAGCCGTGGTGATGAAGCAAACCAACTAAATGGGAAACTCCCCAGCTCAAGCAGCTGCTGATGTGGGATTCGGAAACATCCCGAACTAACTTGTTGTTCTGTTTACTTGGTGCTGCCTTTCATGCTCCATTCAGACTCTGGACCAGACTGATGTTTCACACTTTATGAATGAATGAATGAATGCATTTTTATTTCGAACATGTATATAAAAAATAAACAGTAACATCTTCATATTCACATATGTTGGAAAAAAGGAGTAGGAAGAAGTCTACACTTTTTCCTAGTTCCTACCCCTTTATAACTCTATGAATTTACATTATTGCTATTATTATATCTACACAATATCCATATAAATACAGTCTATATAAATACTATGTAAAACATGCCTATTACCACATAATTATCCATATAAGTATATAGAAAATATAAATATTACATGAATATTATATCAATACATAGAAAATACAAATATTTTATAAATCTATATAAATATACACTATATAACTACATAAATATCCCTATAAATATATATATGATACATACCTAATAAATATATAACATATATTTAATAATTATAACTATCCCTCTCAACATATAATATATACTACATAAATATCCACATAAATATCTAAACATATCTTAAGCAAGTATAATATACCATTTTTCCCTATTTTATTTGTTTCTCACACTCGTTACCCCATTTCCTCTTCCATATACCTGTTTATAAATAATTGTTTGTATCTCTTTTTAAACAGATTTATGTTAGTACCTTTTCATTTCCAGCTCCAAACTGTTCCACAGAGTCTCCACAGTTCCATATGCACATGCTGCACATTGTTGTTCCTACTTTATGTTTTCTAAAATTAGACGGTAGTAGATTATTCCTTGCTTTGAACATTATTTGCGCTGTTTTGTATTTAAACAGATCCCTAAATTTCTTAACCAGATTCGGACATTTCTTTAGACTTAATCATTTATTTAGTAGAAAAGATGCAGATCACAGTGGCTCCTGTAAGATGTGAGATGACACTGGCAAAAAACCAGATCGTTGGAGGATGTTCATGTAGGAGTTCATATGCAGGACTTGTAGTTAGATCGTTATTTTTTTTATTTTATTTTTTTTCAAAAACTTTAATTCACAAAAACATGAAGTTTACAGATTATATATCTTCAACAGAACATAGAAATCACATTTCATGCCAGGGGGGATGAGAATTTACAAGAAAACATTAAAATGAGCACAGATATTAATAGTTTTGATCGCCTTTTGATTAGGAGAAAATTTAATGCAGTCGATGTTTGAGCTCATTGTAATAAGCAACAAAAGAGGGTTTTCTATGTGTAAATTTACATTTGTGAATGTGAAATTTTGCCAACAGTATGACGAGGTTAATAATGAATGTTTCATTTCATTGGGTTTTGTTAAAGTCAAAGAGTCCAAACAGCACCTTTTAACAATATCATCATTAGAAGGATAAAATCTATTAATTATTTTAAACAATATTTCTCTAACTTTGTAGGTCAACAGGTATCGGTTGGGTAAGAGCCAGACCTTTTTCCAGCCAATATGATCCATGTACCTATTCCAGTGTGAGACCACATAAGGAACTGTGGTGACATCCTGTCTAAACAAGAATCTAATCATCTTATTGTTCTTACCATGGTTAAAGGACAAACAGATTTTGCCAATTGGAGTATCAGTCAATGGTAACAGGGATAATTGTTGGGTTTTCACTCTTGGTTGAGATCTAAAAAACATGCAAACACCAGAAGGGATTGCTCCAAATACTTTTGCAAAGTCGCCAGGTGACACAGGAATATTGTATTCTGCTAGAAACTCATTATAGGAGTAGAGAAGACCGTCCCTGTTAAACAACTGAGCTACATATACAATGTTGTTATTAAACCAGTACTCAATAAATAGGGATTTATGTTTAAACAATATGTCTTTGTTGTTCCATATGAGGTATTTGTGGGGTGAAAAGTTGTGTTTGAAAATAAGAGACCATGACAGGAAGGCCTGACGATGAAAGGGAGACATTTTTATCAGGATTTAATCAATATTGTAGTTACAGGTAAAGAAAAAGTTTAATCCACCCAGTTTTGACAGAATATGGAAGGGTAGACATTCCAGATAGAGTTAGGATTTTTGAAGAATTGTTTCAACCAATTGTATCTTAAATGTGTTATTTAGGGTGCAGAAATTTAGAAAATGTAGTTCACCATTTTCATAGTCATTCATTAGAACAGATTTTTTTCAGATGATGAGTTCTATTTTTCCACAAGAAGTTGAGAAGCAGCCTGTCATTCTGAGTAATACGTTTGTTGTCTACGAACAGAGACAGAGATGCATATGTTAACGTGATATTCCTTCCGGCTTGGTGAGTAGAACTCTACCTCTAAGAGAGAGATCCCGTAATAGCCACTGGTTTAACTTTTTTTGAGTTCTTTGGATAATAGGATTGAAATTCAGAGAAGTTATTTTTTGTTGGTCCTTAGTTATTGTAATACCCAAGTAAACTACTTCATTTTTGACTGGGATACTACAAATTGATGTTTTATCAGAATCCTTAATGGATATAATTTCGCATTTATTAAGATTCAGATTTAGGCCAGAGGCCTTGGAAAACTCATTTATGGTGTTTATTGCAATAGAAAGTTGATTTTCATCCCGGAGAAAGAGTGTGGTGTCATCTGCTAGTAGATCAGACTTGTTCCCGGTGCATGTTGGACTCCGGCAGGGCTGCCCTTTGTCACCGGTCCTGTTCATAATTTTTATGGACAGGATTTCTAGGCGTAGCCAGGGGCCGGAGGGGATCCGGTTTGGGAACTTCAGGATTTCATCTCGGCTTTTTGCGGATGATGTTGTCCTGTTGGCTTCATCGGACCGGGACCTTCAGCATGTGCTTGGGCGGTTTGAGGCCGAGTGCGATGCGGCAGGGATGAGAATCAGCACCTCCAAGACCGAGGCCATGGTTCTCCACCGGGAAAGGGTGGCGTGTCTTCTCCGGGTGGGGGAAGAAGTCCTGCCTCAGGTGGAGGAGTTCAAGTATCTCGGGATCTTGTTCACGAGTGAGGGAACGATGGAGCGTGATATTGACAGACGGATCGGTGCAGCGTCCGCAGTTATGTGGTCGATGTACCGGACCGTCGTGGGGAAGAAGGAGCTGAATCGAAAGGCGAAGCTCTTGATTTACCGGTCAATCTACGCACCTACCCTGACCCATGGTCATGAACTTTGGTTAGTGACCGAAAGGACAAGATCGCGGATAAAAGCGACCGAGATGAGTTTCCTCTGCAGGGTGGTTGGACGCTCCCTTAGATATAGGGTGAGGAGTTCGGTCACCCGGGGGGAGCTCGGAGTTGAGCCGCTGCTCCTTCACATTGAGAGGAATCAGCTGAGGTGGCTTGGGCATCTGTACTGGATCCTCCTGGACGCCTCCCTAGGGAGGTGTTCCAGGCATGTCCCTCCTATCTAGGGAGGTGTTCCAGGCATGTCCCACCGGGAGGAGACCCCGGGGAAGACCCAGGACACGCTGGAGAGACTATGTGTCTCGGCTGGCCTGGGAACGCCTCGGACTCCCCTCGGAAGAGCTGGAGGAAGTGTCTGGGGTGAGGGAAGTCTGGGCATCCCTGCTGAGGCTGCTGCCCCCGCGACCCGTGAATGGATAAGCGGCGGACGATGGATGGATGGATGGATGGATGGATGGATGGATGGATGGATGGATGGATGGTTAACCAGTCAGCAAAAATATTTTCAATGGATAACAGAAGGTTTACATTTTCTTTCTTTGCGTTGTAACCATAAATGTTGAAGTTATGTAGATTAACTCATTATATTCAATAACCTGGCAAATGAAGTGACCATCTGGATCGCATTTTGTGATCAAGACATTTCCTTTAAATCTATTATTCAAGGTGGCAACCCCTGCTGGGCGCTAGGTCCCATGGGACAGCCATATAGTATTACCCCATTGAGACCTCCAGAAGTTAGTATTGTCCATAGTAGAGTGAGATTCTTGAAAATAGAAAATATCTGATTTGAATTGTTTTGCAAAAAGAAATAATGGTTATCACCCCCAAGTTTTCCATTCTATTCAGCTCTGTTTCAATTTTATCTTTTAGCGCGACAGGTACTTTCCTGGGAGCATGTACTACTGGAGTGACATCTGGATTCGTCACAATGTGATATACTCCTGGTATGCAGCCTAATCCAGTGAATAAATCCTCTTATTCACTTAGGATGTCACTCTTTTTTAAGCGCATGCAATCTTTTGACAAGCCCCATTTTCTCACATGACTCTCCTCCTAGAATTGCAGGTGCATTGTTTTTTATGACCTCAAACTCCATGTCATACTTTTTTATCTTTGTATGACATGTCAACATGACTTTACCTTTGGCTGGAATGTGGTGTCCTGAATAAGAAACAAGCTTGGGGTGAGATTTGCTCACCTTTCAATCCAGTCTCAGCATTCTGAGGTCTTTCATAGAAATTACGTTGCAATCAGCCCCAGTGTCCAGCCTGACTTTCAAAAATTTCTTGTTGACAATCAGATCTTCAAGCCACTTTTCTTTCTTTGAATCCACTGCATCGATTTGTGAGACTTGTTTTTCTGCTTGGATTGTGCCAATAAAGAAGTCCTGATCATCTGCCTCGGCCTTGTTTATATGTTGCACTTTATGATTATTTGTGTGCTTGCGTGAGTTGCACATTTTGGCATAGTGATTTTTCCCGTGGCAGGCTTTGCACACTTGTCCATAGGCAGGGCACTTCCTTGGCTCATGCCTGTAGCTGCATCTTGTGCAGTTTCCTTGAGTTCTCATCTTTACATTCTGTGCTGTGGCACCACTGTCTTTCTGTTTGTCACGTTGTTTTTGCTTAGTGACTTTATTGACAGGAATTTCAACCTCTTCATGTAGACTTTTTAGCTGACTCCGACTCAACTCACTGGCTCTGCAAATGTCTAATGCTTTATTTAGCATGAGGTCCGGTTCTCTCAGTAGTCGTCCTCTCACTTGGTCATCTGTGATTCCACACACGATTCTATCTCGTATCAGTGAGTCGGTGAGGTGCTCAAACTCGCAGTGTTTCACTTTCTTTTTTAAATCAGTCACATATGCATCAACAGTCTCTGATTATCCTTGCACTCCAATAAAGAACAAGTGCCTCAAATGTGTCACATTTTTCCTTTGCTCACAATGTTGGCGTAAAAGTTCTTTCAATGTATCATAGTCATCTACGTCTTCATCGAAGTCAAAAGTGTTATATACCTTTAATTGCTTCGTCCCCGGCCACATGTAGGAACGTGGCTCTTTTCACTGAATCAGACTTTTCGTCGATTCCCCTGGTGACGAGAAACAGTTCAAATCTCTGGATCCAAACTCTCCAATTTTCTGCTAGATTTCCTTCTAGACTTAATGAGGTCGGAGGGTTCATCTGCTCCATTTTGTCTTCGTATCTTTGTTTTACTTCAAGTTTTCACTCTGACACCATGTTATATGACGCGGAAGAAGCCATTTCTAGAACAACAACTTTATTCTTCAACTGTCTCGATACCAACGCAGTAACACAAGAGTACAGTCACAGTGCCGCCTAATGGTCACACAGAGTAATGCACTTGTTTTCAAATAACTACATAGATGAAGGAGAAGACCGAACGTTCAGGACAAAGTTTAAACCTCACAAATACAACCAAACAAGCAACACTGGGAAGCAATTTTGACTTGTTAAAATCCTATCTTTTTGTCCCTTTTTGTAATTCCAGAACTCCCACAAGAAAATGTTTGTAAGGTGGAGGAGGACGGGGTTTTCAGTGACCAGCACCTGGATAACCTGGAGAGGATCTGCAGCCCGGACCAGGAGGAACCAGGGCATCCACAGACTACAGAACTGGAGGAAGACTCCAGCGGTCAGGAGATGAAGCACGAGGACGTAGAGGTGGATGTCTCATTGGTCAATGTCGCTGATGTGAAAGTTGAAAATGGTGAACCAGGACCAAACTGTGTCCAGCTGCTGTTGCACACTTCTCCTGAAGCTCAAAACAAAGATGAGGAAGGGACTGAAAGTTTACGCTCAGACTCCAGTAAAACTGCAGATCCGGAGCCAATGAGACGACACGGTGACCACGAAGATGCTGCTGTCCCGTCAGACAGCAACTGTAAATCAAAGCTGACCAGGACCCACACGGGGAAGAAGGTATTTTCTTGTAGAACCTGCATGAAAGAGTTCAGTAAAAGTAGTAATTTAATGGATCACATGAAGATCCACACTGGTGAAAGGCCGTACCTGTGCAACACCTGCGGAAAAACCTTTACTGAATCATCAGCTCTTAAACGGCACATAACCACACACACACATTATTTTTGGAAGATTCTAGGTTTCAAAGACTGTAATAATTTACCTTGTTGACTAATTAAGAAACATTTTGAGTGGATTTCTTTCCCTCAAAACACTCAGAAACACAGCCGTGAAACCTTTTACATAATGTTACACAGAGAACAACCTGCCATCAAGACATTTATGAAAATATCTATATTTTTCCGTTTTGCAGGTTTCTACTGAGGAAATGCCTCCAGAAGATTCTGGTGTTACAAAGTCTTCCTCCACAATTGAAGATTTGGAACAGGTATATATTGATACTTTTAATAAACATTGTACATTATCTGACTATGAAATACTATTTTCTGAATGAATAGCAGCGCGGTGCAAAAAAGATTACTGTAGGTTTTAATCTTAACTCGCACACTGTGCTCGTAAATAATTTCTTCCAGTTTGCACATTTCCATTTTTAGGGGCAAGTGAAATACTCGCTCTGTAGAGCCCTGCAGTAACGTCACATTGGACGACCAAAACAGCCAAATCACTGACAAAGTGCAACACTATTAAAATATGCTCCGTTATCTCCATAGTAAAGCGATACCAAAATAATATGGAATATATCATATATATATATATATATATATATATATATATATATATACAGTGGGTTGCAAAAGTATTCACCCCCCTTGAACTTTGTGACCTTTTGCTACATTTCAGGCTTCAAACATAAAGATATAAAACTGTAATTTTTTGTGAAGAATCAACAAGTGGGACACAATCATGAAGTGGAACGAAATTTATTGGATATTTCAAACTTTTTTAACAAATAAAAAACTGAAAAATTGGGCGTGCAAAATTATTCACCCCCCTTAAGTTAATACTTTGTAGCACCACCTTTTGCTGCGATTACAGCTGTAAGTCGCTTGGGGTTTGTCTCTATCAGTTTTGCACATCGAGAGACTGAACTTTTTGCCCATTCCTCCTTGCAAAACAGCTCGAGCTCAGTGAGGTTGGATGGAGAGCGTTTGTGAACAGCAGTTTTCAGTTCTTTCCACAAATTCTCCATTGGATTCAGGTCTGGACTTTGACTTGGCCATTCTAACACCTGGATATGTTTTTTGTGAACCATTCCATTGTAGATTTTGCTTTATGTTTTGGATCATTGTCTTGTTGGAAGACAAATCTCCGTCCCAGTCTCAGGTCTTTTGCAGACTCCATCAGGTTTTCTTCCAGAATGGTCCTGTATTTGGCTCCATCCATCTTCCCATCAATTTTAACCATCTTCCCTGTCCCTGCTGAAGAAAAGCAGGCCCAAACCATGATGCTGCCACCACCATGTTTGACAGTGGGGATGGTGTGTTCAGGGTGATGAGCTGTGTTGCTTTTACGCCAAACATAACGTCTTGCATTGTTGCCAAAAAGTTAGATTTTGGTCTCATCTGACCAGAGCACCTTCTTCCACATGTTTGGTGTGTCTCCCAGGTGGCTTGTGGCAAACTTTAAACGACACTTTGTATGGATATCTTTAAGAAATGGCTTTCTTCTTGCCACTCTTCCATAAAGGCCAGAATTGTGCAGTATACGACTGATTGTTGTCGTATGGACAGAGTCTCCCACCTCAGCTGTAGAGCTCTGCGGTTCATCCAGAGTGATCATGGGCCTCTTGGCTGCATCTCTGATCAGTATTCTCCTTGTATGAGCTGAAAGTGTAGAGGGACGGCCAGGTCTTGGTAGATTTGCAGTGGTCTGATACTCCTTCCATTTCAATATTATCGCTTGCACAGTGCTCCTTGGGATGTTTAAAGCTTGGGAAATCTTTTTGTATCCAAATCCAGCTTTAAACTTCTCCACAACAGTATCTGGGACCTGCCTGGTGTGTTCCTTGTTCTTCATGATGCTCTCTGCGCTTTAAACGGACCTCTGAGACGATCACGGTGCAGGTGCATTTATACGGAGACATGTTTACACACTGGTGGATTCCATTTATCATCATTACTCATTTAGGTCAACACTGGATCATTCAGAGATCCTCACTGAACTTCTGGACAGAGTTTGCTGCACTGAAAGTAAAGGGGGTGAATAATTTTGCACACCCAATTTTTCAGTTTTTTATTTGTTAAAAAAGTTTGAAATTTCCAATACATTTTGTTCCACTTCATGATTGTGTCCCATTTGATGTTGATTCTTCACAAAAAATTACAGTTTTATATGTTTATGTTTGAAGCCTGAAATGTGGCAAAAGGTCACAAAGTTCAAGGGGGGTGAATACTTTTGCAACCCATTGTGTATATATATAATCATTCAAAAAGGTGTACTTGAAAACAGGGTTTTGTTTCTGTAACTCATATTTGTTTGTATCTGTAACCGTAGTTTTGTAAACTTGTACATAGTAGTAGCTATTAAATATTTAGCTGTATGAAAGTGAGCTTGCAAGTGTCTGAATGCACAGACTTGTAAAACGGAGTTTGCACACATGTAGAAGTTTACGAAACTAAGCTTACAGATAAATGCTTGTACTTAAATGTACAAGTTTGCAAAACTATAGTTACAGGTACAAACATAAATGCACAGCTTTACAAAACTATGGTTACAGATACAAAACCCTGTTTTCAAGCACTCCTTTCTGAATGATACAATATTCCATAAAAAAGGTGCAACCAAATCATGTGCTGGTGCAACCAACTTTCTCAGTTGTCGCACCAGTGGACAAGTTAGTCTGGAGCCTGTGCAAGACATTTTTCACCTTCTAAAGCTGTATTTCCACACTTATTTTTATCCTGTCACTTAATGGAAATGAACAAATGAACACAGGCAGACCACGGTGTTAATTTTGAACACGTCTGCTCTTGTTCTCTATCTTAGATGGACACGGAGAATCAGTTCTGCAGTCCAACTGAAATGGAGACAGTTGTCAACAGTGAGAGGGTAAGTTGAATGTAATGTAGACATTTGATGGAAATTAGTTGGGTTTTTTTTAGTACTTTTAAGATAAATACATATGATTCTGAAATGTCTTGCTGCTCAAACTGTCTGGTAACAATAAATGTTACAATAAAAACATTCCAACAGTGTCAGAAACATAGCCTGGTGTGTGCAACTGTCTCCCCCTTGGACAAGTGTCTCCAGTGTGTGGGACCTGTGTCCTCCCTCAAGTGGCTTGGCTATAAATGCAGAGGTGAGATATTAAATGAATTGGCACTGTCTGGTGAAAGGTAGTAGGTGTATGTGCTGTGTTCTGTGGTACGATTAACCCCTCTATTAACACCTATGGAGAATGATCCTGGTACAGCATAGGCTACTGTACCTACTATTGTTTCAGTTTAACTATGGTGTCATTATGAAATTGAAGACAGCTACCTTACTTTATTAGAGTGAGATTGATTGCAGTGCGTGTCATATATGTCATCTAATTCAGATTACATAAAGATGTTTCATTCTGCCTTATTGGCACTGACCAGTTCTGCGAGGGTCATACTGTAGGTTTTCCTCAATCCACCTTGTTCTCCACTTGGATGTGCGAACATTTACATCAATAAGTGTTGTGAGGTGCTCAAACTCGAAGTGTTTCACTTTGTTTTTTAAATCAGTCACATATGCATCAATAATCTCTGATTTTCCTTGCACTCGAATAAAGAACAGGTGCCTCAAATACGTCACATTTTTCCTTGGCTCACAATGTTGGCAGAAATGTTCTTTCAATGTATCATAGTCATCTACGTCTTCATCAAAGTCACAAGTGTTATATACGTTTAATTGCTTCGTCCCCGGCCACATGTAGGAACGTGGCTCTTTTCACTGAATTAGACTTTTCGTCGATTCCGCTGGCGACAAGAAACAGTTCAGATCTCTGGATCCAGACTCTCCAATTTTCTGCTAGATTTCCTACATTCACAGTGCCACTTAATGGTCACACAGAGTAATGCACTTGTTTTCAAATATACTACATAGCTGAAGGGGAAGACAGAAGGTTCAGGACAAACTTTAAACCTCACAAATACAACCAAACAATCAACACTGGGAAACACTTTTTACTTGTTAAAATCCTGTCTTTTTGTAATTCCAGAACTCCCACAAGAAAATGTTTGTAAGGTTGAGGAGGACGGGGTTTTCAGTGACCAGCACCTGGATAACCTGGAGAGGAGCTGCAGCCCGGACCAGGAGGAACCAGGGCATCCACAGACTACAGAACTGGAGGAAGACTCCAGCGGTCAGGAGATGAAGCACGAGGACGTAGAGGTGGATGTCTCATTGGTCAATGTCGCTGATGTGAAAGTTGAAAATGGTGAACCAGGACCAAACTGTGGCCAGCTGCTGTTGCACACTTCTCCTGAAGCTCAAAACAAAGATGAGGAAGGAACTGAAAGTTTACGCTCAGACTCCAGTAAAACTGCAGATCCGGAGCCAATGAGACGACACGGTGACCACGAAGATGCTGCTGTCCCGTCAGACAGCAACTGTAAACCAAAGCTGACCAGGACCCACACGGGGAAGAAGGTATTTTCTTGCAGCACTTGCATGAAAGAGTTCAGTAAAAGCCGTAATTTAATGGATCACATAAAGATCCACACTGACAAAAGGCCGTACCTGTGCTACACCTGCGGAAAAACCTTTACTAGATCATCACATCTTAAACGCCACATAACCACGCACACGGGCAAGAAGCCCTACATCTGCAAAACATGTGGAAAAAGTTACACACAACGTTCCCAACTGGTGGTTCACTCGAGGATCCACACCGGCGAAAGGCCGTTCGTGTGCAACACCTGCGGAAAAACCTTTACTGAATCATCAAGTCTTAAACGGCACATAACCACGCACACCGTCGAGAAGCGATATTTGTGCAACACGTGCAACAAAGGTTTTAGCTGCAGAAGTAATTTGCTGAGACACATGAAAAATCACCCGGAGGAGAAGTCTGGTGACTCGTGATAAATGAAGCTCATGTTGTCGTCCTCCGGGGGCAGCTGTCCACTCCTGTCTGACCCACAGAAGAAGAACCCACAGAAGTCCAACCACCACCTCCTGTGGCTGATGAGCCTAATCCCCTCCCCACAAGGGTTGCAGGTTCAACCCGGATTTATGCTTCTCCGTCAACTTGACGCAGAGGGAACGATGTGGTTGTGTTGCAATGAGGTTTTTTTTTTAAGTTCTCCATTAAGTTTGTGTGAATCCCTGTTCCTTCTTAAAATCGTATTATTTATTGCTGTTGGTAACTTGCCGTCTCCACGGTGCAAATAAAGAGCTGTTAGTATTTGCTGAAGTTTCTTTAAACGTGACAGTTTATTTCGTTCATCTACAAAGCCTCTCTCACACGTCCTTTTTCCCGTCTGTTTCTTCTTCACTCACATTCTCTTTGTAAAGTTAATCTGCAGCTCCATGTTGTTAAACTCTCTCCATCTACTCCGTTCAGAGGTTATATATTGTGATGTTATACATAGTTTGCTGAAAACTGTAAAAGGCTTTATACATTTTAAAATCTGAGCTGCACGTACATCAGATTATCGTGATAATTCATGGGACAAACTAAGTCAAAACAATGTAATTAAAATGATCCATGCTGTGTTATTGTAACTATACAAGCTAAAGTTACAACATATCTATGTACGTTTTTCACATTATTTAAATAATATGAAATTAACAATATTATTTAATCACATGTATAAAATCAAGTTGTACTAGATTTACAACTCGTCTGACACATGATTTATTCTAAAGCTGATGTTGAGATCCGTGTTGAAGCTGCAGATCTGCAGGTTGGAGAGCAGGAAGAAGAGGGAGGATCATCGGGATCAGATTCCAGGAAGAGGACACACTTTGGATTTAACCCTTTTATATCAGACATCCGTTTAGAAGTAAATGTATTTTTACCTCAACTCATATTTAGTCAGAAATAATCATGAAAAATGTAATTAAGTTTTCATTTTAGATGGATGAATTATTTTATTTATAATTCTGGAATATTACACTCCCCATATGTAGAAAGAGCAGCAGTGCCCCCTGGTGGTGAGTTATAAAAGCTCAACATAAACCCAAGAGTGAAAATTCTATCGTAATAATAATAAAAACAAGCAGTGGCGGCTGGGGATAAAAAATGTTGGGGGTGCACTGGCGAGTGAGGATTACAACACAACTATAAACTCTACTTGAACATAAATTGTTTTGTTATTTTTTATTGCATATCATTACATATACTACATATACTAAATATTCATGTAGCATATTTTACATAAACATTTAAAATGTTTCAAGTAACAAAATAACATTTTAACAATTTTTCAGATTTTTTCAGTTATTATATAGAGATATTGACAGATATTGTCTGAAAAATGGTTCAAATATGTTATTTTTTATTTGAAAAATCTAAAATTTGTTTTGTTGATGAGAAAATATTTTCTTATTTTTGTGAGGGGGGATATATATTGTTTTTCGGCACTACCTTGTTCTCTATAGCTGATATAACATGAATTACTCCTATGTGGGATCAATAAAGTTCTTATTTTTGCCTTCTCAGAAAATTAAATATATTATATTTGGTGCCTAACTGTTTCCCAAGTACATTAGTGCATGTGTGAATGAATAAATGAGACGTAAAACGTACATTTCTTTGTAGAAAGGCGCTTTATGAAAATAAGTCAATTTACTTGTATTAGTTTACAGCGCAGTCTTGAACATCCAATATGGCGGCGACGTTGACGTATCAGCAGCTCCATGGAAGGAGGAGGAGACATGTCTATGCGGAAATCCAGATTGTAACACCTGGCGGAAGAGAGAAAGTTTGGAGCGAACGGAACACGTGAGCAGTGATTCCTTTGAGGAGGACGGTTCTGTTGTTTCCTTTCTTTTTCCTCTTCAACAATGTCTAAGGTGAATCATCTGAGAGAGTTTATCGGTCAGCGACTAACAGCAGCTGCTGTAGAAATATTGTCAGTGTTTGAAAAAAGCATCTTGGAGTATGAAGAAGAGCTCGACCGTCAGCGCAGACTGTTGGACCTCGCCTGGAAACCTGAAATCAGACTCCACAGAGTCGGTACGTAACCCTGGAAAGTTGAATGAATGAACACATGAGTATGACTCCTACAAGATCCCTTTGTTTCCAGTTAAAAGCCGTGGTGATGAAGCAAACCAACTAAATGGGAAACTCCCCAGCTCAAGCAGCTGCGGTCAAATCAGCCGCTCCTAAATGTTCATGTGCTCCTATTTCAGCCTTTACGGTAAATGAATAAATGCGGCTCAGAAACGGAAAGATATGAAATACTGAGTTTGAAATAATGCAGATGTTTTTTTTTCATATACCCATACTTCCACCGTAATATTTACAAGCTCTTACTGTAAAAGAAAAGGATGAAACACTTTTCTTTTAGATCTAAACTTCAAACACCTTTTCTAAAAAGGTCAGTCTCATTTTTTTGCTTAAGCTTCTGTTTTTCAGAGACTATAAAAATGAATTCTACTATAATTTCACCCAATGCCTCATATAGCCCTCTTCACACCTACAATCACTACAAGCACACTGGATTTCAAACAATTTTACTGTGGAAAAATTGAAATATTAAGGTGTAAACTTCAAACACCTTACTTTTCTAAAAAAAGGGATTTGCCTTTTTTCCTTCAGGTTCTGTTTTGCAGAGACTGTAAAAATGAATTCTCCCATAATTTCACCTAATACCTCATATACCTCTCTTCATAACTACAATCACTACAGGCACAGTGAATTTCAAACAATTTTACTGTACAAATATTAAAAAGAAAACACCTTCTTCTCACCGTACTCGTGTTTATTGGGCCAACGTTTCGGTCATAGACCTTTTTCAAGGCATCAAACAGATCGGAACAAAAGCTTGTCTATTATAGGCTGGTAGGACTATGTGGTCCAATCAGGCGCCGCCACACAAACACCTGAGCACCTTCAAACAAGGTCACATACGGAAATACAGTCAGTAAGCATCACCAAAAACCAGGGAAAAGAGACAACACCCATAAAGTGCATGTATCAAATACATCAATCAATGACCATCGAATCCAAAGGTATAATCATTAGAAAGGGAGGATGATTATACATGTAAAGTGTTAATCTTAGGTAGCAATCAATTTAAAATATTTACTATGAGGGAAGAAAGTCACACAGCAGAAATCCCATCTAGGGGCCTGATTTACTAAAGGTTTGCGTGCGTAAAAACCTGTGCAAACTTGACAGCACCCGCAAACCAATGTGCCAGCTGATCTACTAACGGCGTGCAAAGACGACTACGTCTCTCAAATGCGCAAAATTGCACACGCAATTCAGTTAGTACTTTTGCCCTGATGAATAATCAATATGGGGCGTACCCGGCAGAAATCCTAAATACTGGGAGGGGAACATGCAAATAGGTTAATTTACCACGCGCAATGAGATTTACCAAGCCTGAAAGTAATTGCGCGTATTGTGATTGCGTCTGTATTTAATACGTTCGAAAGGAAGGTGCTAATCTGCTGCTGCTGTTATTGTGGCAAGGAGGCGACATCCAAAATCAAAGAATACGCAGAGAGAGAGTCTTTATTCTGCTGCATGCTATTTTAAAAATGGTTGCACAAGTTTTATTAAAGGCCACTTTTTCTTTAGTTCTTCGTCTTATATCTTGCGACCTTCTTTTAATGTGCCCCCCTCCACTCGCCCACAAGCAGGCCAAGCCTTTGTGCCAAACTGCCAAATTAAATTACATTTAATTAAAACCCGATCTTATTAATCACAAAACACAGGTTAAACATCATGACCAAATCCGCTCCGACCCGCTGTGTCATCAGCGCAGACAGACTGCAGCTTCGCCTGAATTATGGTTCCGCGTTAAATCGACGGCGTGGCCGACGCGTAGGGTCGCGGGCGGGGTGCGTCGCCGCGTACCCTACGCTGTCGGTTCTGCGTTGGTGTAACGCGGAACCATAAATCAGCCTTTAGTGTGCGCTCTGTGCGCTGTTCTGAACACTTCTCTTCTCTCGGCCATATGATGGTCCCGTCTGTCACACATTTACTGTCAGTGTTTGCTATATAATATATAATATTTGCAATATACTGTGGACATCTGAATAAAAACTTAACTCATAAATAGATGAATCAAAGCGCTCTCCAGCTCTGCGTCTGATTGTCTTTTTCTCCTCAGATCATGCCGAGCACTGCGGGGTCACGCAAACCCGACCAATTAAATATTAAAATCAAATTCAGTCCTGTGGCCCGTTTTTCTATTTCGTATTTTTGATCTGTGCCTAAAATTGAAATATGAAAAACCAGCCGTTTTTCCGTTTTTTGTGTTATAATAAAATACTAATAACAACATAACCAGTCACTTTTTCATGTTTTGGTTTTTGATTGGCAATTGAAAATGGAAAGAACGATTGATACACGGATTCATCCAGACTCTCCATGCAAAGTTTGCGCTCGCAAACCGTAAGACGCGCAACACCTCATTTAAATACTGCAGTTTGCACCTGTTATCAATTGCGCACGCAATCTTAGTTGATCACCCGCAAAACACACAACAGCAGCACGCGCAAACTTTTTCAGTGCACACGCAATTTAGTACTCTTTATTTAGGATCTTACTAAATCGGGCCCTAAGTGTTCTGATCTTATACAGTATAACAAATAGGGAGGATGAATGTACTGTAAAAACACAAAGTACATCAAAACTTATCATAAGGAGAACATCTTAGAATAAATAGGAGTCAGGTCCAGTCTCCTAATCGACCCCTTCCCTGGAGAAAGGAAGGGAAAGGAGAACTGTTCAAATTCAACTCTCAAAATGTTTAAATATACTTAAAAGATGTTAACTTATATATATATATATATATATATATATATATATATATATATATATATATATATATATATATATATGATATCACACACACACATGACACAAGTTATACATATAGATACTGGCTATCGTTATTGTGGGGAAGTGTGAGGAAGAAAACTACACATGATAAAAAAACAAATCATAACATAACACTCAAAGGCAGTTCATCATTCAATCCCTTCGGTGCCAGTGTTTGCAAAGTAAAAATCCAGAAGAGCTCTCAACGTTTTAGCAGCAAGTCCAGATTCCCACCCCTCCGTGGAAGGCTGACTTTTTCAAGTCCACAAAAACGTAAAGTTGAGATATCATGTTTGTTCTCGTTGAAATGAACAGCCACAGGATAGTTAATGTCTTTTCTCCATATGGAGCTTTTGTGTTCACTTATCCTTTGTTCTAACTGTCTGGAAGTTTTTCCCACATATGCTAGACCTCAACGGCAGCGTAGCATATATATGACATGTGTAGATGCGCAAGTAATCACCTCTTTGATGGAAATTTTTTTATTAGAGTGGGGATGATAAAAAAAAAGTTGGTCTTGGAGGTGTTATTGCATTGTGCGCAGTTACCACACCGGTAATTTCCAGCAGGTAAGGGAGCCAACCGTCTCTGAGTAGGTGACTTAGGTGTTTGGGTAGTATAGTCAGCGGGAACAAGCAGGTCTTTTAGAGTTTTTCTCCGTTTATATACAAAGAGGGGGGGGGGGTCTTTAAAAGTGGGGGCCAATTCAGGGTCCGAGGTCAGGATGTGCCAGTATTTCTCAAATGTGGATTTCACAGAGTGATGCAGGTCACAGAGAACTTCCTTTCTTTCTTTTGGCTTTTTTGTCGCAGTTCTGAGCGTGATTTCTTCCGTGCCGCATCATACGCCCTCTGGATACAATCCATAGGATATCCCCGCTGGACAAATCTAGAGCTCATCTCTGATGCCTTGTCTATGAAATCCTCTGTACTGCTGCAAATTCTCCGGAGTCTAAAAAACTGGCTTTTGGGTAGGCCTCTTTTGAGGGGAGGAGGATGAAAACTACTAGCCAATAAGAACGTATTTCCTTCGGTTTCTTTGTGGTAGAGTGAAGTGGATGAGGAGCCATTATTTTGTTCAACCCACCTATCTAGAAAATGAACTTTTTCACTACTATACTCCATTGTAAATTGGAGGTTGCTGTCGAAGCTAATTCAGTAAGGTAAAAAAGTCTTCCAGTTCATTAGCATCAGCTTTAAAGCAGCACAACATAACTTTCTGCTTTTCTGAGTTTGAGGGCATCTTTTGGACAAAAGCGGTAGTGCTTTACCAGAAAGATCACTACGTTTCCCATGAGCACCAGCGCGTACTGCCGGAAAACTCCTGTCCCGTCGCGTGCATTTGTTTTGAGAGAAGACGGGACGCTTTTCTGTTTCACCAAGTGAACAGACGGAACGCAAAAAAAAGATGTTATACCTTAAACAAGGAAGCCAGGGAGCGGTATCTGGAGAAAATAATGATTATTAACGGTCTGGATCCATATGAAATCCCTACTAAAGAATGGAGCTCCTCGTCGGAGCGCCACTCTTTAGAAGGATTTACTGCCGCAGTTCTGCACAACCCACGTCTTAGGCTACCTTTTTTAGGAGTGTTTGGCAGCTGCTTTGGTAAATGTTAGTATAATAAATTAGTATAATAGTACAACATACAGTACATGTTTTGTATTACTCTTACTTTTCTTTTTTTTGACTGCTTTGAAGAGGCTCCGAGGCGTGAGCAATATTTTTTTTTCCTCGTGAGATAATTTTTTTCCTCTGCAGCAACAAATCAAACAGTTAATATTTTTTCCTCAACAAAATTAATCCCACCGCAGAGAGCTGGCCAACAACTGTGTTTAGCTGGAGAAGTGGGGAATAAAACCCGTTTGAATGATCCGACCCCGGTCTGTGTGCGTGTTTGTTTGTTTACTGAGGAACGTTATGTTTGGTCGGACTCGTTACAGCCGCGATCCAACCGAGCCGACGACTCTTTTACTCTTTTAATTTGTTATCTCAGATAATTGGCCGGCCTCCGTGGTTCTGCCTCCGAGCAGGAAAGCAGTGAAAAGTTAAACCATTAGCGATCTTTTCCCCACGTCTGTTGTGTGGAGCTGCTGCAGCCACAACGCAGCAACGGGTTACCAGCTTCTGCGGAGCTGCGCTCCCAGCCCCGCCCATTTTCGTCTCGACTACGAATCGGGAAGGAGGGGGAAGTGACGTATGCCGTAAAGCCGTCAAAGCCGTAAAAATGTGTAGTTTTTTAGTGTGGCAGGGTTCCTACCATGCTCCTCAAAGTTACATAGTGCCAGTGAAGGTGATACAGACCCCCCCAGACCATGACAGAGGTGTCATTAAACCTGTTGGAAGTTGATGTACCATCACAATGACTCTGGAAATATGATATTAAGGTGGAAAAGTTACATAGTGCCGCTTTAATTAGACAGAAGATGCCATCAATGAATCTGTACCATTTTAAGATTTTTGGCAAAAAAATATTGTGCTCAGGATTTCACACAAAGTTTTTTTTCAAAGTGACCCACGTGTAGATTTGTGTAATTCGGAGCACAAATAGAGCTGGTACCAGATACTTGTAAATAATATTCACCATTAAAGTTAAAGTAGTTTTTCTTCATGATTAAAGTAGCTAAGTCAACAATAAACGTACCCAGGGGCATGAGTAAGTCCTGCAAATACAACTTTTAGGATTCTCTACCTCCATCATGGGGAATATTAGTGTAGCGACTGGGGATGTCAAAGGTGACCAACAGAAGATCATCAGGAAGGTTAGTGAGGTTAAAGATCTTATTAATGAAATCCGTGGAGTCTCTAATATACGCTGGTAGTGTTTGGACATAAGGTTTGATATAGTGATCCACAAACTCTGACAAAGGTGATAGTAAAGCGTTCATCTGGGTCACAATAGGGTCGACCAGGAGGATTTGACAGGCTTTTGTGCACTTTGGATAGTGTGTAAAAGACTGGACAAACGGGATGCTGACAATACAAGAATTCAGAAATGCTCAACCTGAAATGCAACAACTTTATTCTTCAACTGTCTCGATACCAACGCAGTAACACAAGAGTAGAGTCACAGTGCCGCCTAATGGTCACACAGAGTAATGCATTTTTCAAATATACTACATAGATGATGGGGAAGACCGAAGGTTCAGGACAAACTTTAAACCTCACAAATACAACCAAACAATCAACACTGGGAAGCACTTTTGACTTGTTAAAATCCCATCTTTTTGTCCCTTTTTGTAATTCCAGAACTCCCACAAGAAAATTTTTGTAAGGTGGAGGAGGACGGGGTTTTCAGTGACCAGCACCTCGATAACCTAGAGAGGAGCTGCAGCCCGGACCAGGAGGAACCAGGGCATCCACAGACTACAGAACTGGAGGAAGACTCCAGCGGTCAGGAGATGAAGCACGAGGACGTAGAGGTGGATGTCTCATTGGTCAATGTTGCTGATGTGAAAGTTGAAAATGGTGAACCAGGACCAAACTGTGGCCAGCTGCTGTTGCACACTTCTCCTGAAGCTGAAAACAAAGATGAGGAAGGGACTGAAAGTTTACGCTCAGACTCCAATAAAACTGCAGATCCGGAGCCAATGAGACGACACGGTGACCACGAAGATGCTGCTGTCCCGTCAGACAGCAACTGTAAATCAAAGCTGACCAAGACCCACGCGGGGAAGAAGGTGTTTTCTTGCAGCACTTGCAGGAAAGAGTTCAGTAAAAGTCGTAATTTAATGAATCACATGAAGATCCACACTGGCGAAAGGCCGTACCTGTGCAAAACCTGCGGAAAATCGTTTACTGAATCATCTGATCTTAACCGGCACATAACCACGCACACGGGCGAGAAGCCCTACATCTGCAAAACTTGTGGAAAAAGTTACAGTCAACCTTCCAACCTGGTGATTCACTCAAGGATCCACACAGGCGAGAAGCCGTACTTGTGCAACACCTGCGGAAAAACCTTTACTAGATCATCAGTTCTTAAACGCCACATAACCATGCACACGGGCGAGAAGCCCTACATCTGCAAAACTTGTGGAAAAAGTTACACAGAACGTTCCAACCTGGTGATTCACTCGAGGACCCACACAGGCGAAAAGCCATACATGTGCAACACCTGCAGCAAAACCTTTACTATTTTATCGGATCTTAAACGCCACATAACCATGCACACGGGCGAGAAGCCCTACAGTTGCAAAACATGTGGAAAGAGTTACAGGCTACGTTCCTACCTGGTGGCTCACTCGAGGATACACACCGGTGAAAGGCCGTTCGTGTGCAACACCTGCGGAAAAACCTTTACTAAATCATCAAACCTTAAAAGCCACATAACCACGCACACGGGCGAGAAGCCCTACATCTGCAAAACATGTGGAAAAAGTTACAGGCTACGTTCCCACCTGGTGGATCACTCGAGGATCCACACCGGCGAAAGGCCATACCTGTGCAACACCTGCAACAAAACCTTTGCTGTATCATCACATCTTAAACGGCACATGACCACGCACACGGGCGAGCAGCGATATTTGTGCAAGACGCAGAATTGATTTGCTGAGTCACATGAGAAATCACCCGGAGGAGAAGTCTGGTGACTCGTGACAAAGGATGCTCATGTTGTCGTCCTCCGGGGGCAGCTGTCCACTCCTGTCTGACCCACAGAAGAAGAACCCGCAGAAGTCCAACCACCACCTCCTGTGGCTGATGAGCCTAATCCCCTCCCCACAAGGGTTGCAGGTTCAACACGGATTTATGCTTCTCCGTCAACTTGACGCAGAGGGAACAATGTGGTTGTGTACACTTTTTAAAGTTCTGCATTGAGGTTGTTTGAATCCCTGTTCCTTCTTAAAATCGTATTATTTGTTGCTGTTGGTAACTTGCCGTCTCCATGGTGCAAATAAAGAGCTGTTAGTATGTGCTGAAGTTTCTTTAAACGTGACAGTTTATTTCGTTCATCTACAAAGCCTCTCTCACACGTTCTTTTTCCTGTCTGTTTCTTCTTCACTCACATTCTCTTTGTAAAGTTAATCTGCAGCTCCATGTTGTTAAACTCTCTCCATCTACTCCGTTCAGAGGTTATACATAGGTCGCTGAAAACTGTAAAAGGCTTTATACAGTTTAAAATCTGAGCTGCGCGTGCATCAGATTATCGTGATAATTCATGAGACAAACTAAATCAAAACAATGTAATTCAAATGATCCATGCTGTGTTATTGTAACTATAAGTTACAACATATTTGTGTACGTTTTTCACGTTATTTAAAATAATATAAAATTAACAATATTATTAAATCACATGTATAAAATCAAGTTGTATTAGATTTACAACTCGTCTGACACATGATTTATTCTAAAGCTGATGTTGAGATCCGTGTTGAAGCTGCAGATCTGCAGGTTGGAAAGCAGGAAGAAGAGGGAGGATCATCGGGATCAGATTCCAGGAAGAGGACAGACTTTGGATTTAACACTTTTATGTCAGACATCCGTTTAAAAGTAAATGTATTTTTACCTCAACTCATATTTAGTAAGAAATAATCATGAAAAATGTAATTAAATTTTCATTTTACATGGATGCATTTTTTTATTGTTTATAATTCTGGAATGTTATTTAGAAAGAGCAGCAGTGCCCCCTGGTGGTGAGTTATAAAAGATCAACATAAACTCAAGCGTGAAAAATCTATAATAATAATAATAAAAACACAAATAAAAAAAGACTTTAGTGCATCAACAAGAGGAAAGTTGTCAATGACGCAGATTATTAGTACAGCATGATCAGTACAACCGGAATTAAGCTCAGAAAACAATGTGGAAAGAGAAACGTCATCAAATGAAGTTGAAAATTGGAGATGCACTTTTGTCCTTTATCCTCAACTTCCTCAATCACGTCATTTTGATCCAGTTTGTTATTTCACTGGTCTTGGCTTCATCAAATGACACATCCAGGGACAGAAGCCGTGCATAGGTGTTGATCCTGTCCAGGTGTTGGAAGGTGAAGTGAAGCCGAAGCCATCGCTTCATCCACTGATCTGTTGGCACGGTAGGAAAACTGATAGGAATCCACTGTGTCAGGAACCATGGAGTTGATGTGGGTTAAAAAAAGATGATCTGCTCTGTGTTTTCTCAGATGTAAATCACTTTGGATAAAAGCGTCTGCTAAATGACAGAAGTCGTAGTAAACCAGTGATGAAAAGAATGTTGTATGCATTTGGTTCAAATTACTTTCGTTGGTAAATGAAATACTTACTGTAACTGCGAGAAGGAACTATGTCATTTGTTCAGACTCCACTGCAGCCCTTCAGAGTTTGACTTCAAAGAAAACAATAAGAGAAGATCTAGTGTTGGAAATATTAATGGTGTTGTGGAGGTTATACAGAACTGGAATTACTGTGCAGTTTTGTTGGGTTCCTGCCCACATGGGTGTTGATGGCAATGAGAAAGCAGACAATATTGCTAAAAGAGCATTGAAATTGAGTAGTGAGGTAATTATGGAAATTCCTTTTGGTAAAGGTGAAGCAAAATCATGAATTAGAAAGGCAGTGAGGGATTCATGGCAGAAGGTGTGGGACAACGGTGTAAAAGGGAGACATTTTTATAACATACAGAAGTCAATTAACGTGAAGGTTTTCAAAGGAAAGTGTAGGAGAGAGGAAGTCATCATTTCTAGATTAAGATTAGGTCATACTAGTTTAAAATCAACTCTGTATTTAATGTCAAAGTCCGTGTGTGATAAATGTGATGAGTGTGATGTCACAGAGAATGTAGAGCATGTGATTCTTAAATGTGGCAAGTATGAGGTAGAAAGGAACGCTTTAAGAGACAGGATGTACGAGCTGGGACGGGAATGGAGTTTAGTAGGTTATTAGGGAGGAGTGAGGTGATGAGGGATTGTTATAAGGAAATCCTTGTCTTTCTTAAAGATGCAGGGATAGATAATAAGATTTAAATGTGGTTATCTTATTTTATTTAGGTATTTCCTTTTCCCCCCCTTTAAGTTAGACTGTAACCTGGTGTAATAATGATCCTGATGTTACACACTCCGGTACAGCAGGTGGCGGTAGAACCTAATAACGTTGGTTGTGATCCGCCATTAAACCTAGAGAAGAAGAAGGAGAGGACGGTTCTGTTGTTTCCTTTCTTTTTCCTCTTCAACAATGTCTAAGGTGAATCATCTGAGAGAGTTTATCGGTCAGCGACTAACAGCAGCTGCTGTAGAAATATTGTCAGTGTTTGAAAAAAGCATCTTGGAGTATGAAGAAGAGCTCGACCGTCAGCGCAGACTGTTGGACCTCGCCTGGAAACCTGAAATCAGACTCCACAGAGTCGGTACGTAACCCTGGGAAGTTGAATGAATGAACACATGAGTATGACTCCTACAAGATCCCTTTGTTTCCAGTTAAAAGCCGTGGTGATGAAGCAAACCAACTAAATGGGAAACTCCCCAGCTCAAGCAGCTGCTGATGTGGGATTCGGAAACATCCCGAACTAACTTGTTGTTCTGTTTACTTGGTGCTGCCTTTCATGGTCCATTCAGACTCTGGACCAGACTGATATTTCACACTTTATCAATGAATGAATGAGTTAATTTTTATTTCGAACATGTATATAAAAAATAAACATTAACATCTTCATATTCACATATGTTGGAAAAAAGGAGTAGGAAGAAGTCTACACTTTTTCCTAGTTCCTACCCCTTTATAACTCTATGAATTTACATTATTGCTATTATTATATCTACACAATATCCATATAAATATAGTCTATATAAATACTATGTAAAACATGCCTATTACCACATAATTATCCATATAAGTAGGCTATATAGAAAATATAAATATTACATGAATATTATATCAATATATAGAAAATACAAATATTTTATAAATCTATATAAATATACACTATATAACTACATAAATATCCCTATAAATATATATATGCTACATACCTAATAAATATTTAACATATATGACATAATTATAACTATCCCTCTCAACATATAATATATACTACATAAATATCCACATAAATATCTAAACATATCTTGGGCAAGTATAATATACCATTTTTCCATATTTTATTTGTTTCTCACACTCGTTACCCCATTTCCTCTTCCATATACCTGTTTATAAATCATTTTTTGTATCTCTTTTTAAACAGATTTATGTTAGTACTTTTTCATTTCCAGCTCCAAACTGTTCCACAGAGTCTCCACAGTTCCATATGCACATGCTGCACATTGTTGTTCCTACTTTATGTTTTCTAAAATTTAGTTCTCTCCTTAGATTATATCCCCTTTCTCTCTCAGTGAACATTCCTCTCATATTTTTTGGTAGTAGATTATTCCTTGCTTTGAACATTATTTGCGCTGTTTTGTATTTAACCAGATCCATACATTTCTTAACCAGATCCATACATTTCTTTAGACTTAATCGTTTATTTAGTAGAAAAGATGCAGATCACAGTGGCTCCGTGTAAGATGTGAGATGACACTGGCAAAAAACCTGATCGTTGGAGGATGTTCATGTAGGAGTTCATATGCAGGACTTGTAGTAGTGGTACTACAACTGGTACTACTGGTGCTACAGCTGGTATTACAACTGGCACTACTGGTACTATAACTGGTACTACTGGTACTATAACTGGTACTACTGGTACTATAACTGGTACTACTGGAACTATAACTGGTACTACTGGTACTACAAGTGGTACTACTGGTACTATAACTGGTACTACTGGTACTATAACTGGTACTTTTATATTTTATGTTGTGATCTGCTGGAGCAGCAGCATCACAGCAGTAGAAAGGAACAGACTGGAAAAGGTGAGGAACGCGGGCTCTGTCCTGTACTGTAGTAGTAGTACTAGTCGTCCATCAGCACCATGGACAGCTCCATCAGCACCATGGAGAGCTCCATCATTGACCAGCTTCGTCACCCGCCATGCATCACTGAGAGGCATCATCATCATCAAATCAAATCAAATCAAACTTTGTACAGCACATTTCATACAAAAAGTGTAACACAAAGTGCTTTTCATAAGACATAAACATAAAATGTATTAATGCCCCCCCCCCCCCCCCCCCCCCCCCCATTCATTGTTCTTTATGACCTCAAACTCCATGGCATACTTTTTTATCTTTGTACTAACATGTCAACATGATTTTACCTTAAGCTGGAATGTGGTGTCCTGCATAAGCAACAAGCTTGGAGTGAGATTTGCTCACCTTTTTATCCAGTCTCAACTTTCTGAGGTCTTTCATAGAAATTACGTTGCAATCAGTCCCTATGGAAGCCCATAGGGGACTTTATTCAAATGCAAATGTAATTCCACAATAGCATTATAATTTTCCACATATGCATGAGTTATTTGGACAAAAATGAAATTAAAATGCAATAATTCAATTTGAATTTTCATTTTCACATACTTGTATGGGCATTCTATGACAATATTATAATGAAAATGGAAAAGCTGTTTCACATTTCATTTTGAAAGATTTAACCTGATTTACAGAGGACAATATTCAAATGCAATAAGAGAAACAGCGCCCCCAGGCTATTGCATTTACATTTACATATTACAACGCACTTTTAGGGACAATATTCAATTTGAAAATGCAAAAACTCAGTTTTATTTCCTTTGCCCTGAGCTCGGACTCACAGGCTCACGCCAGGCTACAGTAGCAATACAGCCTTCACCCCACTAGTCGGCGCGTAGCTCTCACAGACAGCAGAATTTGGGGTACAACTTTTTTATTTACATACAAATGTTTATCATTACGAACTGCTGCATGTAAACGTACTGACTGAGAGCTACGCGCCGACTAGTGGGGTGAAGGCGGTATTGCTACTGTAGCCTGGCGTGAGCCTGTGAGTCCGAGCTCAGGGCAAAGGAAATGAAACTGAGTTTTTGCATTTTCAAATTGAATATTGTCCCTAAAAGTGCGTTGTAATATGTAAATGTAAATGCAATAGCCTGGGGGCGCTGTTTCTCTTATTGCATTTGAATATTGTCCTCTGTAAATCAGGTTAAATCTTTCAAAATGAAATGTGAAATGCCGTTTTCATTTTAATTTGCAAGTTGTTAGAAAATTGCATTTTAATTTAAATTTTTTCCAGAAAAGAGCTTGGTGACATTTAAATGTAAATGCATTAGCCTGGGGGCGCTGTTTCTCTTATTGCATTTGAATATTGTCCTCTGTAAATCAGGTTAAATCTTTCAAAATGAAATGTGAAACAGCTTTTCCATTTTCATTTTAATATTGTCATAGAATGCCCATACAAGTATGTGAAAATGAAAATTCAAATTGAATTATTGCATTTTAATTTCATTTTTGTCCCAAATAACTCATGCATATGTGGAAAATTATAATGCTATTGTGGAATACATTTGCATTTGAATAAAGTCCCCTATGGGCTTCCATAAGTCCCAGTGTCCAGCCTGACTTTCAAAACTTTCTTGTTGACAATCAGATCTTCACGCCACTTTTCTTTCTTTGCATCCACTGCATCCATTTGTGAGACTTGTTTTTCTGCTTTGATTGTGCCAACAAAGAAGTCCTGATCATCTGCCTCGGCTTTGTTTATATGTTGCACTTTATGATTATTTGTGTGCTTGCGTCAGTTGCACATTTTGGCATAGTGATTTTTCCTGCTGGGTGTAATTATTGACTCAGACCTGAACTTCAACAGCCATCTAAAGTTTATCACTAAATCTGCCTGTTACCACCTGAAAAACATTGTTAGAATTAATTCAATTCAATTCAATTTTATTTATATAGCGTCTAATACAACAGATGTTGTCTCTAGACGCTTTCCAGAGAACCAGAACATGAACATAAACATAAATATAAACATAAACATAAACCCCCGAGCAATTATTACATAAACAATGGCAGGTAAAAACTCCCATAGTGGAAGAAAAACCTTAAGCCAAACAGTGGGAAGGAAAAACTCCCCTTTAGGAGGGAAGAAACCTTGAGCAGGACCAGGCTTGTAAGGGGGGACCCTCCTGCCGAAGGCCAGAGTGGGGGAGTCGCGGACGTCAACAGCACACAGCAGTCATGTGGAAGCAGCAGCGGGATGACCGGGGGGGGGGGGGGGGCGCAGGCAGGCGGAAGCAGCAACCGGATGATCAGAGGGGGGGGGGCGTCAGCAGCAAACAGCAGACATCCACATAGGCAGGTGGAAGCAGCAATGGGATGACCGGGGATGAATTAAGGGGATTCTGTCTAAACAAGACATGGGAAAAACTTCATACATTCATTTTCAGTAAGTTGAATTATTGCAATGGCATCTTTACAGGCCTTAAAGGTGACCTATTATGGCATTTAATGTATATTATTTTTAACAGCTTGTGCTTTTTATTATTTTACTTCTTTTCTTATCATCTTATTCATAATTTTATTCAATCTTATTTGTTATTTACTTTCCAATTATGTCTTGTCGCTTTTAATGTCAATGTAAAGCACTTTGAATTACCTTGTGTTGAATTGTGCTATATAAATAAACTTGCATTGCCTTGCCTTGTTAAAATCCTATCTTTTTGTCCCTTTTTGTAATTCCAGAACTCCCACAAGAAAATGTTTGTAAGGTGGAGGAGGACGGGGTTTTCAGTGACCAGCACCTGGATAACCTGGAGAGGAGCTGCAGCCCGGACCAGGAGGAACCAGGGCATCCACAGACTACAGGACTGGAGGAAGACTCCAGTCGTCAGGAGATCAAGCAGGAGGACGTAGAGGTGGATGTCTCATTGGTCAATGTCGCTGATGTGAAAGTTGAAAATGGTGAACCAGGACCAAACTGTGGCCAGCTGCTGTTGCACACTTCTCCTGAAGCTCAAAACAAAGATGAGGAAGGAACTGAAAGTTTACGCTCAGACTCCAACAAAACTGCAGATCCGGAGCCAATGAGACGACACGGTGACCACGAAGATGCTGCTGTCCCGTCAGACAGCAACTGTAAATCAAAGCTGACCAGGACCCACACGGGGAAGAAGGCGTTTTCTTGCAGAACTTGCGGGAAAGAGTTCAGTAAAAGTTGTAATTTAAAGAATCACATGATGATCCACACTGGTGAAAGGCCGTACCTGTGCAACAACTGCGGAAAATCGTTTACTAAATCATCAGATCTTAAACGCCACATAATCACGCACACGGATGAGAAGCCCTACATCTGCGAAACATGTGGAAAAAGTTACAGAGAACGTTCCAAACTGGTGGTTCACTCGAGGATCCACGCGGGCGAAAAGCCGTACCTGTGCAACATCTGCAACAAAGCCTTTACTAATTTATTACATCTTAAATGCCACAAAACCATGCACACGGACGAAAGGCCGTACCTGTGCAACATCTGCAACAAAGCCTTTACTAATTTATTTCATCTTAAACGCCACAAAACCATGCACACGGGCGAGAAGCCCTACATCTGCAAAACATGTGGAAAACGTTACAGGCTACGTACCACCCTGGTGGTTCACTCGAGGACCCACACCGGCGAAAGGCCGTACCTGTGCAACACCTGCAACAAAACCTTTACTAGAGCACATCTTAAACGCCATATAACCACGCACACGGGCGATGAGCGATAATTGTGCAAGACGTGCAACAAAGGTTTAAGCCACAGAATTGATTTGCTGAGTCACATGAGTTCTGCATTGATGTTGTTTAGGGCTGCAGCTATCGAATATTTTAGTAATCGAGTATTCTACTGAAAATTCCATTGATTAATCGAGTAATCGGATAAAACATATTTTTGTTTAGTTAAAGAGCAATTATAAGATATTAGATGTTAATTGACATTACTAAGACTAAATTATATAATACAGTTCATGGCTGTGCATTTAAAAACCCTGAACTTACACCAGTCGACCAAATTCACTGCCTTCACTCAAATAACTAAGGATCTTACCAAGAAATGTTCTTATTTCTAAACTAAAAATGCCATTACACTTGATATCACACATAACTTAAAAGGTTAGGTGTTTTTCCCACGTGTTTCAATTGAACTTTCGTTTGTGTCAAGCGAATTTGAAGTTCTAGTTAAGTTTTAAGTTAGAGTTTTGGCAGTGTTCAAAATAAACTTCTGAGAGCTGCTGTATTAGAGCACATTTGGCACCAGTGCTGCTTGTTTTATCCATGAATGACTACAGACCTAAAATTGAAAACTACCCAGTTAGCTTTATTACGTTTTTATTTTTCTGACATTTTCTGCCTTTTCTTTTAGTTAAAACTGTAGCGGGAACAGAGGTTTATGTACCGGGTAAAGGCTTATTTATGGTTCTGCATTACAACAACGCAGAATGGTGCGCATCGCTGCGTACCCTACGCCGTAGGCTACGGCGTAGCCGTGGCAACAGAGCCTGCACGGCAGCGCAGCACCGCCAGCCGGACCGCCGCTCTGCGCCCTCGCCGGAGAGCAGCATAGGCTCTGCGTCGATTTAACGCGGAACAATACTTTTGGCTTTAGAGGGGGAACATAGGAGAACGGACCGGAAGAATATAGCGTGGATTGAAAATAAAAGTTAAGCACTGAACTACATGTGTCTCCCGTCTGGGCCATTGCAGACTGCCTGAGCATGGCATGTTACAAAACAAACATATCCGCCGCCTCTTTCTTCCCCCTTTAACGTGCGCAGCGCATGGATATATGGCGCAGCGTCAGCGCGTTGTGTCGCATTAAATGTGGTCCGGGCGTAATACGAGGCTTTGAGCTGGTGAAATTAAACGAAAAAAAATAATAAATAAATAAATTAAACGATTCCTTGAGGCAGAGAAAATTCCTCGATCATTTTTTGTAATCGAATTACTCAAATTATTCAAGGAATCGTTTCAGCCCTAATGTTGTTTGAATCCCTGTTCCTTCTTAAAATCGTATTATTTGTTGCTGTTGGTAACTTGCCGTCTCCACGGTGTAAATAAAATGCTGTTAGTATTTGCTGAAGTTTCTTTAAACGCTACAGTTTATTTCGTTCATCTACAAAGCCTCTCTCACACGTCTTTTTTCCCGTCTGTTTCTTCTTCACTCACATTCTCTTTGTAAAGCTCCATGTTGTTAAACTGAAAAACATGAAGAAACTTCAGAGAAACGAGGACAAAAGAAGAAACGCAACCATCAACACGTCAGAAACAGAACAGCCAACCATCTGTCAACCCTTTATACATTTTAATGTCTGCAGCATTAAAAAAAAAACCTTGATGATTTCAGAAGTCAGTGCAGTCAGATACGGTTTGCTTTTATTTCCCCTTTAAATTGTTTGTATTGATTTAGATAAAACATTTGGTTTGCAAATGAATGAGGAAATGAGTGTGATGTGGGATACACATTACGATACAATACGATATTGCGGTATCCAAATTTTGCGATATATTGTATTGTTATACATTGTTCGCTGGAAACTGTAAAAGGCTCTCATGCATTTTAAGATCTGAGCTGCACGTACATCAGATTATCGTGATAATTCATGGGACAAACTAAGTCAAAACATGCAATTCAAATGATCCATGCTGTGTTATTGTAATTACGCAAGCTGAAGTTACGACATATTTGTGTACGTTTTTCATATTATTTATATAATATGAAATTTTAACAATATTTAATCAAATGTGTAGATGACCTTTAAAGCAGCACAATGTAACTTTCAGCTTTTGTTGAGTTTGGCGGCTCCTTTGGACAAAAGCGGTAGTGCTTTACCAGTAGTGTGGCAGGGTTCCTACCATGCTCCTCAAAGTTCCATAGTGCCAGTGAAGGCGATACAGACCCCTCAGACCATGACAGAGGTTCATTAAACCTGTTGGAAGTTGATGTACCATCACAATGACTCTGGAAATATGATATTAAGGTGGAAAAGTTACGTAGTGTCGCTTTAATATGAGTATTTCTGTAAATGTGTTTTTGTGTTTGTTTTCTTATTGGCATTGTTTGGAGCCAGGCTTTTATTTTGTTATATTTAGTGCTTTTATTTCGAAGGCATCTCTTGTAAACTTGTAAACATCAGCGCTCCGGTCTTTAACGGTTAATGTTTAAAGGCTGTAGAAACGTTTTCTGCAAGACTAAACTAGTGTCGGGAGTGCTAAAGTGTGCCTAACCGACACAAAAAACACCTGGCTGATAAGGGGCACAAGGTTTGTTTTCTTTGTAAATGATATACAGTATTTATGTATATATTGAGTTTGGTTGTCTGTTACTGTCATGTATTGTGGTTAACGGTTTGGCCGACCCAGCGAGCTGCTGTGTTGGCCTGTATCTTTTTAAGTCTTTTTTGAAAACCTATTTATTTTCTTTGGTTTTTAGTGTACGATAAATAAGTTGCCTACATCTGTGAGAAGTGATTGTGCACTAGGGCTGCACGATTCTGGACAAAATGAGAATCACGATTTTTTTGCTTAGAATTGAGATCACGATTCTCTCACGATTTTTTTCCAATATAAAATTTACTGCACTTATTACTTTAACTTTGCAACAGCTGAACAAAAATATAATAACAACAAACATCTCTTGTCTTCTTTACACAAACCTTTTAATAATTAAAACAATAATAACAATTTTGAACAATATTTGGCAACAAATTATTCCTCTGGCTGCTTTTTGCTGTAACAGCTGACATTGAACATAAAAAAAAATAAACATCTCTCTTTAAATGATTTTTAACAATAACAATGTTAACAATATTTATGTGCAATATATCAAACATGACAACATGACAACATGATAGTTGACAGGACTACAACAACCTAGAACATAGGCCTAGTCCTTTTTTTATGCAGCCAGCTGCTTAAAGGTTCTTTGCCAAGAACACAAGGTGGTCGACATTTTGAGGCTTCAGTGATGAGCGGAGACATGTTACAATGTTCCCCCCTGTGCTGAACACCCTCTCGGAAGGGGAACTTGTGGCAGGAATGCAGAGGTATTTCCTAGCCAGTACAGACAGTTTTGGAAATTCTCCCTTATGTTCCTTCCACCAGACTAAGGGGTCAGCTTCACTGTCAATCTTGCTTGAGAGCAGATATGACAGTAGTTCTGAGGCAACATCTTGCTCAGGCTGGGATGGTGCCTCACTGCCTTTTGCTGCTTTGAGGAAGCTGCCTAAGGTATTTTGGCTCTTCTTCATGGGGGCAGCCGGGGGTGTAGTTGAGGGGGGAGTTTGCTTTAAAGGAGAGAAGATAATTAACAAAGCTCATCTTAATATTCTATTTCACACACACCAATGCAATATCACTTAAACACACACTTAAACATTAAAGTACACTGTCACATTTTTCCAACCATTTAAAATGTGTAAATATCATTTTGAGTATGATGTGATGTAAACATAATTACCGTAACTGAAGGTATGTCGTCGGTCATCTCACGTGTCAGTCTGGCCTTGACAGTGGTTTTATTGTCCTCACTGATGTACTCCATCTTGAATCTCGGATCAAGAGATGTGGCCATGTCCAGCAGTCCCTGTGTGTTTGGATGACTGTATTTTTCCTGAAGGTACCCCAGGATTTTTGACTTAATTGATCGTGTGAGATCCGAGTCATCTTCCTGCATGGCCACAACTGATGTTTCAAAGAGGTGGAGAACTGGTTTCACTGAGGAGACGCTCACATATTGCTCTCCTGACAGGGCATCAGTGAAGTCTGTCAGTGGGCTGAGTGCATTGTTGATTGCCTCGAGAACTTCAACATCCTGCCATGTGGGAATCAGGTGTCTAGCCTTCCGATCAGAGGAGAGAACATGTGAAATAGCAGGTAGCTGTTCAAGTACCCTCTGGATCATGGCTTGTCTCGAACCCCATCTCGTTGGACACTCAGTTTTAAGCTTGTGTTCGGGTAGCTTGAGCTCCTTTTGGGCCTCAGCAAGGTCCCTCTTCCGTCTCCAACTGTAACTGAAGCAGCCCACAAGCTTTTTGCACAGACCTACAGTGCGGTCAATTCTTGGATCTTTCATTGCATTCTCTAGAGAGGAAAATAGAAAAAAAATCAAATCAATTCTTGTCCACCATTTTATTATTATATTTATTATAACTATTTTATAGTATCATTATTACTATTATCATTACTGCTGCTATTAATATTGTTGCTTATAACATACAGCTTTTGTTATTTACTATTTTATAGTATTATTATTGCTGATATTAGCCTATTGTTGTTGTTTTTAAAAAAAAAACTATATGCTATTTAGCTGTATATTATAAATAACAGAAAATTATCAACTTTAATACACAACTTACCTATAGCTAGATGTAGCCGGTGCCCAAAACACTGAAGCCTTGTCCAGTTGTTAAGGGATGCTGCTTTCACAATGTTGGCTCCACTGTCTGTTGTTATGCACACCATTTTTTCCTCCTCCAAACTCCAAGAGATCAGAGCCTCCTTCAGTCCTTGTGCTATATTCTCTCCTGTGTGATCCTCGGGGAAAAACTCAGTCTGCACGCACCGACTTTTCATGGTGAAGTCACTGGTAACATAATGGACCGTCAGGCTCATGTATGGCTCCATAGTTCGGCTGGACCATAAATCTGTGGTTGCTGCAAAATAATTAACTGCTTGCGAGTTCTGTCTCCACTGTTGCTCGACACTGAGTGTATAGAGCAGGTGGTGCAACGTTTGAAAAATAATTGCGGGACGGTACTGTGTAGCGCTTGTCTAGGGTGTTTATCATTTTCCGAAATCCCTCGTTTTGCACAGTGTTGATTGGAGCCATATCTTTAGCCAGGTGATACGCGATAGCATCTGTAATTTCGTTGTGTCTGCGGGAGCTTGACGCGTATGGAGATGCACTGTACAAGGTTCCCGTTATCGATGTCTGGGTGGTTGACCGGGAGGGATTTTCTCCGGTCGTTTTCTTGGTCTTTGTAGCTTCGTCATATTGCACTTTATGGTGACGTTTAAGGTGGTTGTACAAGTTTGTGGTGTTACCCTGCGGTGCTGCTACTGTGGCAAAACACTGACGACAAGTTACGTGTTTTTGGTCTTCATCGTCTTGTTTGAACCCAAAAAACTTCCACACCACAGAATGAGAACCATTTTTAGGAAGTAACGTTACCGGCGTGGGGTTGTCATTACCGCTGTTGGCTGGGTTTTCCTCAACGCTCATTTTCTTATTTTCTATTAACTCCTAACACGACTCTCTCACATGCACCTTTTGTTTACTAGCCGGCTGCGTGTATCACGTGGTATAAGGCTCCTCCGTTTTCATTTGTTGAGGGAGAAAGAGGGAGCGCTTGTTTTCATGCAGGTGATGTCCTGGATCAAAATGCGGTGCAATTGTCGTCTTTTATTATTATTTTTAAATCGCAAGTGCATCTCAGTAAAATGAGATGGAAGAAGGGAGTAAATGGAAACCAAACTTCCATGTGTGGTTATTTTGGTTTGTTTTAGTGAAATATGAGTTTGCCAACAGAGTATGACATGGAAACAGTTCATAACATGATGCATTTCAGCTCAACAGCTGCAAGCGGGCGATAACAAACTACATGTTATATTACTAAGATAAAAATTTTGAGGTATTAAAATAAACATGCTGTTTTATAAAAATCTGTTTACAATTTAAATATCACTCTGTAGTCCAAGGTGGACATTTTATTTTAAAATGTCTTTTTTCTTTTTCCTTTTTTTTTTCTTTTTTTCTCAAATACCTTGGCAAAAATTTAACACCAAGAACAGTTGTCAGAACAGCAGAATTAGGAGTTATTTGGGAATGAAAAATGTTTTCACAGAAATCAAAATGTTATTTTTGTACAATATCACTTAGACTACTGTATAAATACCATTTGCTTGTACTCAGTTTTTAAGTCGGAAGAAAAGTGCAACTGAAGTCCTAGAAAATAGAAATGTAATTTCAAACTATCAATAAAGCTGGAGGAGCACGGGGAAAGAAAAGAAAAAAAAAAAAAAAAAATCGTAAATGCGAAAAATGAGATCGCGTTCCAGCATGAATCGAGATCGCGATTTTTTAACGATTAATCGTGCAGCCCTATTGTGCACTGTGTCTGTTCTTTGCCGTCTATTTTCTATTTTTTATTGCTATTTTATTGATCATTCTAACATGTTAGTGATTTTATTATTTCTACACTTTGTACTGTATTTTCTTTTGGTATTGTTTCATTTTATTGTATACTGTACAGCACTTTGGTCGACCTTGTCGTTTTTAAATGTGCTATATAAATAAAATTGACATTGACATTGTATTTGAGTTGGATGAAACTTGTATGTAGTAAGAGTAACATTGTTTTATTTTATTCCTTTATAGCTCTTACAGTGTGTTTGCAGTGATTTTACATTGAAGGAATAAAAACATCCATGAACCATCAGTTAAAGAGTCAAACGTCATCAGTCGGGGATTCTACAAAATGTATAAAATCAGGAAGAAGAGGGAGGATCATCGGGATCAGATTCCAGGAAGAGGACAGACTTTGGATTTAACCCTTTTATATCAGACATCCGTTTAGAAGTAAATGTCTTTTTTACCTAAACTCATATTTAGTCAGAATTAATCATAAAAAATGTAATAAAGTTTTCATTTTAGATGGATGAATTATTATATTGTTTATAATTCTGGAATATTACACTCTCCATATGTAGAAAGAGCAGCAGTGCTGAGTTATAAAAGCTCAACATAAACCCAGGAGTGAACAATCTATCGTAATAATAATAAAAACACAAATAAAAAAAGACTTTAGTGCATCAACAAGAGGAAAGTTGTCAGTGATGCAGATTATTGGCACAGTGTGATCAGTACAACCAGCATTTAGCTCAGAAAACAATGTTGAAAGAGAAATGTCATCAAATGAAGTTGAAAAGTGGAGATGCACTTTTGTCCTTTATCCTCAACTTCCTCAATCACGTCATTTTGATCCAGTTTGTTATTTCACTGGTCTTGGCTTCATCAAATGACACATCCAGGGACAGAAGCCGTGCATAGGTGTTCATCCTGTCCAGGTGTTGGAAGGTGAAGTGAAGCCGAAGCCATCGCTTCATCCACTGATCTGTTGGCACGGTAGGAAAACTGATAGGAATCCACTGTGTCAGGAACCATGGAGTTGATGTGGGTTAAAAAAAGATGATCTGCTCTGTTGGTCTCTGGAGAAGGTTTAATGAAAATGTCTCCACATTTCTAGTCCATGAAAGAAGGCAGATTTTTTGTCCATCAAATGCAGTGTCCATTGTTTTTGATAACTTCCTGCCACAAGGAGCCTCAGAGACTGAAGCACAGGTTGGAGATTCCTTCTGTAGCAGAAACTTGCACTTCCTCAAAACCTTGTGCAACAAGCCTGGCTTTTGGTACCAGTCCATTTTCCATCTCTTTCAAAGTGCAAACTCAACGAGTGGAGATGCACTTTTGTAATAATAATTACAACAATGATAAAAATAATATGATAATGGAGGGAGGACTTTGCTGTTTCAGAGCCGAGACCACTTGCCTTCATGGAGAGGGACATGAATTCCTTCATGAATAAGGACTAAAAATAATGTTAAAGGTATTTGGAATATATTGAATGATGCCATTTGGAAAAGTTCAAGACAGACTAATTATCCACAATATTTAACCAATAACGATGAAGTCATTAATGATATGAATGAGGTGGTTAATCATTTTAACAGGTATTTTGTGAGTGTTGGACCAAATCTGGCAGAAAAATGTGTGATCCTGGATCAGCTGATGGATGGAAGGAAACATTAATAAGTAGAAATCCAGATTCAATGTTTCTCACAGCTGTGGAGGAGAGAGAAATCATAGATATTGTAAGTAAATGTAAAAACAAGGTGTCAACTGACTGTGGTGATATGACAATAGTCAAAAAGGTTATTGATGGATTGTTAACTGACATACAGCTGTAATCAGTCACGCAGAACTGGGACATTTACAAAAAAAAAAATGAAAACTGCAAAAGTCCTCCCACTGTACAGAACTGGAGACAGACACCAATTCACTAATTACAGGCCTGATTCTTTACTCCCAACATTTTCTAAGATCTTAGAAAAAGTATTTATTTACAGGTTGGACAAATTAATGCCAATCAAAAGGCCACGCCCCTAATTACGCATTAAACTTCTTGCTTTATATAATTCCAACCTGCCACAATACGAGGAAAAAGAGGCTTCAAACCCCTGCAGAAAACCTGTGGGTGATTCATGCATGAATGAACCGTCATTCTGAGTTTGGGGGTTAGTTTGGGATCTTTATTCCCTCTAGTGGTTAAATGTTGGAAACTGCAGCTTTAAATGAGTCTTGTATATCTATATATTTCACACCAAAATCAGTTTGATAGTTTGATCAGTTTGATATTTAAATGTTTTAATGTCTCAAAGACTTACCATGTGTATTATTTTGAAGCCAATTGCAATAAAAGTTTCTTAACAACATAAATGTTTTATGACAAATAATAAAGAACACATGAATTAAAAAATATTTTTATTTTATATATTGATATTAACAATCAGAAGCTTATCATATAAATTGCGTCAGCTCTCATTGTGTCGGAAAAAACAAAACTCTTTCCAAACCTTCTTGCTTGTGTTGTTTTCTCAGATGTAAATCACTTTGGATAAAAGCGTCTGCTAAATGACAGAAGTCGTAGTAAACCAGTGATGAAAAGAATGTTGTATGCATTTTGTTCTAATTACTTTCGTTGGTAAATGAAATACTTACTGTAACTGTGAGAAGGAACTATGTCATTTGTTCAGACTCCACTGCAGCCCTTCAGAGTTTGACTTCAAATAAAACAACAACAGAAGATCTAGTGTTGGAAATATTAATGGTTTTGTGGAGGTTATGCAGAACTGGAATTACTGTGCAGTTTTGTTGGGTTCCTGCCCACATGGGTGTTGATGGCAATGAGAAAGCAGACAATATTGCTAAAAGAGCATTGAAATTGAGTAGTGAGGTAATTATGGAAATTGCTTTTGGTAAAGGTGAAGCAAAATCATGAATTAGAAAGACAGTGAGGGATTCATGGCAGAAGGTGTGGGACAACGGTGTAAAAGGGAGACATTTTTATAACATACAGAAGTCAATTAATGTGAAGGTTTTCAAAGGAAAGTGTAGGAGAGAGGAAGTCATCATTTCTAGATTAAGATTAGGTCATACTAGTTTAAAATCAACTCTGTATTTAATGTCAAAGTCCGTGTCTGATAAATGTGATGAGTGTGATGTCAGAGAGAATGTAGAGCATGTGATTCTTAAATGTGGCAAGTATGAGGTAGAAAGGAACGCTTTAAGAGACAGGATGTACGAGCTGGGACGGGAATGGAGTTTAGTAGGTTATTAGGGAGGAGTGAGGTGATGAGGGATTGTTATAAGGAAATCCTTGTCTTTCTTAAAGATGCAGGGATAGATAATAAGATTTAAATGTGGTTATCTTATTTTATTTAGGTATTTCCTTTTTCCCCCCCTTTAAGTTAGACTGTAACCTGGTGTAATAATGATCCTGATGTTACACACTCCGGTACAGCAGGTGGCGGTAGAACCTAATAACGTTGGTTGTGATCCGCCATTAAACCTAGAGAAGAAGAAGGAGAGGACGGTTCTGTTGTTTCCTTTCTTTTTCCTCTTCAACAATGTCTAAGGTGAATCATCTGAGAGAGTTTATCGGTCAGCGACTAACAGCAGCTGCTGTAGAAATATTGTCAGTGTTTGAAAAAAGCATCTTGGAGTATGAAGAAGAGCTCGACCGTCAGCGCAGACTGTTGGACCTCGCCTGGAAACCTGAAATCAGACTCCACAGAGTCGGTACGTAACCCTGGAAAGTTGAATGAATGAACACATGAGTATGACTCCTACAAGATCCCTTTGTTTCCAGTTAAAAGCCGTGGTGATGAAGCAAACCAACTAAATGGGAAACTCCCCAGCTCAAGCAGCTGCGGTCAAATCAGCCGCTCCTAAATGTTCATGTGCTCCTATTTCAGCCTTTACGCTAAATGAATGAACGCGGCTCAAAAACGGAAAGATATGAAGTTCTGAGTTTGAGATAATGCAGATGTGTTTTTTTTTTTCATTACCTTGATTACACCCAAACTTCCACCGTAATATTTACACACTCTTACTGTAAAAGAAAAGGAAGAGGAAAACACTTTTTTTCACTTCAGGTTCTGTTTTGCAGAGACTATAAAAATGAATTCTCCCATAATTTCACCCAATACCTCATATACCCCTCCTTCATAACTACAATTACTACAAGCATGCTTCATTTCTAACAATTTTACCGTGGAAATATTGAAATATTAAGGTGTAAACTTCAAACACTACTTTTCTACAAAGGTCAGTCGCCTTTGTTGCAGAGACTGTAAAAAGAATTCTAAAACTAAATCAAATATCCACATAGTGTGCTTAAGGATGATTATAAAACAATGAGGCGATTGTGGTGACGGGACTGAGCCTGTGATTCTGTGTGGATTATAAAAGTACAGTGAATGTGAAATTGAGCAGACCTGTAGTGAAAAGTTTGAAGTTCAGATCTTAATATTTCAATATTTGTACAGTAAAATAGTTTGAAATTAAGCATACTTGCAGTGATTGTAGTCCTGAAGAGAGGTATATGAGGTATTAGCTGAAATTATGGAATAATTCATTTTTACAGTCTCTGCAACAAAATCAACTGACCTTTGTAGAAAAGTAGTGTTTGAAGTTTACACCTTAATATTTCTACAGAAAAATTGTTTGAAATTAAGCATGCTTGTGGTGATTGCAGTTGTGAAGAGAGATATATGAGGTATTGGGTGAAATTATGGGAGAATTCATTTTTATAGTCCCTGCAAAACAGAACCTTAAGCGAAAAAAGAGACTGACCTTTTTAGAAAAGTAAGATGTTTGAAGTTTAGATCTTAAAAGAAAAGTGTTTTATCCTTTTCTTTTACAGTACCAGCGTGTAAATATTACAGTGGAAGTATGGGTATATGAAAAAAACATCTGCATTATATCAAACTCAGTACTTCATATCTTTCCTTTTCTGAGCCGTTCATTCATTTACCGTAAAGGCGGAAATAGGAGCACATGAACATTTAGGAGCGGCTGATTTGACCACGTAAATACGAATGACTGCTGGCTGGACCGGAGTAGTGCTCAGTTGAGGCAAAAAGCCCAAGGGGCTTATACGAGGCCTCTGCCTGTAAAATACAGCAAAATATTGTACAAAGATTTAAAATATGCAGAATACATGATTGCAGTCTAAAAACAAAGCGAAGGCAAATAAACAGCAGCATGAATAGAATACGTGGTATCTACATGATTAAAGAAAAAATAACAAATCTAGAAATATCATTAGGTAATTTGATCAATTAAATGTGTCTGAGCTTACGTTTGAAATGATTGAATGAAGTAGAGGTAGACGAGATTGCTGTAGGTGTTCCATAACTGTATCTGATGGAGAACTGACACAAACCAGTACGGAACTTCAGGAGATTTAAATGATTAGCCTGTCTTGTATTAAAATGGTGCATATCACTGTTGAACTGAAAAAATCTTTACATGGCAAAGAAAATGAAACTGGCAGGAACAATACTTTGAAATCAAAATTGCAGGTTTGATATGTATTTAACTTAAAGATGGGTAAAATATTGAGTTGTTTGAAAAGAGGGGCAGAATGAGCAGACCAATTACTGTGTGTGGCAATCCTGCACAATCTTTTTTGCAACATATGAAGTTTATGAAGATGTGTGTTGTAGCTAGCTCCCCAAATACTATTACAGTAAATGAGATATGGATATATCAAGCTCTAATAAAGAGTTGGGAGACAATTTTCATTCACCAAACTACGGAATTTGCCAATAATACCAATAGATTTGGATATTTTTTACAGACATGGTTGATGTGGATTTTCCAGCTTAAACTTTCATGGATAATTACACCAAGGAAGGTTGTTGATGTAACCTGAGTGAGCGGGTCATCTCCTATAGACAGACCGGTGTTAGATTTACAATATATTTTATTTATTTATTTTTTCCACAATATCTTTATTTGAGTTTTATAGCAGCACAAGACAATCACAGTAAAAACAATCATGTCATGTATAGTCTAGTCATGGCCATATGTCTTTTCTTATAGATTAGCTGCCAAATATAGCAAAAAAAAAAACAGCTTAAAACAAAACAATCACAATAAAAACACAAAATGAACAATATGCTTCTCTTGTTATTAGACAGATTATGAACACAATGTAATGGATTGTGAAATAATAGTAATAATAATGATAAGCTACGCGCTTTAAAAGTAACAGAGAAAAAATAAATACATACATGCATACATGCATACATGCATACATGCATACATGCATACATGCATGCATACATACATACATACATACATACATACATACATACATACATACATACATACATACATACATGCATACATACATACATACATACATACATACATACATACATACATACATACACACGATACCCACAGTTAGTGATCATTTTGGTTTTCTGTTAAGTCTGAGTTCTTAACATATTCAATAAAGGGCTTCCATAAACCTTCAAATACATACTGTTTGGCTTTCAGAATATAAGTAATTCTTTCCAACGGTAGGGTTGATAACATTTGTCTTAACCATTGACTGGTACTTGGTTAATGGCTTCTTTTCCATAGTGCAATACATTTTTTGGCATTTAACAAGCTTAAAGGGAAAGTTCGTTTTTTTTACAACCTGGACCTTATTTCTGGCATTTTTTATGGTCGTATACTCACCCAGAGGTGTTTGGTGTCATTTGGAGTCCTTCGGAAGATATTAGGAGAGATGAGATGAGATGACGCCATGAGTTCAGAGGTCTTGTTTACAAACTGATTTATTTGTTATACACACAGCCCCGGATGAAGACAACAGGTCCTGGAAGCAGATCTAGTGATTCATAAAAGAAATGAAGAGATTTGCGGCAATCATGTGTTATTTAGACGCTGCATCGTCTGTGCCCCGCGGTGCCCCCATGCGCTACCGTTATATGGAGAAGCGGCTCGCAAAAAAACTCCTAATATCTTCCAAAGGACTCCAAATGACACCAAACACCTCTGGGTGAGTATACAACCATAAAAAATGCCAGAAATAAGGTCCAGGTTGTAAAAAAACAAACTTTCCCTTTAAATCTATAATTGCTTTTTCATATTTACTGAAGTTATGTTTCTCTGGATAAAGGCCCAGCAAGAAAAGTTTAGGATCCAGTGATATTGATTTGGAAATTATCTTTTCGATGATGACTCTTATCTCTTCCCAGTATTTAATATTTATTCTACACTGCCAAAGGCAGTGAAATAGTGTTCCTCTATCTTCTGTACATTTTGTGCATATGTCTGGTATATTCGGGTCATATCTATTCAAATCCATCGGTGTCACATACATCCGCATTAACCATTTATATTGTATTATTCTAAGGCGTGCATTTATGGATCCAGAATGAGCGTTGGCACATGCGGCTTCCCACTCTTCCTTGGTAATATCTGTTTGGATGTTTTCCTTCCAGGCCCTTAGCTTATATGTTGAGTTCTCACTTGAAAATGATATCATCAAATTGTAGATGTCTGATATTGCACCCTTTCTCAGACAATTCTTTGTTACAATTTTTTCTAGTTCTGTGCTACAGGGTTTAGAAAGTACATTGCTTGGATTTATTTTGACATAATTTCTAAGCTGAAGGTACTTGAAGAAATGTTTTCTATTAAGATTATATTTAGCTACTAGTTCTTCTAAGGACATCATATCATCTGAGCTTGTTGTGTATAGATTTTTAATTGTTTTTAGTCCCTTAGTTAACCACAATTGGAATGTTGCATCTGCCCTGCCTGGTACAAAGAACTGATTACCCCAAATTGGGGTAAATTGCGATAGTGATTGTGGTTCGTTTAAGTATTTATTCACTTCATACCAAATCTTTATCATTTGTTTAACAATTTGATTTTTAGTTTGTTTACAAAGCTTTTGTACATTGTCTGAATAAATATATGAAGGAAGAGATAGATTTAAGCCATAAGATTCAATTTCAGCCCAGTGGGGGGCATTATGCAATGAAAAATAAAACACAATAGACCTCAGTTGTGCAGCCCAGTAATACCATATCACGTTCAGACATTTTAGACCCCCCGGTCATATGGTAAGTACAATAAAGACAAGCGTATTCTCGCCCTACAGTTGTTCCATAGAAAACCAACAAATAATATTTTGACTTTTGAGGAAAAAATCTGTAGGTGGTGGTAATGGGATGTTCTGGAATAAATAAAGGAACTTTGGCAAAATATTCATTTTTAAAATATTAACTCTGCCCATTATGGATACTGGTAACGACATCCACCTGTTGATTGACTCACTAACTTCTGCCATTAAAGGTTCATAGTTGGCACTTGCTACCTGTTCTAACCCGGGTACAATGCGTATTCCCAAATATTTAAATTGGTCCACAACATTGAACTGAATTGCTTCAGCTATTGGATTTTTCCTCTCATTTGAATTAAGTAGTAATATAGAGGATATGGTATGATTCACTTTATACCCTGAGATATCGCCAAACGCTCTTATCAGCTGTATCAGATCTGGGATTGATTTCCTTAAACAGGACATAAATAAGATTACATCGTCCGCGTAAAGGTCAATTCTGTGCTCTACTGGTCCTACTGTAATTCCGCAAAACTGTGGATGAGAACGTTTTGCTATAGCAAACGGTTCTATTGCTAATGTGAATAACAAGGGTGAGAGAGGGCAGCCCTGTCGACATCCTTTGTTAACATTTATTGGTTTTGAAATATTTCTGTTCGTAGAATTTCTGCTGTAGAGTTATTGTATATGACCTGCACCCATTTAATAAAGATATTTCCACAACCAAATCTTTCTAAAAAATTGAAAAGATAAGGCCATTCGACCCTATCAAAGGCCTTTTCGGCATCTAATAATAATAGGGCTGTATCTGGTTAATCTTTTTTATAGTGAATTATATTCAGTATTCTTCTGACATTATGGAAACCTTGTCTTCCTGATATGAATCCATTTTGGTCCCTATTTACAATTTTTGGCAGAATTCTCTGTAATCTAATTTCTAGAAGCTTACATAATATTTTAAGGTCCGAGTTTAGGAGGCTTATTGGTCTCAGATTTTCACACTTATTAGGGGTTTTGCCTGGTTTTGGCAGTAAAATAATTGGAGCTTTATTCATCGAAGATGGAAGATTGCCACTCCGAAATGCCTCGAGAAACATTTCTAAATGGGGTGTTAGCAATATGTTTTTAAATGTTTTGTACAAGTCAATCGGGAGACCATCTGGTCCTGCTCTTTTTCCTGATTTCAAATTATCTATGGCGTTACAGATTTCTTCTTTGGTAATATCTGTATTTAAATCTTGTTTATATTAATCTGGGGTACAAGGAATAGGTAATCCATCTAAAAATCTATTCATATTTTGTACATTAAACGTACACAATACGTTAGTTGTGTACCATATCATTTTTTATAATAATCTCTGAAATCATAATTTATTTCTGTAGGGTTCACCACAACATTCCTGTTGAATGTTATGGTTGTAATAGCAGTTCTGGTCTCTAATTGTTTTATTTGCCATGCTAATAGTTTTCCAGATGTATCACCTTGTTCATAGAATGACTGACTGTTTTAATCTTAGAAGACTAGATGCGGCTCTAAAAGCAGATTGTTTGTCATATTCAGACCTCAAAATTAGTAATTCTTTTTCCAGTTGAGTTGTTTTTTTCATAAACTTTTTCTTGAAGAGTTTTCCTTTTTTTCAAATTTAATCCCTCTTCTTGTGCCTTTTTTGACTTTGAACCCGTATAGCTTATTATATGTCCTCTGAGAAAGGCTTTAAATGCTTCCCACCTTATACTTGCTGTTGTCTGTGTAGTGTTAATTTTGAACTACTCTATTTGTTTTCCTATGTACAAATTCTTCATCTTGTAACCACTTATGCTGAAAGCACCATCTAGGTGGGCCAATTGGCAATTTTGAGGTCATTGGGTATTATTCCAGTTTCTAGAGATTTGGTGAAAATATGGGTCAAAGGCTTAGCAATTGAATGTCTAGTTTTCATAATTAAGTTAAATCTGACCTCATCATGACCAGCAGCTGAGTCTTTCAGGCACATCATTATGTCCAAGATTTCCTTCTCTGTAGGAGGCTTGAAGCTCTGAATAGAAGGATGGGAACCTGTCAGAAACTCAGATGGAGACCCGGCTATAGGAGTTATCCTTTCTGAAAGAACTGTACCAATATTAACAAAATAATTGTTAAAAACATATGCAATGTCAGATGGGTCAGAGTAGACTCGATTTTCATTAAAAATTAAGATGGAAGATTGGCTGTAGAATTATTCATATTTAGAAGCTGGTTAATGACTCCTCAGGTAGTTTTTATGTTATTAGAAGCCTCATTGAATTTGTCGGAAAAGTACTTTTTCTTGGCAATTCTAACAAGATGATTATAATTGTTACTAAATGTCTTATAATTTGCTTTATTAATTGGGGATGGATTACTGATGAATTTCTTATACAATCTATTCTTAGTTTTCAGAGACTTATAGAGATCTGGTGTAAACCAGGGTTTTCTAAATGCAGAGACCTGGTTTGCTTTTTTGCTGACAAGAGGAAATCACCTGTTGAATACAGAGTTGAAAGACTTGAAAAATGACTGATATGCTTGTTCAACATCATCATGGGTGTATCCATCATCCCATAGGATGTCATCAACCTGCATCTCAAACCAGTCAACATTTATTTTGTTATACACTCTATACCTTAGAACTAGAACTTGTAAGATGTGAGATGACACTGGCAAAAAACACGACGGTTGGAGGATGTTCATATAGGTGTTCATATGCAGTACTTGTAGTTAGAATGTTATATATGACGCAGAAGAAGCCATTTCTAGAACAACAACTTTATTCTTCAACTGTCTTGATACCAACGCAGTAACACAAGAGTACAGTCACAGTGCCACCTAATGGTCACACAGAGTAATGCACTTGTTTTCAAATATACTACACAGATGAAGGGGAAGACCGAAGGTTCAGGACAAAGTTTAAACCTCACACATACAACCAAACAATCAACACTGGGAAGCACTTTTGACTTGTTAAAATCCTATCTTTTTGTCCCTTTTTGTAATTCCAGAACTCCCACAAGAAAATGTTTGTAAGGTGGAGGAGGACGGGGTTTTCAGTGACCAGCACCTGGATAACCTGGAGAGGAGCTGCAGCCCAGACCAGGAGGAACCAGGGCATCCACAGACTACAGAACTGGAGGAAGACTCCAGCAGTCAGGAGATGAAGCACGAGGACGTAGAGGTGGATGTCTCATTGGTCAATGTCGCTGATGTGAAAGTTGAAAATGGTGAACCAGGACCAAACTGTGGCCAGCTGCTATGGCACACTTCTCCTGAAGCTCAAAACAAAGATGAGGAAGGGACTGAAAGTTTACGCTCAGACTCCACTAAAACTGCAGATCCGGAGCCAATGAGACGACACGGTGACCACCAAGATGCTGCTGTCCCGTCAGACAGCAACTGTAAATCAAAGCTGACCAGGACCCACATGGGGAAGAAGGTATTTTCTTGCAGCACTTGCAGGAAACAGTTCAGTAAAATTAGTATTTTAATTGATCACATGAAGACCCACACTGGCGAAAGGCCGTACCTGTGCAACACCTGTGGAAAATCGTTTAGAAAATCATCAAATCTTAAACGCCACATAACCACACACACGGGCGAGAAGCCCTACATCTGCAAAACATGTGGAAAAAGTTACAGGCTACGTTCCCACCTGCTGGTTCACTCGAGGATCCACACTGGCGAAAGGCCATACCTGTGCAACACCTGCGGAAAAACCTTTACTGAATCATCAACTCTTAAACGCCACATAACCACGCACACGGGCGAGAAGCCCTACATCTGCAAAACATGTGGAAAAAGTTACACAGAACGTTCCACCCTGGTGGTTCACTCGAGGAGCCACACCGGCGAAAGGCCGTACGTGTGCAATACCTGCAGCAAAACCTTTACTAAATCATCAAATCTTAAAAGCCACATAATCACGCACACGGGCGAGAAGCGATATTTGTGCAAGACGTGCAACAAAGGTTTTAGCCGCAGATTTGATTTGCGGAGACACATGAAAAATCACCCGGAGGAGAAGTCTGGTGACTCGTGACAAATGAAGCTCATGTTGTCGTCCTCCGGGGGCAGCTGTCCACTCCTGTCTGACCCACAGAAGAAGAACCCGCAGAAGTCCAACCACCACCTCCTGTGGCTGATGAGCCTAATCCCCTCCCCACAAGGGTTGCAGGTTCAACCCGGATTTATGCTTCTCAGAGGGAACGATGTGGTTGTGTACTTTTTTTTAAAGTTCTGCATTAAGTTTGTTTGAATCTCTTTTCCTTCTTAAAATCGTATTATTTGTTGCTGTTGGTAACTTGTCGTCTCCACGGGCTGTTAGTATGTGCTGAAGTTTCTTTAAATGTGACAGTTTACACGTCGTCACAACTCCTTTTTCCCGTCTGTTTCTTCTTCACTCACGTTCTCTTTTGTAAAGTTAATCTGCAGCTCCATGTTGTTAAACTCTCTCCATCTACTCTGTTCAGAGGTTAGTCCAAGCTTGATATATTTACATGTTCAGTTTTTACCATGTTCCTCTGAAAAACAGGAAGAAACTTCAGAGAAACGAGGACAAAAGAAGAAACACAACCATCAACACATCAGAAACAGAACAGCCAACCATCTGTCACCATTTTATAAACTTTAATGTCTGCAGCATTAAACAAAAAACCTTGATGATTTCAGAAGTCAGTGCAGTCAGATACGATTTGCTTTTATTTCCCTTTTAAAATGTTTTTATTGATTTAGAAAACAAGAACATTTTGTTTAAAGGTGAATAAGGAAATGAGTGTGATGTGGGAAACAAATCACGATACTTGAGTCACGATACAATACGATATTGCGGTATCCAAATTTTACGATATATTGTGATGTTATACATAGTTCGCTGAAAACTGTAAAAGGCTTTAAGCATTTTAAAATCTGAGCTGCGCGTACATCAGATTATCGTGTCATTCATCGGACAAACTAAGTCAAAACAATGCAATTCAAATGATCCATGCTGTGTTATTGTAACTATATAAGCTAAAGTTACGACATATCTGTGTACGTTTTCACATTATTTACATAATATGAAATTAACAATATTATTTTATCACATGTATAAAATCAAGTTGTACTAGATTTACAACTCGTCTGACACATGATTTATTATAAAGCTGATGTTGAGATCCGTGTTGAAGCTGCAGATCTGCAGGTTGGAGAGCAGGAAGAAGAGGGAGGATCATCGGGATCAGATTCCAGGAAGAGGACACACTTTGGATTTAACCCTTTTATATCAGATATCCGTTTAGAAGTAAATGTCTTTTTACCTCAACTCATATTTAGTCAGAAATAATCATGAAAAATGTAATTAAGTTTTCATTTTAGATTGATGACATGTTGTTTATAATTCTGGAATATTACGCTCTCCATATGTAGAAAGAGCAGCAGTGCCCCCTGGTGAGTTATAAAAGCTCAACATAAACCCAAGAGTGAACAATCTATCGTAATAATAATAAAAACTATGGGGGTATTATTGTTCCAATATTATTTGTGTGTGCGTATCTCAATCTGTGTGTGCGTAAAAAGATTTGTGTGTCTGTATTCAGATTTGTGTGTGCGTAAAAAAGATTTGTGTGTCTGTATTCAGATTTGTGTGTGCGTAAAAAATCAGCCGGGAGCTCTCGATTGGCTGTCTTTGTACATGTGGATTTTGACACACTTCTGCCGCGGCAAATCTGTAAAAAGATCTGTGTGTAAAACGATTTGTGCGTCCGTAACTTTTCCTTTGCCCTGAGCTCGGACTCACAGGCTCTCGCCAGGCTACAGTAGCAATGCAGCCTTCACACCACTAGTCGGCGCGTAGCTCTCAGTCAGTACGTTCACCTGCAGCAGTTCCATCGGGTTTCTGATCATATTAGACATTGTTTGGACTTTTAAACTGCATGCAAACACCTGAACCCCATCTACTTCGGACCTATGTCGGACATTTAGTAATCGGGTTGCATATGGAGTAAGATAACTTCCAAAAAGATGTGTCCATGTTATAACTATTCGTATTCGTAATGATAAACATGTAAATAAAAAAATTGTACCCCAAATTACCTTTTACGTCTCATTTATTCATTCACACACGCACTAATATATTTCAGAAACAGTTAGGCACCAAATATAATATATTTATTTTCTCAGATGGCAAAAATAAGAACTTTATTGATCCCACATAGGAGTAATTCATGTTATATCAGCTATAGAGAACAAGGTAGTGCTGAAAAAAACAATAGTCTATCTTCCCTCACAAAAATAAGAATAGAGAAACATATTTTCTCATCAACAAAACAAATTTAAATTTTTTCAAATAACAAAATAACACATTTGAACCATTTTTCAGACAATAAAAGAACTGAAAAAATCTGAAGAATTGTTCAAATATGTTATTTTGTTACTTGAAAATGTTTAAATATGTTTATGTAAAATATGCTTTGTTGATGAGAAAATATATTTTTCTTATTTTTGTGAGGGGGGATAGGCTATATATTGTTTTTCGGCACTACCTTGTTCTCTAATATGACATGAATTACTCCTATGTGGGATCAATAAAGTTCTTATTTTTGCCATCTGAGAAAATTAAATATATTATATGTGGTGCCTAACTGTTTCCCAAGTATATTAGTGCGTGTGTGAATGAATAAATGAGACGTAAAAGGTCAATTTCTTACCTAATTTCTTACTCATATAAAAACAATCCTAACCCTAATAATTTATCAGACTCATGTGCGTGACAGCAGAATTTGGGGTACAATTTTTTTATTTACATGTTTATCATTACGAATACGAATAGTTATAACATGGACACATCTTTTTGGAAGTGATCTTACTCCATATGCAACCCGATTACTAAATGTCCGACATAGGTCCGAAGTAGATGGGGTTCAGGTGTTTGCATGCAGTTTAAAAGTCCAAACAATGTCTAATATGATCAGAAACCCGATGGAACTGCTGCAGGTGAACGTACTGACTGAGAGCTACGCGCCGACTAGTGGTGTGAAGGCTGCATTGCTACTGTAGCCTGGCGAGAGCCTGTGAGTCCGAGCTCAGGGCAAAGGAAAAGTTACGGACGCACAAATCGTTTTACACACAGATCTTTTTACAGATTTGCCGCGGCAGAAGTGTGTCAAAATCCACGTGTACAAAGACAGCCAATCGAGAGCTCCCGGCTGATTTTTGCGCACACATAAATATGAATACAGACACACAAATCTTTTTACACACACACAAATGTGAATACGGACACACAAATCTTTTTTACGCACACACAAATCTGAATACAGACACACAAATCTTTTTACGCACACACAGATTGAGATACGCACACACAAATAATATTGGAACAATAATACCCCCATAAAAAACACAAATAAAAAAAGACTTCAGTACATCAACAAGAGGAAAGTTGTCAGTGACGCAGATTATTGGTACAGCGTGATCAGTACAACCAGCATTTAGCTCAGAAAACAATGTGGAAAGAGAAATGTCATCAAATGAAGTTGAAAAGTGGAGATGCACTTTTGTCCTTTATCCTCAACTTCCTCAATCACGTCATTTTGATCCAGTTTGTTATTTCACTGGTCTTGGCTTCATCAAATGACACATCCAGGGACAGAAGCCGTGCATAGGTGTTCATCCTGTCCAGGTGTTGGAAGGTGAAGTGAAGCCGAAGCCATCGCTTCATCCACTGATCTGTTGGCACGGTAGGAAAACTGATAGGAATCCACTGTGTCAGGAACCATGGAGTTGATGTGGGTTAAAAAAAGATGATCTGCTCTGTTGGTCTCTGGAGAAGGTTTAATCAAAATGTCTCTCCAGGAATAAGGACTAAAAATAACGTAAAAGTTCAAGACAGACTAATTATCCACAATATTTAACCAATAAAGATGAAGTCATTAATGATATGAATGAGGTTGTTAATAATTTTAACAGGTATTTTGTGAGTGTTGGACCAAAGCTGGCAGAAAAATGTGTGATCCTGGATCAGCTGATGGATGGAAGGAAACATTAATAAGTAGAAATCCAGATTCAATGTTTCTCACAGCTGTGGAGGAGAGAGAAATCATAGATATTGTAAGTAAATGTAAAAACAAGGTGTCAACTGACTGTGGTGATATGACAATAGTCAAAAAGGTTATTGATGGATTGTTAACTGACATACAGCTGTAATCAGTCGCTCAGAACTGGGACATTTCCAAAAACAAATGAAAACTGCAAAAGTCATCCCACTGTACAGAACTGGAGACAGACACCAATTCACTAATTACAGGCCTGATTCTTTACTCCCAACATTTTCTAAGATCGTAGAAAAAGTATTTATTTACAGGTTGGACAAATTAATGCCAATCAAAAGGCCACGCCCCTAATTACGCATTAAACTTCTTTCTTTATATAATTCCAACCTGCCACAATACGAGGAAAAAGAGGCTTCAAACCCCTGCAGAAAACCTGTGGGTGATTCATGCATGAATGAACCGTCATTCTGAGTTTGGGGGTTAGTTTGGGATCTTTATTCCCTCTAGTGGTTAAATGTTGGAAACTGCAGCTTTAAATGTGTCTTGTATATCTATATATTTCACACCAAAATCATGTTAATTGATCCTCATTTCCTTCCCTGTGTTCCCTCTGGTCGTACCATCCGAAGTTTACCTTCCCTCTGACTTAACTTACTTTTTTATTTCAATGGCAAACGGTGACTCATGAGTCCTGCATGTGCACGTCAATAATAAATCCACCAACTGGAAGCGCTGAACTAAACTAAGTTGGATATTTAAACGAGCTGTATGTAAGAGCGATAATAAAACGAATCATAAAATGACCCCGATATGTCAACAGACATTTAAAAATCATGTTCATTTCAAATACTTATGTCACTGACAACTGTACTCAAGCCAGGATATTCCCATTTAAAAAGAGGAGTTGCAGCCCTCAACTGATGTTTATGTTGTCATTTTTTGTTTTGGCCTGAAGCTCCACCCTCCACCTGTCTCCCAATCATGAAGTCAGTATTGTTTCTGAAGCTCCACCCTCCAGCTATCTCCCAATCACCAAGTCAGTATTGTTTCTGAAGCTCCACCCTCCACCTATCTCCCAATCACCAAGTCAGTATTGTTTCTGAAGCTCCACCCTCCACCTGTCTCCCAATCACCAAGTCAGTATTGTTTCTGAAGCTCCACCCTCCACCTATCTCCCAATCACCAAGTCAGTATTGTTTCGGCATCCGGGTTGCCAGCTCGGCTCTAATTATCGCAGCCATGGCAGCCTACGTTCCTGCTGCATTCTGCAGCCTACCTGGCAACCTCTGGTCGGGGGGAGGAGGGGGAGGGTACACGCCGCTCAACAATATTTTGAAAGTGGCTGCAGTACCAGTTTTGGACATTTCTTACAGACGGCTCCTTTAAATGTTTTAATGTCTCAAAGACTTACCATGTGTATTATTTTGAAGCCCATTGCAATAAAAGTTTAACAATATAAATGTTTCATGACAAATAATAAAGTACACATGAATTCAAAAATATTTTCTTTTTTTTATTGATATTAACAATCAGAAGCTTATCATACAAGACTTTCTCAGAAAATTTGAATATTGTGATAAAGTTCTTTATTTTCTGTAATGCAATTAAAAAAACAAAAATGTCATACATTCTGGATTCATTACAAATCAACTGAAATATTGCAAGACTTTTATTATTTTAATATTGCTGGCTTAATCATGGCTTAAGTTTAAGATTAAGATTCCCAGAATATTCTATTCTTTTAGATATGATTTGAGTTTTCTTAAGCTGTAAGCTATGACCAGCAATATTAAAATAATAAAAGGCTTGCAATATTTCAGTTGATTCGTAGTGAATCCAGAATGTATGACATTTTTGTTTTTGTAATTGCATTACAGAAAATTGCAATATTCTAATTTTCTGAGACAGTCCTGTATAAATTGTGTCAGCTGTTATTGTGTCAGAAAAAATAAAACTCTTTCTAAACCTTCTTGCTTGTGTTGTTTTCTCAGATGTAAATCACTTTGGATAAAAGCGTCTGCTAAATTACAGAAGTAGTAGTAAACCAGTGATGAAAAGAATGTTGTATGCATTTTGTTCTAATTACTTTCGTTGGTAAATGAAATACTTACTGTAACTGCGAGAAGGAACTATGTCATTTGTTCAGACTCCACTGCAGCCCTTCAGAGTTTGACTTCAAATAAAACAACAAGAGAAGATCTAGTGTTGGAAATATTAATGGTGTTGTGGAGGTTCTGCAGAACTGGAATTACTGTGCAGTTTTGTTGGGTTCCTGCCCACATGGGTGTTGATGGCAATGAGAAAGCAGACAATATTGCTAAAAGAGCATTGAAATTGAGTAGTGAGGTTTATGGAAATTCCTTTTGGTAAAGGTGAAGCAAAATCATGAATTAGAAAGGCAGTGAGGGATTCATGGCAGAAGGTGTGGGACAACGGTGTAAAAGGGAGACATTTTTATAACATACAGAAGTCAATTAACGTGAAGGTTTTCAAAGGAAAGTGTAGGAGAGAGGAAGTCATCATTTCTAGATTAAGATTAGGTCATACTAGTTTAAAATCAACTCTGTATTTAATGTCAAAGTCCGTGTCTGATAAATGTGATGAGTGTGATGTCACAGAGAATGTAGAGCATGTGATTCTTAAATGTGGCAAGTATGAGGTAGAAAGGAACGCTTTAAGAGACAGGATGTACGAGCTGGGACGGGAATGGAGTTTAGTAGGTTATTAGGGAGGAGTGAGGTGATGAGGGATTGTTATAAGGAAATCCTTGTCTTTCTTAAAGATGCAGGGATAGATAATAAGATTTAAATGTGGTTATCTTATTTTATTTAGGTATTTCCTTTTTTCCCCCCTTTAAGTTAGACTGTAACCTGGTGTAATAATGATCCTGATGTTACACACTCCGGTACAGCAGGTGGCGGTAGAACCTAATAACGTTGGTTGTGATCCGCCATTAAACCTAGAGAAGAAGAAGGAGAGGACGGTTCTGTTGTTTACTTTCTTTTTCCTCTTCAACAATGTCTAAGGTGAATCATCTGAGAGAGTTTATCGGTCAGCGACTAACAGCAGCTGCTGTAGAAATATTGTCAGTGTTTGAAAAAAGCATCTTGGAGTATGAAGAAGAGCTCGACCGTCAGCGCAGACTGTTGGACCTCGCCTGGAAACCTGAAATCAGACTCCACAGAGTCGGTACGTAACCCTGGAAAGTTGAATGAATGAACACATGAGTATGACTCCTACAAGATCCCTTTGTTTCCAGTTAAAAGCCGTGGTGATGAAGCAAACCAACTAAATGGGAAACTCCCCAGCTCAAGCAGCTGCTGATGTGGGATTCGGAAACATCCCGAACTAACTTGTTGTTCTGTTTACTTGGTGCTGCCTTTCATGCTCCATTCACACTCTGGACCAGACTGAGATTTCACACTTTATCAATGAATGAATACATTTTTATTTCGAACATTTAAAAAATTAACAGTAACCTCTTCATATTCATGTTGGAAAAAAGGAGTAGGAAGAAGTCTACACTTTTTCCTAGTTCCTACCCCTTTATAACTCTATGAATTTACATTATTGCTATTATTATATCTACACAATATCCATATAAATATGGTCTATATAAATACTATGTAAAACATGCCTATTACCACATAATTATCCATATTAGTATATAGAAAATATAAATATTACATGAATATTATTTCAATATATAGAAAATACAAATATTTTATAAAACTATATAAATATACACTATATAACTACATAAATATCCCTATAAATATATATATGCTACATACCTAATAAATATCTAACATATATTACATAATTATAACTATCCCTCTCAACATATAATATATAATACATAAATATCCACATAAATATCTAAACATATCTTAAGCAAGTATAATATACCATTTTTCCCTATTTTATTTGTTTCTCACACTCGTTACCCCATTTCCTCTTCCATATACCTGTTTATAAATAATTTTTTGTATCTCTTTTTAAACAGATTTATGTTCGTACTTTTTCATTTCCAGCTCCAAACTGTTCCACAGAGTCTCCACAGTTCCATATGCACATGCTGCACATTGTTGTTCCTACTTTATGTTTTCTAAAATTAGATGGTAGTAGATTATTCCTTGCTTTGGACATTATTTGCGCTGTTTTGTATTTAGCAAAATCCCTAAATTTCTTAACCAGATCCATACATGTCTTTAGACTTAATCGTTTATTTAGTAGAAAAGATGCAGATCACAGTGGCTCCGTGTAAGATGTGAGATGACACTGGCAAAAAACCAGATCGTTGGAGGATGTTCATGTAGGAGTTCATATGCAGGACTTGTAGTTAGATCGTTATTTTTTATTAAATTTTTTTTCAAAAACATGAAGTTTACTAATTATATATCTTCAACAGAACATATAAATCACATTTCATGCCAGGGGGGATAAGAGTTTACAAGAAAACATTAAAATGAGCACAGATATTAATAGTTTTGATCGCCTTTTGATGAAGAGAAAATTAAATGCAGTCGATGTTTGAGCTCATTGTAATAAGTAACAAAAGAGGGTTTTCTATGTGTAAATTTACATTTGTGAATGTGAAATTTTGCCAACAGTATGACGAGGTTAATAATGAATGTTTCATTGGGTTTTGCTTTAATCCTGTCAAAGTCATAGAGTCCAAACAGCACATCCCTCCAAAACAACTTAAATTCTTCTTCAATATTGTTAACAATAAAATGACATATATCAATCCAGAGGTTTTGGACAATGCGGCAGAGCCAAAATAAATGAGTAATTGTTTCAATATTTACAGAACAGAAAGCACATTTCACCTCAATGTCTATTTCAAACCTTTTAACAATATGATCATTAGAAGGATAAAATCTATGAATTATTTTAAACAATATTTCTCTAACTTTGTAGGTCAACAGGTATCGGTTGGGTAAGAGCCAGACCTTTTTCCAGTCAATATGATTCATGTACCTATTCCAGTGTGAGACCACGTAAGGAACTGTGGTGACATCCTGTCTAAACAAGAATCTAATCAACTTTTTGTTCTTACCACAGTTACAGGACAAACAGATTTGGCCAATTGGAGTATCAGTCAATGATAACAGGGATAATTGTTGGGTTTCCACTCTTGGTTGAGATCTAAAAAACATGCAAACACCAGAAGGGATTGCTCCAAATACTTTTGCAAAGTCTCCAGGTGACACAGGAATATTGTATTCTGCTAGAAACTCATTATAGGAGTAGAAAAGACCGTCCCTGTTAAACAACTGAGCTACATATACAATGTTGTTATTAAACCAGTACTCAATAAATAGGGATTTATGTTTAAACAATATGTCTTTGTTGTTCCATATAAGGTATTTGTGGGGTGAAAAGTTGTTTGAAAATAAGAGACCATGACAGGAAGGCCTGACGATGAAAGGGAGACATTTTTATCGGGATTTTAATATTGTAGTTACAGGTAAAGAAAAAGTTTAATCCACCCAGTTTTGACAGAATATGGAAGGGTAGACATTCCAGATAGAGTTAGGATTTTTTAAGAATGGTTTCAACCAATTTTATCTTAAATGTGTTATTTAGGGTGCAAAAATTTAGAAAATGAAGTACACCATTTTCATAGTCATTCATTAAAACAGATTTTTTTTCAGATAATGAGTTCTATTTTTCCACAAGAAGTTGAGAAGCAGCCTGTCATTCTGAGTAATATGTTTGTGGTCCAAGAACAGAGACAGAGTGCATATGTTAACGTGATATTCCTTCCGCCTTGGTGAGTAGAACTTTACCTCTAAGAGAGAGATCCCGTAATAGCAACTGGTTTAACTTTTTTTGAGTTTTTGGATAATAGGATTGAAATTCAGTGAAGTTCTTTTTTGTTGGTCCTTAGTTATTGTAATACCCAAGTAAACAACTTCATTTTTGTCTGGGATACAAATTGATGTTTTATCAGAATCCTTAATGGATATAATTTCGCATTTATTAAGATTCAGATTTAGGCCAGAGGCCTTGGAAAACTCATTTATGGTGTTTATTGCAATAGAAACTTGATTTTCATCCCGGAGAAAGAGTGTGGTGTCATCTGCTAGTAGATCAGACTTGTTCCCGGTGCATGTTGGACTCCGGCAGGGCTGCCCTTTGTCACTGGTCCTGTTCATAATTTTTATGGACAGGATTTCTAGGCGTAGCCAGGGGCCGGAGGGGATCCGGTTTGGGAACCTCAGGATTTCATCTCGGCTTTTTGCGGATGATGTTGTCCTGTTGGCTTCATCGGACCGGGACCTTCAGCATGTGCTTGGGCGGTTTGAGGCCGAGTGCGATGCGGCAGGGATGGGAATCAGCACCTCCAAGACCGAGGCCATGGTTCTCCACCGGGAAAGGGTGGCGTGTCTTCTCCGGGTGGGGGAAGAAGTCCTGCCTCAGGTGGAGGAGTTCAAGTATCTCGGGATCTTGTTCACGAGTGAGGGAACGATGGAGCGTGATATTGACAGACGGATCGGTGCAGCGTCCGCAGTTATGTGGTCGATGTACCGGACCGTCGTGGGGAAGAAGGAGCTGAATCGAAAGGCGAAGCTCTTGATTTACCGGTCAATCTACGCACCTACCCTGACCCATGGTCATGAACTTTGGTTAGTGACCGAAAGGACAAGATCGCGGATAAAAGCGACCGAGATGAGTTTCCTCTGCAGGGTGGTTGGACGCTCCCTTAGATATAGGGTGAGGAGTTCGGTCACCCGGGGGGAGCTCGGAGTTGAGCCGCTGCTCCTTCACATTGAGAGGAATCAGCTGAGGTGGCTTGGGCATCTGTACTGGATCCTCCTGGACGCCTCCCTAGGGAGGTGTTCCAGGCATGTCCCTCCTATCTAGGGAGGTGTTCCAGGCATGTCCCACCGGGAGGAGACCCCGGGGAAGACCCAGGACACGCTGGAGAGACTATGTGTCTCGGCTGGCCTGGGAACGCCTCAGACTCCCCTCGGAAGAGCTGGAGGAAGTGTCTGGGGTGAGGGAAGTCTGGGCATCCCTGCTGAGGCTGCTGCCCCCGCGACCCGTGAATGGATAAGCGGCGGACGATGGATGGATGGATGGATGGATGGATGGATGGATGGATGGATGGATGGATGGATGGATGGATGGTTAACCAGTCAGCAAAAATATTTTCAATGGATAACAGAAGGTTTACATTTTCTTTCTTTGCGTTGTAACCATAAATGTTGAAGTTATGTAGATTAACTCATTATATTCAATAACCTGGCAAATGAAGTGACCATCTGGATCGCATTTTGTGATCAAGACATTTCCTTTAAATCTATTATTCAAGGTGGCAACCCCTGCTGGGCGCTAGGTCCCATGGGACAGCCATATAGTATTACCCCATTGAGACCTCCAGAAGTTAGTATTGTCCATAGTAGAGTGAGATTCTTGAAAATAGAAAATATCTGATTTGAATTGTTTTGCAAAAAGAAATAATGGTTATCACCCCCAAGTTTTCCATTCTATTCAGCTCTGTTTCAATTTTATCTTTTAGCGCGACAGGTACTTTCCTGGGAGCATGTACTACTGGAGTGACATCTGGATTCGTCACAATGTGATATACTCCTGGTATGCAGCCTAATCCAGTGAATAAATCCTCTTATTCACTTAGGATGTCACTCTTTTTTAAGCGCATGCAATCTTTTGACAAGCCCCATTTTCTCACATGACTCTCCTCCTAGAATTGCAGGTGCATTGTTTTTTATGACCTCAAACTCCATGTCATACTTTTTTATCTTTGTACTGACATGTCAACATGACTTTACCTTTGGCTGGAATGTGGTGTCCTGAATAAGAAACAAGCTTGGGGTGAGATTTGCTCACCTTTCAATCCAGTCTCAGCATTCTGAGGTCTTTCATAGAAATTACGTTGCAATCAGTCCCAGTGTCCAGCCTGACTTTCAAAAATTTCTTGTTGACAATCAGATCTTCAAGCCACTTTTCTTTCTTTGAATCCACTGCATCGATTTGTGAGACTTGTTTTTCTGCTTGGATTGTGCCAATACAGAAGTCCTGATCATCTGCCTCGGCCTTGTTTATATGTTGCACTTTATGATTATTTGTGTGCTTGCGTGAGTTGCACATTTTGGCATAGTGATTTTTTCCGTGGCAGGCTTTGCACACTTGTCCATAGGCAGGGCACTTCCTTGGCTCATGCCTGTAGCTGCATCTTGTGCAGTTTCCTTGAGTTCTCATCTTTACATTCTGTGCTGTGGCACCACTGTCTTTCTGTTTGTCACGTTGTTTTTGCTTAGTGACTTTATTGACAGGAATTTCAACCTCTTCATGTAGACTTTTTAGCTGACTCCGACTCAACTCACTGGCTCTGCAAATGTCTAATGCTTTATTTAGCATGAGGTCCGGTTCTCTCAGTAGTCGTCCTCTCACTTGGTCATCTGTGATTCCACACACGATTCTATCTCGTATCAGTGAGTCGGTGAGGTGCTCAAACTCGCAGTGTTTCACTTTCTTTTTTAAATCAGTCACATATGCATCAACAGTCTCTGATTATCCTTGCACTCCAATAAAGAACAAGTGCCTCAAATGTGTCACATTTTTCCTTTGCTCACAATGTTGGCGTAAAAGTTCTTTCAATGTATCATAGTCATCTACGTCTTCATCGAAGTCAAAAGTGTTATATACCTTTAATTGCTTCGTCCCCGGCCACATGTAGGAACGTGGCTCTTTTCACTGCATCAGACTTCGTCGATTCCCCTGGTGACGAGAAACAGTTAAAATCTCTGGATCCAAACTCTCCAATTTTCTGCTAGATTTCCTTCTAGGCTTAATGAGGTTGGAGGGTTCATCTGCTCCATTTTGTCTTCGTATCTTTGTTTTACTTCAAGTTTTCACTCTGACACCATGTTATATGACGCGGAAGAAGCCATTTCTAGAACAACAACTTTATTCTTCAACTGTCTCGATACCAACGCAGTAACACAAGAGTACAGTCACAGTGCCGCAGAATGGTCACACAGAGTAATGCACTTGTTTTCAAATATACTACATAGATGAAGGGGAAGACCGAAGGTTCAGGACAAACTTTAAACCTCACAAATACAACCAAACAATCAACACTGGGAAGCACTTTTGACTTGTTAAAATCCTATCTTTTTGTCCATTTTTGTAATTCCAGAACTCCCACAAGAAAATGTTTGTAAGGTGGAGGAGGACGGGGTTTTCAGTGACCAGCACCTCGAAAACCTGGAGAGGAGCTGCAGCCCGGACCAGGAGGAACCAGGGCATCCACAGACTACAGAACTGGAGGAAGACTCCAGCGGTCAGGAGATGAAGCACGAGGACATAGAGGTGGATGTCTCATTGGTCAATGTCGCTGATGTGAAAGTTGAAAATGATGAACCAGGACCAAACTGTGGCCAGCTGCTGTTGCACACTTCTCCTGAAGCTCAAAACAAAGATGAGGAAGGGGCTGAAAGTTTACGCTCAGACTCCAGTAAAACTGCAGATCCGGAGGCAATGAGACACGGTGACCACGAAAATGCTGCTGTCCCGTCAGACAGCAACTGTAAATCAAAGCTGACCAGGACCCACACGAGGAAGAAGACATTTTCTTCAAGCACTTGCAGGAAAGAGTTCAGTAGTAGTATTTTAATGGATCACATGAAGATCCACACTGGCGAAAGGCCGTACCTGTGCAACACCTGCGGAAAAACCTTTACTAAATCATCACATCTTAAAGACCACATAACCACGCACACGGGCGAGAAGCCCTACATCTGCAAAACATGTGGAAAAAGTTACAGGCTACGTTCCAGCCTGGTGATTCACTCGAGGACCCACACTGGTGAAAGGCCGTACCTGTGCAACACCTGCGGCAAAAGCTTTACTACATTATCAAATCTTAAAAGCCACATAACCACGCACACCGGCGAGAAGCCCTACATCTGCGAAACATGTGGAAAAAGTTACACAGAACGTTCCAACCTGGTGATTCACTCGAGGACCCACACGGGCGAAAGGCCGTACCTGTGCAACACCTGCGGAAAAAACTTTACTAAATCATCACATCTTAAAAGCCACATAACCACGCACACGGGCGAGAAGCCCTACATCTGCGAAACATGTGGAAAAAGTTACAGGCTACGTTACCACCTGATATATCACTCGAAGACCCACACTGGCGAAAGGCCGTACCTGTGCAACACCTGTGGAAAAACCTTTACTCAATCATCAAATCTTAAAAGCCACATAACCACGCACACGGGTGAGAAGTGATATTTGTGCAAGACGTGCTACAAAGGTTTTAGCCGCAGAATTGATTTGCTGAGTCACATGAAAAATCACCCGGAGGAAAAGTCTGGTGACTCTTGACAAATGAAGCTCATGTTGTCGTCCTCCGGGGGCAGCTGTCCACTCCTGTCTGACCCACAGAAGAAGAACCCACAGAAGTCCAACCACCACCTCCTGTGGCTGATGAGCCTAATCCCCTCCCCACAAGGGTTGCAGGTTCAACCCGGATTTATGCTTCTCCGTCAACTTGACGCAGAGGGAATGATGTGGTTGTGTCGTTTTTTTTTTAAAGTTCTGCATTGAGTTTGTTTGAATCCCTGTTCCTTCTTAAAACTGTGTTATTTGTTGCTGTTGGTAACTTGCCGTCTCCACGGTGCAAATAAAGAGCTGTTAGTAGTGCTGAAGTTTCTTTAAAACTAACAGTTTATTTCGTTCATCTACAAAGCCTCTCTCACACGTCCTTTTTCCCGTCTGTTTCTTCTTCACTCACATTCTCTTTGTAAAGTTAATCTGCAGCTCCATGTTGTTAAACTCTCTCCATCTACTCCGTTCAGAGGTTAGTCCAAGTTGGATATATTTACATGTTCAGTTTTTACCATGTTCCTGTGAAAAACATGAAGAAACTTCAGAGAAACGAGGACAAATGAAGAAACGCAACCATCAACACGTCAGAAACAGAACAGACAACCATCTGTCGCCATTTTCTAAACTTTAATGTCTGCAGCATTAAACAAAAAACCTTGAAGATTTCAGAAGTCATTGCAGTCAGATACGATTTGCTTTTATTTCCCCTTTAAAATGTTTTTATTGATTTAGAAAACAAGAACATTTGGTTTTCAAATGAATGAGGAAATGAGTGTAATGTGGGATACACATCACGATACTTGAGTCAAGATACAATACGACTTTGCGGTATCCAAATTTTGCAATATATTGCGATGTTATACACAGTTCGCTGAAAACTGTAAAAGGGTTTAAGCATTTTAAAATCTGAGCTGCGCGTACATTGGTTTATCGTGTAATTCATGGGACAAACTAAGTCAAAACAATGTAATTCAAATGATCCATGCTGTGTTATTGTAACTATAAGTTACAACATATCTGTGTACGTTTTTCATATTATTTACATAATATAAAATTAACAATATTATTGAATCACATGTATAAAATCAAGTTGTACTAGATTTACAACTCGTCTGACACATGATTTATTCTAAAGCTGATGTTGAGATCCGTGTTGAAGCTGCAGATCTGCAGGTTGGAGAGCAGGAAGAAGAGGGAGGATCATCGGGATCAGATTCCAGGAAGAGGACTGACTTTGGATTTAACCCTTTTATATCAGACATCCGTTTAGGAGTAAATGTCTTTTTACCTCAACTCATATGTAGTCAGAAATAATCATGAAAATGTAATTAAGTTTTCATTTTAGATGGATGAATTATTTTTTTGTTAATTCTGGAATATTACACAATCCATATGTAGAAAGAGCAGCAGTGCCCCCTGGCGGTGAGTTATAAAAGCTCATCATAAACCCAAGAGTGAACAATCTATCATAATAATAATAAAAACACAAATAAAAAAAAGACTTCAGTGCATCAAAAAGAGGAAAGTTTTCAGTGACGCAGATTATTGGTACAGCGTGATCAGTACAACCAGCATTTAGCTCAGAAAACAATGTTGAAAGAGAAATGTTATCAAATGAAGTTGAAAAGTGGAGATGCACTTTTGTCCTTTATCCTCAACTTCCTCAATCACGTCATTTTGATCCAGTTTGTTATTTCACTGGTCTTGGCTTCATCAAATGACACACCCAGGGACAGAAGCCGTGCATAGGTGTTCATCCTGTCCAGGTGTTGGAAGGTGAAGTGAAGCCGAAGCCATCGCTTCATCCACTGATCTGTTGGCACGGTAGGAAAACTGATAGGAATCCACTGTGTCAGGAACCATGGAGTTGATGTGGGTTAAAAAAAGATGATCTGCTCTGTTGGTCTCTGGAGAAGGTTTAATGAAAATGTCTCTCCACATTTCTAGTCCATGAAAGAAGCAGATTTTATGTCCATCAAATGCAGTGTCCATTGTTTTTGATAACTTCCTGCCACAAGGAGTCTCAGAGACTGAAGCACAGGTTGGAGATTCCTTCTGTAGCAGAAACTTGCACTTCCTCAAAACCTTGTGCAACAAGCCTGGCTTTTGGTACCAGTCCATTTTCCATCTCTTTCAAAGTGCAAACTCAACGAGTGGAGATGCACTTTTGTAATAATAATTACAACAATAATAAAAATAATAATATGATAATGGAGGGAGGACTTTGCTGTTTCAGAGCCGAGATCACTTGCCTTCATGGAGAGAGACATGAATTCCTTCATGAATAAGGACTAAAAATAACGTTAAAGGTATTTGGAATATATTGAATGATGCCATTAGGAAAAGTTCAAGACAGACTAATTATCCACAATATTTAACCAATAACGATGAAGTCATTAATGATATGAATGAGGTTGTTAATCATTTTAACAGGTATTTTGTGAGTGTTGGACCAAAGCTGGCAGAAAAATGTGTGATCCTGGATCAGCTGATGGATGGAAGGAAACATTAATAAGTAGAAATCCAGATTCAATGTTTCTCACAGCTGTGGAGGAGAGAGAAATCATAGATATTGTAAGTAAATGTAAAAACAAGGTGTCAACTGACTGTGGTGATATGACAATAGTCAAAAAGGTTATTGATGGATTGTTAACTGACATACAGCTGTAATCAGTCGCTCAGAACTGGGACATTTCCAAAAACAAATGAAAACTGCAAAAGTCATCCCACTGTACAGAACTGGAGACAGACACCAATTCACTAATTACAGGCCTGATTCTTTACTCCCAACATTTTCTAAGATCTTAGAAAAAGTATTTATTTACAGGTTGGACAAATTAATGCCAATCAAAAGGCCACGCCCCTAATTACGGATTGAATTTCTTGCTTTATATAAATCCAACCTGCCACAATACGAGGAAAAAGAGGCTTCAAACCCCTGCAGAAAACCTGTGGGTGATTCATGCATGAATGAACCGTCATTCTGAGTTTGGGGGTTAGTTTGGGATCTTTATTCCCTCTAGTGGTTAAATGTTGGAAACTGCAGCTTTAAATGTGTCTTGTATATCTATATATTTCACACCAAAATCAGTTTGATAGTTTGATAGTTTGATCAGTTTGATATTTAAATGTTTTAATGTCTCAAAGACTTACCATGTATTATTTAGAAGCCCATTGCAATAAAAGTTTCTTAACAACATAAATGTTTTATGACAAATAATAAAGAACACATGAATTAAAAAATATTTTTATTTTATATATTGATATTAACAATCAGAAGCTTATCATATAAATTGCGTCAGCTCTCATTGTGTCGGAAAAAATAAAACTCTTTCTAAACCTTCTTGCTTGTGTTGTTTTCTCAGATGTAAATCACTTTGGATAAAAGCGTCTGCTAAATGACAGAAGTCGTAGTAAACCAGTGATGAAAAATGTATGTATTTTGTTCTAATTACTTTCGTTGGTAAATGAAATACTTACTGTAACTGCGAGAAGGAACTATGTCATTTGTTCAGACTCCACTGCAGCCCTTCAGAGTTTGACTTCAAATAAAACAACAAGAGAAGATCTAGTGTTGGAAATATTAATGGTGTTGTGGAGGTTATGCAGAACTGGAATTACTGTGCAGTTTTGTTGGGTTCCTGCCCACATGGGTGTTGATGGCAATGAGAAAGCAGACAATATTGCTAAAAGAGCATTGAAATTGAGTAGTGAGGTAATTATGGAAATTCCTTTTGGTAAAGGTGAAGCAAAATCATGAATTAGAAAGGCAGTGAGGGATTCATGGCAGAAGGTGTGGGACAACGGTGTAAAAGGGAGACATTTTTATAACATACAGAAGTCAATTAACGTGAAGGTTTTCAAAGGAAAGTGTAGGAGAGAGGAAGTCATCATTTCTAGATTAAGATTAGGTCATACTAGTTTAAAATCAACTCTGTATTTAATGTCAAAGTCCGTGTCTGATAAATGTGATGAGTGTGATGTCACAGAGAATGTAGAGCATGTGATTCTTAAATGTGGCAAGTATGAGGTAGAAAGGAACGCTTTAAGAGACAGGATGTACGAGCTGGGACGGGAATGGAGTTTAGTAGGTTATTAGGGAGGAGTGAGGTGATGAGGGATTGTTATAAGGAAATCCTTGTCTTTCTTAAAGATGCAGGGATAGATAATAATATTTAAATGTGGTTATCTTATTTTATTTAGGTATTTCCTTTTTCCCCCCTTTAAGTTAGACTGTAACCTGGTGTAATAATGATCCTGATGTTACACACTCCGGTACAGCAGGTGGCGGTAGAACCTAATAACGTTGGTTGTGATCCGCCATTAAACCTAGAGAAGAAGAAGGAGAGGACGGTTCTGTTGTTTCCTTTCTTTTTCCTCTTCAACAATGTCTAAGGTGAATCATCTGAGAGAGTTTATCGGTCAGCGACTAACAGCAGCTGCTGTAGAAATATTGTCAGTGTTTGAAAAAAGCATCTTGGAGTATGAAGAAGAGCTCGACCGTCAGCGCAGACTGTTGGACCTCGCCTGGAAACCTGAAATCAGACTCCACAGAGTCGGTACGTAACCCTGGAAAGTTGAATGAATGAACACATGAGTATGACTCCTACAAGATCCCTTTGTTTCCAGTTAAAAGCCGTGGTGATGAAGCAAACCAACTAAATGGGAAACTCCCCAGCTCAAGCAGCTGCTGATGTGGGATTCGGAAACATCCCGAACTAACTTGTTGTTCTGTTTACTTGGTGCTGCCTTTCATGCTCCATTCAGACTCTGGACCAGACTGATGTTTCACACTTTACACTTAATCCTTTATTCTGTAGAAAAGATGCAGATCACAGTGGCTCCGTGTAGATTTTCTCTTTTTTTAGAGCAAATCCATAGTGGAAGAATAATAACAAAATGAACTGTGTCAAAAGCTTTGGATAAATCAAGAAAGATTCCCAAAGCGTATTCATTATTATTGATTGCAGTGTAAATTTTATCAACCAATTGAAGTAAAGCCATTTCTGTAGAATGATTTTTCCTAAATCCATATTGGTGTTTATACAGTATATTACAGTCCTGCAAATGTTTCATCATTCTGTTATAGACCAATTTCTCCAGGATCTTTGAGAAACATGGGAGAACAGAAATGGGCAGGTAGTTTCTAAATACACTATGGTCTCCAGATTTGTAAAAAGGGACTACTTTGGTAATGTTGAGGTCATTGGGTATTATTCCAGTTTCTAGAGATTTGGTGAAAATATGGCCGCCTAATGGTCACACAGAGTAATGCACTTGTTTTCAAATATACTACATAGATGAAGGGGAAGACCGAAGGTTCAGGACAAAGTTTAAACCTCACAAATACAACCAAACAATCAACTTTGACTTGTTAAAATCTTTTTGTCCCTTTTTGTAATTCCAGAACTCCCACAAGAAAATGTTTGTAAGGTGGAGGAGGACGGGGTTTTCAGTGACCAGCACCTGGAAAACCTGGAGAGGAGCTGCAGCCCGGACCAGGAGGAACCAGGGCATCCACAGACTACAGAACTGGAGGAAGACTCCAGCGGTCAGGAGATGAAGCACGAGGACGTAGAGGTGGATGTCTCATTGGTCAATGTCGCTGATGTGAAAGTTGAAAATGGTGAACCAGGACCAAACTGTGGCCAGCTGCTGTTGCACACTTCTCCTGAAGCTCAAAACAAAGATGAGGAAGGGACTGAAAGTTTACGCTCAGACTCCAGTAAAACTGCAGATCCGGAGCCAATGAGACGACACAGTGACCACGAAGATGCTGCTGTCCCGTCAGACAGCAACTGTAAATCAAAGCTGACCAGGACCCACACAGGGAAGAAGGTATTTTCTTGCAGCACTTGCAGGAAAGAGTTCAGTAAAAGTTGTAATTTAATGGATCACGTGAAGATCCACACCGGCGAAAGGCCGTACCTGTGCAACACGTGCGACAAAACCTTTACTAGATTACCAGATCTTAAACGGCACATATACACGCACACGGGCGAGAAGCCCTACATCTGCAAAACATGTGGTAAAAGTTACACAGAACGTTCCAACCTGGTGATTCACTCGAGGACCCACACCGGCGAAAGGCCGTACCTGTGCAACACCTGTGGAAAAACCTTTACTCAATCATCAAATCTTAAACGGCACGTAACCACGCACACGGGCGAGAAGCCATATTTGTGCAAAACGTGTAACAAAGGTTTTAGCCGCAGAATTGATTTGCTGAGTCACATGAAAAATCACCCGGAGGAGAAGTCTGGTGACTCGTGACAAATGAAGCTCATGTTGTCGTCCTCCGGGGGCAGCTGTCCACTCCTGTCTGACCCACAGAAGAAGAACCCGTAGAAGTCCAACCACCACCTCCTGTGGCTGATGAGCCTAATCCCCTCCCCACAAGGGTTGCAGGTTCAACCCGGATTTATGCTTCTCCGTCAACTTGACGCAGAGGGAACGATGTGGTTGTTTTTTTAAAGTTCTGCATTGAGTTTGTTTGAATCCCTGTTCCTTCTTAAAATCGTATTATTTGTTGCTGTTGGTAACTTGCCGTCTCCACGGTGCAAATAAAGAGCTGTTAGTATTTGCTGAAGGTTCTTTAAACGTTTATTTCGTTCATATACAAAGCCTCTCTCACACGTCCTTTTTCCCGTCTGTTTCTTCTTCACTCACATTCTCTTTGTAAAGTTAATCTGCAGCTCCATGTTGTTAAACTCTCTCCATCTACTCCGTTCAGAGGTTAGTCCAAGTTTGATATATTTACGTGTTCGGTTTTTACAACGTTCCTCTGAAAAACATGAAGAAACTTCAGAGAAATGAGGACAAAAGAAGAAATGCAACCATCAACATGTCAGAAACAGAACAGCCAACCATCTGTCACCATTTTATAAACATTAATATCTGCAGCATTAAACAAAAAACCTTGAAGATTTCAGAAGTCAATGCAGTCAGATACGGTTTGCTTTTATTTCCCTTTTAAAATGTTTTTATTGATTTAGAAAACAAGAACATTTGGTTTTCAAATGAATGAGGAAATGAGTGTGATGTGGGAAACACATCACGATACTTGAGTCACGATACAATACGATATTGCGGTATCCAAATTTTGCAATATATTGCGATGTTATACATAGTTCGCTGAAAACTGTAAAAGGCTTTATGCATTTTAAAATCTGAGCTGCACGTACATCAGATTATCGTGATAATTCATGGGACAAACTAAGTCAAAACAATGTAATTCAAATGATCCATGCTGTGTTATTGTAACTATATAAACTAAAGTTACAACATATCTGTGTACGTTTTTCATATTATTTAAATAATATGAAATTAACTATTATTGAATCACATGTATAAAATCAAGTTGTACTAGATTTACAATTCGTCTGACATATGATTTATTATAAAGCTGATGTTGAGATCCGTGTTGAAGCTGCAGATCTGCAGGTTGGAGAGCAGGAAGAAGAGGGAGGATCATCGGGATCAGATTCCAGGAAGAGGACAGACTTTGGATTTAACCCCTTTATATCAGACATCCGTTTAGAAGTAAATGTCTTTTTACCTCAACTCATATTTAGTCAGAAATAATCATGAAAAATGTAATTAAGTTTTCATTTTAGATGGATGACATGTTTATAATTCTGGAATATTACGCTCTCACTATGTAGAAAGAGCAGCAGTGCCCCCTGGTGGTGAGTTATAAAAGCTCAACATAAACCCAAGAGTGAACAATCTGTCTTAATGATAATAATATAAACACAAATAAAAAATGACTTTCGTGCATTAACAAGAGGAAAGTTGTCAGTGATGCAGATTATTGGTACAACGTGATCAGTACAACCAGCATTTAGCTCAGAAAACAATGTTGAAAGAGAAATGTCATCAGATGAAGTTGAAAAGTGGAGATGCACTTTTGTCCTTTATCCTCAACTTCCTCAATCACGTCATTTTGATTCAGATTGTTATTTCACTGGTCTTGGCTTCATCAAATGACACATCCAGGGACAGAAGCCGTGCATAGGTGTTCATCCTGTCCAGGTGTTGGAAGGTGAAGTGAAGCCGAAGCCATCGCTTCATCCACTGATCTGTTGGCACGGTAGGAAAACTGATAGGAATCCACTGTGTCAGGAACCATGGAGTTGATGTGGGTTAAAAAAAGATGATCTGCTCTGTTGGTCTCTGGAGAAGGTTTAATGAAAATGTCTCTCCACATTTCTAGTCCATGAAAGAAGCAGATTTTATGTCCATCAAATGCAGTTGCCATTGTTTTTGATAACTTCCTGCCACAAGGAGCCTCAGAGACTGAAGCACAGGTTGGAGATTCCTTCTGTAGCAGAAACTTGCAGTTCCTCAAAACCTTGTGCAACAAGCCTGGCTTTTGGTACCAGTCCATTTTCCATCTCTTTCAAAGTGCAAACTCAACGAGTGGAGATGAACTTTTGTAATAATAATTACAATAATATTAAAAATCGTAATATGATAATGGATGGAGGACTTTGAATGATTGAAAGAATTAATGAAATGAAAACTGCAAAAGTCATCCCACTGTACAGAACTGGAGACAGACACCAATTCACTAATTACAGGCCTGATTCTTTACTCCCAACATTTTCTAAGATCTTAGAAAAAGTATTTATTTACAGGTTGGACAAATTAATGCCAATCAAAAGGCCACGCCCCTAATTACGCTTTAAACTTCTTGCTTTATATAATTCCAACCTGCCACAATACGAGGAAAAAGAGGCTTCAAACCCCTGCAGAAAACCTGTGGGTGATTCATGCATGAATGAACCGTCATTCTGAGTTTGGGGGTTAGTTTGGGATCTTTATTCCCTCTAGTGGTTAAATGTTGGAAACTGCAGCTTTAAATGTGTCTTGTATATCTATATATTTCACACCAAAATCAGGGCCGGATTTAGCGAGGCCCACTAAGGTGGGCAGACTGAAATGTAGGGTGGGCGACGCTGCCCATGCTGCAACGCAGCGCGGGCGAAAACATTTTGGGGGGTCAAACCCCTGAAATGCATTGAAAACTATGCTATCATCATATCAGTTCATCTATCTTCTCCACAGTATGATAACCCAATTGCTCTTCCTGACACTACCCTCTGCATTCGGGCTTGGGACCGGTGTTCTGCCAATCCTTGCTACCTGCCGAGAAATGCTACTTTGTGGTTCTGCGCATGCGCACAGTCAATTTTCAAAGTTTGATTGCCCCGCCAATCATTTCTTGCACGATGTAACATGGATAATATGGGATGTTGAGTATTTGATCCTTCAAAATACACGACCCATGACATGAATTTCATTACACTTTGTGAACATTATACGATAAAGAGAAAAAAAACAAACAATTCTATCACTTTATTTGCTATTCATTCAGTCATTCGCCTTTATTTAACCAGGCAGGTCATTAAGAACATTCTTATTTACAATGAGGACCTGGCAAGAGACAAGGACCACTTGGGAGGAAAGGAAGTGGTTTAGGGAGTAAAACAAAGTAAAATTGTAGCTCTACAAAGGTAGAAAACCATTAGGGAGCATTTTTTTGGCAAAGCAGCAAAAAATGGCAGAACACCGGTGTTGTGCCAAAAAGTGACTGTCTGCCAGAATCTGATTTCTTCTGATTTGTGGCCGCGGGAGCGCGCACAGCAGCCCGTTGAACGAGAGCGCTAAAACGTCAGATTTTCAGATTATGAAGCTCAAGAATGAGATCAAGTCATATTTAGGCAGAAACAACTTTTCATTAACTGTATTTTGCCTTCAATCAATTTTTGGCAGGTGAAAATGCCTATTTTGTGTTGTAATGGTCCTTTAAAAGAGTTAAAAGCAATCCTGTGAGCTCTAGTTGAGTCTAGTCTATTATGAAGCTCAAGAATGAGATCAAATCATATTTAGGTAGAAACAACCTTTTATTAATTGTATTTAGCCTTCAATCCAGGTAAAAAGACCCATTTTCAGGGGAGATTCTGGCAGGCAATCACTTTTTGGTACGACACCTGCTGTGCGAGGCACAAACAGGACACTGGCTTGTGCCCTGTTGAGGGTGTATTTATTTTATGTATTTTAGGCTCTGCGTCGATTTAAAAGGTCCCGCGGCAGGCTGGCGGCTCCAGAGCCTGCTCGGCACCGCAGCACCGCCACCCGCACCGGCGCTCTCCGCCCTCGCCTGGATGGAGAGAGGCGTCTCGGGGACGCGGCGACGCGCACCGCTCTGCGTTGGTGTAACGCAGAACCGTAAATCAGCCTTACGCCGTAGGTTACGCGGTAACGCGCAAGAACGGTGCGGGTCGCCGCGTCCCCTACGCCGGGGTCTCTGCGTTGGTGTAACGCGGAACCATAAATCAGCTTTCAGTGTGTCTGCCGTTCTGAACACCTCACGTCTCCGAGACACAACTTTTGCGGTATGCGTTCATTGTTGTGTCTAAAAATGATGCGCAGTGCCCAGGCAAACTGAAACGGTACAGATATTTTGTGATATTTTTATATATATATATATATATAAAAAAAATAAAATTAGAAAAAAATAAATGATCCCCATAATTTGATTGGGTGGGCAGGAAGCACGTTTGGGTGGGCACAGCCCACCCCTGCCCCCCCCTAGAACCGGCCTCGACCAAAATCATGTTAATTGATCCTCATTTCCTTCCCTGTGTTCCCTCTGGTCGTACCATCCGAAGTTTACCTTCCCTCTGACTTAACTTACTTTTTTATTTTAATGCCAAACGGTGACTCATGAGTCCTGCATGTGCACGTCAATAATAAATCCACCGACTGGAAGCGCTGAACTCAACTAAGTTGGATATTTTAATGTTTTAATGTCTCAAAGACTTACCATGTGTATTATTTTAAAGCCCATTGCAATAAAAGTTTCTTAACAACATAAATGTTTTATGACAAATAATAAACAACACATGAATTAAAAAATATTTTTCTTTTATATATTGATATTAACAATCAGAAGCTTATCATATAAATTGTGTCAGCTCTCATTGTGTCAGAAAAAATAAAACTCTTTCTAAACCTTCTTGCTTGTGTTGTTTTCTCCGATGTAAATCACTTTGGATAAAAGCGTCTGCTAAATGACAGAAGTCGTAGTAAACCAGTGATGAAAAGAATGTTGTATGCATTTTGTTCTAATTACTTTCGTTGGTAAATGAAATACTGACTGTAACTGCGAGAAGGAACTATGTCATTTGTTCAGACTCCACTGCAGCCCTTCAAAGTTTGACTTCAAATAAAACAACAAGAGAAGATCTAGTGTTGGAAATATTAATGGTATTGTGGAGGTTATGCAGAACTGGAATTACTGTGCAGTTTTGTTGGGTTCCTGCCCACATGGGTGTTGATGGCAATGAGAAAGCAGACAATATTGCTAAAAGAGCATTGAAATTGAGTAGTGAGGTAATTATGGAAATTCCTTTTGGTAAAGGTGAAGCAAAATCATGAATTAGAAAGGCAGTGAGGGATTCATGGCAGAAGGTGTGGGACAACGGTGTAAAAGGGAGACATTTTTATAACATACAGAAGTCAATTAACGTGAAGGTTTTCAAAGGAAAGTGTAGGAGAGAGGAAGTCATCATTTCTAGATTAAGATTAGGTCATACTAGTTTAAAATCAACTCTGTATTTAATGTCAAAGTCCGTGTCTGATAAATGTGATGAGTGTGATGTCACAGAGAATGTAGAGCATGTGATTCTTAAATGTGGCAAGTATGAGGTAGAAAGGAACGCTTTAAGAGACAGGATGTACGAGCTGGGACGGGAATGGAGTTTAGTAGGTTATTAGGGAGGAGTGAGGTGATGAGGGATTGTTATAAGGAAATCCTTGTCTTTCTTAAAGATGCAGGGATAGATAATAATATTTAAATGTGGTTATCTTATTTTATTTAGGTATTTCCTTTTTCCCCCCTTTAAGTTAGACTGTAACCTGGTGTAATAATGATCCTGATGTTACACACTCCGGTACAGCAGGTGGCGGTAGAACCTAATAACGTTGGTTGTGATCCGCCATTAAACCTAGAGAAGAAGAAGGAGAGGACGGTTCTGTTGTTTCCTTTCTTTTTCCTCTTCAACAATGTCTAAGGTGAATCATCTGAGAGAGTTTATCGGTCAGCGACTAACAGCAGCTGCTGTAGAAATATTGTCAGTGTTTGAAAAAAGCATCTTGGAGTATGAAGAAGAGCTCGACCGTCAGCGCAGACTGTTGGACCTCGCCTGGAAACCTGAAATCAGACTCCACAGAGTCGGTACGTAACCCTGGAAAGTTGAATGAATGAACACATGAGTATGACTCCTACAAGATCCCTTTGTTTCCAGTTAAAAGCCGTGGTGATGAAGCAAACCAACTAAATGGGAAACTCCCCAGCTCAAGCAGCTGCTGATGTGGGATTCGGAAACATCCCGAACTAACTTGTTGTTCTGTTTACTTGGTGCTGCCTTTCATGCTCCATTCACACTCTGGACCAGACTGATATTTCACACTTTATCAATGAATGAATGGATGAATTTTTATTTCGAACATGTATATAAAAAATACACATAACATCTTCATATTCACATATGTTGGAAAAAAGGAGTAGGAAGAAGTCTACACTTTTTCCTAGTTCCTACCCCTTTATAACTCTATGAATTTACATTATTGCTATTATTATATCTACACAATATCCATATAAATATAGTCTATAAAAATACTATGTAAAACATGCCTATTACTATAAAGTCTGTTGTCAAATATCTTGGCATTTCCATCTCTAAAGATTCAGCAGAACGTGAAAATAAAAATGTGTGGAGGGTAATTAATGAATGCCAAACCAAACTTAACTCCTGGTTATTAAGAGACATCAGTTTATTAGGTCGTATCTTCTTAACCAAAATGGAAAGTCTCTCCAGATGTATTTATCCAGCAAACTCGTTGTCTATTCCCAATAATGTAATCAAAAAGATTAATCGGGTTAACTTTGATTAAATCTGGAGAAAGAAAATGAATTACTTTAGGAAAACTGAACTGACCAAAGAATTCAAAGATGGAGGCCTGCAAGCTATAGATTTAGATTTTATTAATGGAAACCTAAAAAAGGAACTGGTTGAAATGTTTTCTACACAATAAGAGCTTTTGGTATCATATCTCCAGAGTCATTTTTAATAAATTGGGAGGCATGTTACTAAGTTACTGTTACTAAAATGCGACTTTACCGTTCAAATTTCATGCTTTAGACTTAATCGTTTATTTTGTAGAAAAGATGCAGGTCACAGTGTAAGATGTGAGATGACACTGGCAAAAAACGTGATGGTTGGAGGATGCTCATATAGGAGTTCATATGCAGGACTTGTAGTTAGATCATTATTTATGACGCGGAAGAAGCCATTTCTAGAACAACAACTTTATTTTTCAACTGTCTCGATACCAACGCAGTAACACAAGAGTACAGTCACAGTGCCGCCTAATGGTCACACAGAGTAATGCACTTGTTTTCAAATATACTACCGTATTTTCACGACCATTCGGCGCACCGTGTGAAAAGGCGCAGCCTCATTTTTGTATCTCATTTTTAGATTTAAAACACACATACGGCCCACCGACCCAAAAGGCGCAGTCTACAGACACGGAGCTGCACACACGCGCGCCGCAAAACACACGCACTTGTTTTCAAATAACTACATAGATGAAGGTGAAGACCGAAGATTCAGGACAAACTTTAAACCTCACAAATACAACCAAACAATCAACACTGGGAAGCACTTTTGACTTGTTAAAATCCTATCTTTTTGTCCCTTTTTGTAATTCCAGAACTCACACAAGAAAATGTTTGTAAGGTGGAGGAGGACGGGGTTTTCAGTGACCAGCACCTGGATAACCTGGAGAGGATCTGCAGCCCGGACCAGGAGGAACCAGGGCATCCACAGACTACAGAACTGGAGGAAGACTCCAGCGGTCAGGAGATGAAGCACGAGGACGTAGAGGTGGATGTCTCATTGGTCAATGTCGCTGATGTGAAAGTTGAAAATGGTGAACCAGGACCAAACTGTGGCCAGCTGCTGTTGCACACTTCTCCTGAAGCTCAAAACAAAGATGAGGAAGGAACCGAAAGTTTACGCTCAGACTCCAGTAAAACTGCAGATCCGGAGCCAATGAGACGACACGGGGACCACGAAGATGCTGCTGTCCCGTCAGACAGCAACTGTAAATCAAAGCTGACCAGGACCCACACGGGGAAGAAGGCGTTTTCTTGCAGCACCTGCAGGAAAGAGTTCAGTAAAAGTAGTATTTTAATAGATCACATGAAGATCCACACTGGCGAAAGGCCGTACCTGTGCAACACCTTCAACAAACCCTTTACTAAATCATCAGCTCTTAAAAGCCACATAATCACGCACATGGGCGAGAAGCCCTACATCTTCAAAACATGTGGAAAAAGTTACAGAGAACGTTCCAAACTGGTGATTCACTCAAGGATCCACACGAGCGAGAAGCCCTACATTTGCAAAACATGTGGAAAGAGTTACAGGCTACGTTCCACCCTGGTGGTTCACTCAAGGACCCACACCGGCGAAAGCCCGTCCCTGTGCAACACCTGCGGGAAAACCTTTACCAAATCATCACATCTTAACCGCCACATAACCACACACACGGGTGAGAAGCTTGACATCGGCCACAGGGTGCAGTTCCCCTGCATTCTAACTTCAAGGCTTGCCTGTAACTTTGACGTGGTCACATTGTTTTATTTTCTTTATATGTTTTTAGATGAGCTTATTGGAGTGGAGTATCTCTACAAGCAAACTGGTAAAGTGCTGCAGGATTACAACGTGGCCATTGAGCAGTCAGAGAATAATGTGGTCCAGGTGGATGAGAGTTTCATTGAGACTGAGGAGTTTGTAAACATGACCCTTCCATCCTTGGAGACAGTGCGAAGACCTGCCGTCTCACAATCGTCTGCAGCTGCTCCTATTCCACCACTTTCAGCTCCTCCATCTACCAGCTCCACATGTCTGCCAGCAGTCCCTCCTTCAGCTCCATCAACCAGCTCCATGTCTCTGCCAGCAGTCCCTCCTTCAGCTACGGCTTCTCCTTTGGACAGCCTACTGATGGCTAAATCCAGGCCAGCAATTCTTCCTGCTACTCAATGCTGTGAGTTTTACTGAAGTATTAATAGAACTTTTAGTATATGTAAATACACCAACTCTTAATACACAAATGGGTAGAAGTAAAATGAGCCAGGAACACATATACATTTTAAGTAATAACCTTGTTCTTCTATGTAGCCCCAACACAGCAACCTTCGTCAGGAGCTGCTGCTCAAGCTTCTGAAGCCTCCTCCTCACATGATGTAAGAAGGAATTTGAAAATAGGTATTAAAATTATACGTTGCTGCTGTACATAGAGCTTATTGTATTTTTGTGTTTTTTTTCTGTTTTAGGATTCAGTTGGGCCTGACAACATCGAAGGGTATGGAGCAGTACAAGACTTGGCAGAGTTTTTGGTTGGCCTCAGACACCACCGTCTTGCCTTGAGTGGAGAAGAGGCCAACCAGGTCATCACCCTGTGGCAAATGCTGGGGGAGTACGACAAAAGTAAAACCATTTACCCAAAACGTCACCGAACCAACCTGGAACAGGGTCGATTCCGGGCAACCAAAAAGATTGTGGCACCAGGTGTAGAGAGCACCAAAAGGTAGATAAATCTAAGAAAGAACAAGGTCTTGACTGTTTAAAAAATATATATTCACAATTCAAAATATTTAATTACAAAATAATAACACTGAAAACAGTCGTGTTTTAATAGTATATATGGGATTCTATTTTTCAGATCTTTCATCGGGGCCCACAGTCCAGCTCAGTGGCCTGACTGTAACAGGGTGGTGGAGGCGTCTTCCTGAGACTCTGTGCCCTCTACCCAAATGCTGTGCACTGTGATGGTAAAAAGGTGTCCCGGTTCACAATGATGGCTCGTTTATACAAACACATCCGGGAGTGTGTGATAACAAACAGTAGAGTGATGAGTGAGACCACCATCCAGCTCCCCGAAGTAAACGCTGCCACACTCACACAATGGTGAGTACCTCAGCATACTTCATATACAGTTCAGTACAGAAGGATTTGAACAATGACAGAATCTGTACAACTTTGCACCAAAACAATGGATTTACAATGAAAACAATCAAGTGTTATCTTTCACCTTTATTGCTGCTGACAGCTTTACAGAGATTTCACTTTACCTCACATTAACCTGCATTTCCGAGGTAATTAAAGCCTTGAAAAGAAAGTACTTATCTTCTTATATATTTATTTTACACAGGTACAGCAGGCGCAGCAGGGGACAGGAACAAAAAATTCTGCTCCGGGGCATCCCAGCTCCAGATCCACCCATGGCTGCCCCAGAAAAACTATGTCCAGCGGTACAGAAAGACTCCTCCCTGTTTTCAGCCAGTTTACTTCCGCCTCATCAATTCATATTGCCACCTAATACTGCTGGGGAAGCACATCTGAAAGGGAGGCCACAACCCCAAGCCATCTTCCCAACTCCACAGCCCCATCCACGGCTGCACTTCCTGTCACAACTGCCACCTGGCTACGTTGTCCCGTCAGGGGCTGCATCCTCACAGGTGACGGCTGCACCTGGATGCTCACAATACATACTTTCATATACACCATTATCATCACCATCCACCCAGACACAAGCACACAATGAAAGCGGACGTAGGAAATGGGTAGAAGAGCACACAGCCCAAGGAAAAAGAAAATACACCAGAAAGACAGATGTGATTATTTGCAGCAAGTGCAAAGAAAGCCGAAAAACGCCATCACACAGGCAGTATTTCGGCAACTGGTACTGTGGAGAAACAGAGACACAGTCATATGATCAATGGAGGGCTGAATTGGAGAAAAAGGGCTACAGAAAAAGCAAAACAAACTGAAAACAAGAACCCTCCTGCTTCTTAAAAGTTAATTAGTTGGGTTTAGTTTATTTGGTGGTAACTTTTTTGCTGTTTTATGTTTTTGTCTTTGGGTTTAGCAGCTTTTTTTTTTAAACCTTCATCTTTTTGGGAAAATTGTTATTGTTATGGGTGTTTTTCTTTTTTTTATTTCTAAATATTAGTCATTACATGCCTTTTTACATCTTATTGTAAAATATTAGTATTGTAAATATAAATGAGTGCCTTTCTACATCTTAACGTTACAGCTACGATTGTTATTGTTGTTATTGCTGTTTTATTTTACCATGCAAATATATATTTATATAAGTTAATAGAAGTTTATAAATATGAGTCAGCATTTATTGTTATATTACTGTTTCTATTGTTATTATTTGTTATTATTTGTTATGTTGTTGTTATTTGTTATTGTCATTATTTCAATAAAATGTTATGTTTATAATTGATTTTATGACTTTCTTCCTCTTATTCTATTGTTATAAACTCAAATAGTAAGATCCTTTAGAATCTATACAAGGCTAACTGTCCGAAATTGGACATAGCTTAGGGAAGAAAATGTGTAGAATGAACCTTTATTTCTACCATTTCATTTGTTTTTACTTTACTAAAAAAACGTTCTTGTTATCGGCAGTCCCTGGGCTCGAACTCGCAAACTCCCGCTTGAGACGGCTTGTTTTTCGTGCGTTCCCGTGCTCGATCTCGCAATGTCGCGGGAGATTTTGATCATTTCTGGATGAGTAACATCGACTAATGTGCGATGTCCTTGGCGCAGCAGGTAGTGTAGCCGTCTCACAGCAAGAAGGTCCTGGGTTTGATTCCCGCCGGGGACGCTGTGGGCGCTGAAGTGCGTGTTAGTTCCCCCATGACTTCAGCACCACACCCTGGGTGGGGTTGGTGAAAGGATCTTTCTGTGTGGAGTTTGCATGTTCTCCCCGTGTTCCCTTGGGTAGCTAATGGGAGCTACCCTCACAAAAACATGCACACAGTCCTGGGCTATACATGCCCCCTCTGGTCAACCGGGGCGCCAGATGGGGTGGGGAGGATCCGGCCGGAATAACGTGATCCTTCCACGCGCTACGTCCGGCCGGAGAAACCCCACCCTGTCTGGTGAAAAGATGCGGCCTGCTCACTCCTCAGGTTAAGGAGGAGACTTGAGCTCAGTGCAGGGCCCTCCCGGGGTTGGTAGAGGATGGCAATGCACAGGACTGTTAGGTAGGAGCACTGGGTGATAAAATGGGGAAAAAAACCGGGATAAAAACATAGAAAAAAAAACAAAACATCAAAATCTGGGAAGTCACCTGGCCCAGACGGCTACCCCGTCGAATTTTATAAAGCCTTCTCTGTCAAATTGGTACCACTTCTACGCAAAGTATATGAAGAGGCTCTGCAGAATAAAACCCGGCCCTTAACAATGACACAGGCAACTATATCTGTACTCCTCCAAAAGGGTAAAGACCCACTGAAATGTGACTCCTACCGTCCAATTAGTTTGCACTGTTGTGATTACAAAATTTTAACAAAGACCCTTGCAGCAAGACTCGAACCAACCATGCAAAACATAATCCACAGAGATCAAACAGGTTTTATGACTGGCAGGCAGCTAGCTGGCAATTTACGTCGTCTCTTTAACATAATGTATACACCAAACCATAACCATGCTCAAGAGGTTTTGATATCTTTAGATACAAGAAAACGCATCTTGACTCCTCAGTTTTGTCAAATTTTAGACCAGTCTCTCATTTGCCTTTTCTGTCTAAGGTTTTAGAAAAAGTTGTTTTTACCCAGTTAAGATCATTTCTGGAGAACAACTCTGTTTTTGAAAAGTTTCAGTCTGGGTTCAGGTCTCGTCACAGCACTGAGTCTGCCTTGTTAAAGGTGCACAATGATATTGCCCTGTCTGTTGATGTCAAGTGCCCTGTTGTCCTAGTGCTGCTAGATCTCACAGCGGCTTTTGATACAGTCGACCACACAGTCCTTCTGTCACGCCTGAAACAATATGTTGGCCTTCACAGCACTGTACTCAAGTGGTTTACGTCATATCTGTCAGATAGAACCTTCTCTGTTATGCTTGGTGATTCCTGCTCCTCCTGTGCCTCCCTCTCATGCGGTGTCCCGCAAGGTTCTATTCTAGGCCCACTTCTTTTTTCATTATATATGTTGCCACTTGGGTCCATTATAGCCAGACATAACTTATCATTTCATTGTTATGCAGATGACCTACAGATCTATCTGCCACTGAAGCCTAAAGTCACTAGTGCACAAAGCTCCCTGCTGGAATGCATTGCTGACATCAAGCAGTGGTTGGCACGCAATTTTTTACATTTAAATGAGGACAAAACGGAGTGCATTTTGTTTGGTGACACCGTGACGGCTGACTTTGGCTCTTTGTCCGGATCTTTTAGTCCCAAAGTTAGGAACCTGGGAGTTATTTTTGATAGCTTTTTAAAATTTGCCCGACAAGTGGACAATGTCATGAAGACAAGTTTTTATCAATTGCGTCTTTTAACCAAAGTCAAAACATTTTTGAGCCGTCACGATATGGAGAGAGCTGTCCACGCTCTAGTCAGCTCCAGATTTGACTACTGTAATGCACTTTATGTTGGCATCGCCCAATCTTCTTTTAGCGTCTTCAGCTGGTACAAAATGCAGCTGCCCGTCTTTTAACGAACACACCCAGACGAGAGTATATCACCCCGGTCCTCTATTCCCTTCACTGGCTGCCTGTTCGTTTTAGAGTTGGTTTTAAACTTTTAATGTTTGTTTTTAAAGCTCTTAACGGCTTTGCCCCTCCTTATTTATCAGAGATTTTAACGGTGCGTGAGCCTGGTAGAGCTCTGAGGTCCTCCAACCAACGTTTGTTGGAAGTGCCCAGGTCAAAGCAGAAGCGCTGGGGTGACCGAGCTTTTTCAGTTTCCGGCCCCAGGCTCTGGAATAAGCTCCCCTGTGAGTTACGCACCATCTCTGACCTTGGCCTTTTTAAATCTAAAATTAAAACTTATTTTTTCAGGGTGGCTTTTAATACCCAGTAGTGTGGCGACACTTTTTATATTTGATGTTTTTATATGTTCATATGTTTTATTCTTGTTTTATTTTGTTGTATGTTATGTAAAGCACTTTGGTTCACCTTGAGGTTGATATAAGGTGCTATACAAATAAAGTACATTTACATTTACATTTACATATAAAGCCTTTGATAGGGTGGAGTATAATTATTTATTTGCAGCTCTTGAAAAGTTCGGTTTTGGACAGAAATTTTGTAACTGGGTAAAGCTTTTGTATTGTAATCCACAGGCCTCTGTGCGGACCAATAATCTTACATCAGATTACTTTCCCATTCGGAGGGGCACAAGACAGGGGTGCCCCCTGTCACCCCTATTGTTTAATATCGCTATTGAACCTCTCGCTGTGTGCTTGAGGGAGAATACTGGATTAGAGGGCATAGACCGTTGTGGGCTCAATCATAAACTTTTTCTATATTGTGATGATCTCCTCTTGTACCTCTCGCAGCCAGATACATCCATACCTGTTGCATTAGATGTGATTACTAAATTTGGGGTAGTCTCCGGCTATAAAATACATTTTTCGAAAAGCCAAATTTTTCCCATAAGCTCAGCCGCAAAGCAGAGGTCTTTTGACATGTTCCCATTTACACATGACTCTTTTAAATATTTAGGTGTCCAGGTTACTGAGAAATTCAAGGATTTATTCAAACACAATTTAAGGGTGGCACTGGACAGAGCTAGACAGGATTTGACAAGGTGGTCGTCCCTTCCACTATCTCTAGCAGGAAGAATTAACTCCATCAAAATGACTATAATGCCACGATTTTTATTTCTTTTTCAGACAATCCCTATATTCATTCCTAAGGCATTCTTCACTGAACTGAATAAGTACATATCCGTCTTTATATGGAATAGAATTGTGCCACGTATTAGAAAGGCATTCTTAGAAAGGCCAAGGGGAAATGGGGGTCTGGCATTGCCAAACCTGATGTATTACTACTGGGCGGCTAACCTCCACGCCCTCTCATACTGGAACAATATTCTAGCTCCCCAAACTCATTGGCTGCCTTAGCTTGTGCTCCGATGCCAATAAGTAAGCGCTATCACACAAATAATCCGGTAATCGGGGGCTCCCTCCGAATTTGGTCACAATTCAGAGTGCATTTTGGATACAAGAAATCACTTTTGTCGAGTCCTATTCTGGCTAACCCCTTCTTCCCTCCCTCTTTCATGGACCCGGCATTTAAATTGTGGAAAAGTAGAGGCTTCATATGTGTAAGGGCTTTCTTTAAAGACTGGTCTTTCATGTCATTTGAATATTCAAAGGCACATCACAAAATTCCAAAAACTCACTTCTTCAGGTATCTGCAGATTCGAATTTACATTAAGACATGTTTCTCACCTTCCCTAACACCTACAGAGATGTATTATTTTTGTTTGTTTCCATCTTTTGTCAATGTGTAGTTGTCTATATGTCTGAGATGTTCATATGTGTGATATTTGTAATTCATAACACTGAAAACTCAATACAAATATTTGTATAATAATAATAAATCCGGGGGGCACGGTAGCGCAGCAGGTAGTGTAGCCGTCTCACAGCAAGAAGGTCCTGGGTTCGATTCCCGCCGGGAACGCTGTGGGCGCTGAAGTGCGTGTTAGTTCCCCCATGACTTCAGTGCCCACACCCTGGGTGGGGTTGGTGAAAGGATCTTTCTATGTGGAGTTTGCATGTTCTCCCCGTGTTCCCTTGGGTAGTTAATGGGAGCTACCCTCACAAAAACATGCACACAGTCCTGGGCTACACATGCCCCCTCTGGCCAACCGGGGCGCCAGATGGGGTGGGGAGGATCCGGCCGGAGAATCCTCATCCTGTCTGGTGGAAAGAAGCGGTCCATCACTCCTCAGGATAAGAAGGAGACCTGAGCTCAGTGTAGGGCCCTCCCTGGGTTGGTAGAGGATGGCAATGCCCAGGACTGTCTAGGTAGGAGCACTGGGTGATGAAATGGGTAAAAAAAAAGACATAAGGCATGTGTAGGATAACAAATTTTGCTGGACGATATATTGTCCCACAAATTATTGACGATAAACAATATTATTGTCGACATTGTCGAGACCAAAATAAGCACTTATGTAATGTTAATATATCATAATAATGCAAGTACACCCTTTCAAATGTAATAATTAAACCTTTATTTGACATTGGAGAACTTTTCAATATGCAAAACAAATAAAACAAGCAAATGGGAGGTTCGAGCCTTCGTGCCCCAAAGTGCAGACCGTCGGGATGCCCGGACCTCCGCACCCCTCGCAGAAACCGCCACCCCCCAAACAGCAGCTCTCAGAGCCCTCAGAGAGGAAAAAAGGAGTGCCGTCTCCGTCGAGCCCCCCGCTTGCGCGGTGGACTCAGGTCTCCGCGCTGACCGCGTACCACTGCGCCTGCGAAGGCCGGCGGAGGCGGACACACGCTCCCATCCACTTGGGGGATCTTGGCGGTGGACGTGTGGGGTGACGGAGCTCCGGCTCGTCCCCTCGCCGCGCCGGCGTGCCCGGCAATCACCCGAGCACTGAGCCGCGGGCTGGAGGGAGAGAGACGGCCGGCCTCCGGGCCGCCACCGCCCCTCTCCTCTCCACCCGTGCCCCCTTTTTTTTTTGCCTACGACCTCAGATCAGACGAGACAAACCGCTGAATTTAAGCATAATACTAAGCGGAGGAAAAGAAACTGGGGTCCGGTCCGCGCAGTCTGCCCGATTAATTGATTTATTGATTATCGTCCCAGGCCTATGGACAGCTGCCCCCGGAGGACGACAATTGCTCGGGGGGTTTATGTTTATGTTCATGTTCTGGTTCTCTGGAAAGCGTCTAGAGACAACATCTGTTGTATTAGACGCTATATAAATAAAATTGAATTGAATTGAATTGAATTGAACAACATGAGCTTCATTTGTCACGAGTCACCAGACTTCTCCTCCGGGTGATTTTTCATGTGACTCAGCAAATCAATTATGCAGCTAAAACCTTTGTTGCACGTCTTGCACAAATATCGCAGCTCGTCTGCGTGCGTGGTTATGTGGCGCTTAAGAGCTGATAATACAGTAAAGGTTTTTCTGCAGATGTTGCACACGTACGGCCTTTCACCGGTGTGGGTCCTCGAGTGAATCACCAGGCCAGAACGTTGCGTGAAACCTTTTCCACATGTTTTGCAGTTGTAGGGCTTCTCGCTCATGTGGATCCTCGAATGAACCACCAGGCTAGACCGTTGCGTGAAACTTTTTCCACATGTTTTGCAGATGTAGGGCTTCTCGCCCGTGTGCGTGGTTATGTGGTTTTTAAGATGTGAAGAGTGTCTAAACGATTTTCCGCAGGTGCTGCACGGGTACGGCCTTTCACCAGTGTGGATCTTCATGTGATCCATTAAATTACTACTTCTACTAAACTCCTTCCTGCAAGTGCTGCAAGAAAATACCTTCTTCCCCGTGTGGGTCCTGGTCATCTTTGATTTACAGTTGCTGTCTGACGGGACAGCAGCATCTTCGTGGTCACTGTGTCGTCTCATTGGCTCCGGATCTACAGTTTTACTGGAGTCTGAGCGTAAACTTTCAGTCCCTTCCTCATCTTTGTTTTGAGCTTCAGGAGAAGTGTGCAACAGCAGCTGGTCACAGTTTGGTCCTGGTTCACCATTTTCAACTTTCACATCAGCGACATTGACCAATGAGACATCCACCTCTACGTCCTCATGCTTCATCTCCTGACCGCTGGAGTCTTCCTCCAGTTCTGTAGTCTGTGGATGCCCTGGTTCCTCCTGGTCCGAGCTGCAGCTCCTCTCCAGGTTATCCAGGTGCTGGTCACTGAAAACCCCGTCCTCCTCCACCTTACAAACATTTTCTTGTGGGAGTTCTGGAATTACAGAAAGGGACAAAACGATTGGATTTTAACAAGTCAAAAGTGCTTCTCAGTGTTGATTGTATTGGTGAGGTTTAAACTTTGTCCTGAATCTTCGGTCTTCCCCTTCATCTATGTACCGTATTTTCACGACCATAAGGCGCACATAAAATTCTTTTTTTTTTTTTTTAAATGTGCTGCGCACCCAATAAAACGGTGCGCCGTATCTATTACCTGTATTACGGTAATGTAAGGCGGACGGCCACCATGAGAACGGTAAAGGGAGAAGGGGGCGTGTGAAGCACCTGTGAGTTGCGGACGTGAATGAGACCATCCTCAAACTGAAAGCAGAAGCGCTGGCGGAAGAAATTAAAATTGAACATTTTCATGGAGGTCTGTCTTGGTGCTTTCGCTTCATGAAATGGTGCCAGCGCCGGGGAAAGACGGGATCCGCGCCAGGGAAAGACGGGGTCCGCGCCGGGAAAAGACGGGGTCCGCGCCGGGGAAAGACGGGATCCGCGCCGGGGAGAGACGGGGTCCGCGCCGGGGAGAGACGGCACACTTGTGTGCTTGTGTGTGTGTTCTGCAGCGGGTGTGTGTGTTTTGCAGCGCGCGTGTGTGTTTTGCGGCACGCGTGTGTGCAGCTCCGTGTCTGTAGACTCCGCCTTTTTGGTCGGTGCGCCGTATGTGTGTTTTAAATCTAAAAATGAGACACAAGAATGAGGCTGCGCCTTTTTACACGGTGCGCCGAATGGTCGTGAAAATACAGTAGTATATTTGAAAACAAGTGCATTACTCTGTGTGACCATTAGGTGGCACTGTGACTGTATTCGTGTTACTGCGTTGGTATCGAGACAGTTGAAGAATAAAGTTGTTGTTCCAGAAATGGCTTCTTCCGTGTCATAAATAACGATCTAACTACCAGTACAGCATATGAACACATATATGAGTATCCTCCAACCATCACGTTTTTTGCCAGTGTCATCTCACATCTCACACTGTGACCTGCATCTTTTCTACAAAATAAACGATTAAGTCTAAAGCATGAAATTTCAACTGTAAAGTTGCATCTTAGTAACAGTTCAATGCCTCCCACTTTATTAAAAATGACTCTGAACTGAAATTATCTGAATCATCTACTATATTAATGAATGTGTTTACACAGGACTTGATTATATTTATTATTCATTTTTGTTCTACTATTAATAGACATATGTTAAATGATTTTGAATGATGTAATTTATTGACCATGTGACGGAGGGAAGGGGAGAGGGTGTGCTGTTGTTTTTATTTTTATTTACTTATTCATTTATTCCTTTTTTAATGTATTTTTTCTTTTTCTTATTTTTCTTTTTTATCTTATTATTTATTTATTTTGGTTTAACTAATGTTATGAAAAGTAAAAAAAAAAGGGGGGAAAATATTGATAATTATATTGTTATTGTAAATCTTCTTTTTTTTCTTTTTTTTAATGCCCTCAATAAAGATATCTATATAAAAAAAATTACTCTGGGGATATGATACCAAAAGCTCTTATTGTGTAGAAAAGATTTCAACCAGTTCCTTTTTTAGGTTTCCATTAATAAAATCTAAATCTATAGCTTGCAGGCCTCCATCTTTGAATTCTTTGGTCAGTTCAGTTTTCCTAAAGTAATTCATTTTCTTTCTCCAGATATAATCAAAGTTAACCTGATTAATCTTTTTGATTACGTTATTGGGAATAGACGACGAGTTTGCTGGATAAATACATCTGGAGACATTTTCCATTTTGGTTAAGAAGATACAACCTAATAAACTGATGTCTCTTAATAACCATGAGTTAAGTTTGGTTTGGCATTCATTAATTACCCTCCACACATTTTTATTTTCACGTTCTGCTGAATCTTTAGAGATGGAAATGCCAAGATATTTGACAACAGATTTTATAGTAATAGGCATGTTTTACATAGTATTTATATAGACTATATTTATATGGATATTGTGTAGATATAATAATAGCAATAATGTAAATTCATAGAGTTATAAAGGGGTAGGAACTAGGAAAAAGTGTAGACTTCTTCTTACTCCTTTTTTCCAACATATGTGAATATGAAGATGTTAATGTTTATTTTTTATATACATGTTCGAAATAAACATTCATTCATTCATTCATTGATAAAGTGTGAAATATGAGTCTGGTCCAGAGTGTGAATGGAGCATGAAAGGCAGCACCAAGTAAACAGAACAACAAGTTAGTTCGGGATGTTTCCGAATCCCACATCAGCAGCTGCTTGAGCTGGGGAGTTTCCCATTTAGTTGGTTTGCTTGATCACCACGGCTTTTAACTGGAAACCAAGGGATCTTGTAGGAGTCATACTCATGTGTTCATTCATTCAACTTGCCAGGGTTACGTACCGACTCTGTGGAGTCTGATTTCAGGTTTCCAGGCGAGGTCCAACAGTCTGCGCTGACGGTCGAGCTCTTCTTCATACTCCAAGATGCTTTTTTCAAACACTGACAATATTTCTACAGCAGCTGCTGTTAGTCGCTGACCGATAAACTCTCTCAGATGATTCACCTTAGACATTGTTGAAGAGGAAAAAGAAAGGAAACAACAGAACCGTCCTCCACAAAGGAATCACTGCTTTTCTTCTTCTTCTTCTTCTTCTTCTTCAATGGTGTTTATTGGCGGTTGGCAAACCAACTTGAAGGCGCATTACCGCCACCTACTGGACTGGAGTGTGGAACAGTAGATTAGGAGACAAAATAATAAGAAAAAATAAATAAGAAAAGAAAAATACTAATAAAATAAATGAATAAAATAAAACAAAAACTAAATAAGGAAATCAAATCCTCTCCAGTAGCCCTGTATCTTTCAGATATGCCATCAAATGCTTGAGAATAACTCCTGACTCTGCTCCTAGCAAGTTCCCCACTTTTAAAGCCGTCCTGGCTTCCTCTGCTGCTGCTGCTAATGTCCTTCTTTCCACCTCATATCCTCCACAATCCAACAACACATGCTGAACACATTCAGCCTGCCCACATTGGTCACATCTGCCATCAGGGTGTTTTCCTATTTTGTGCAGTGTATTGTTCAGTCCTGTGTGCCCTATCCTGAGTCGTGTAATGATTGCCTCTTCCCTCCGGTTCCTGCCCCTCCTTCTTCCCAACCCAACTGTTTTCTGTATATTGTAAAGGTGTCTTCCCGTGTCTTGGATGTCCCAGTATTCTTGCCACACTTTCCCCACATGTTTCTTGATTATTGATTTACCCTCTGCCCTACATAATGGAATGTCTGTATCTACAGTGTGTGATTTGAGTGTTTGTTTGGCCAGAATATCCACTCCTTCATTCCCTTCTATCCCTACATGGGCAGGAACCCAAATGAAGCAAACTGTCAACCCCCTCTTGTGCATTCTGTGAAGTAGATTATGTATTTTATATATGAGATCTTGCCTACATGACTTCATGGTTTTAATACTTGTAAGAGCTGCCCAACTGTCTGATGCTATTGCTGTTTTGTTATGGTTGTTTTCTTCTATCCATTCCAAGCCTAAAATGATAGCTGCAAGTTCAACTGTATATACTGATAAATGGTCTGTGGTTCTTTTCTTGATATGTGTTTTGTAGTGTGGAATGAAAACTGCAGCTCCTGTTCTTCCAGTATCAGGGTCCTTTGACTCATCAGTGAAAATTAATATTTAGTCTGAAAAGTGTTGTTCCAGATAACTTTCAGCTACCCTTCCCTCGGAAATCTGCCTGTTCCTTTTCTTCAATTGTTGCTGTATGTCAAAGTTTACTGACGGTTCTATGAATACCCAGGGAGGAGTACATGAATATGGGACTGTCGGACTGAAGTGTATATGACCTAAACCTGCTTGTACTGCTTTTATGTTTCCTACCCACCCAAAACTCATAATATTTGATTTATTATGTTCCCAACAGTCCTCCAGGATGGCTTTAGCAGGATGGGAATCACTGCTCACGTGTTCCGTTCGCTCAAAACGTCCGACCTTCCACCGGGTGTTACAATCTGGAGTTCCGGTAGAGCTCACGGTTCTACGGATAGTTCCTTCTCACAGTTACAGTAATTATTTAATTTACCAACGAAAATAATTAGAACAAAATGCATACAACATTTTTTTCATCACTGGTTTACTACTACTTCTGTCATTTAGCAGACGCTTATATCCTTACTAAACGACCTGTTAACACTCAGGCTCTCTACAAGAAGGGCCAAAGCCGACTCCACCTGCTGCGCAGACTGAGGTCCTTCGGAGTGAGGGACGGCCTCCTGAGAACCTTCTATGACTCTGTGGGGGCGTCGGCCATCTTTTATGGTGTGTCTGCTGGAGCAGCAGCATCACTGCAGCAGAGAGGAAGAGACTGGACAAGCTGGTGAGGAAAGCCGGCTCTGTCCTGGGCTGCAGTCTGGACCCGGTGGAGGTGGTGGGGGAGAGGAGGATGGTGGCTAAGCTGTCCTCCATCATGGACAATGTCTCCCACCCCCTGGAGAGCTCCATCAGAACCCTGGAGAGCTCCATCAGAACCCCGGAGAGCTCCATCAGAACCATGGAGAGCTCCATCAGAACCCTGGAGAGCTCCATCAAAACCCTGGAGAGCTCCATCAGAACCCTGGAGAGCGCCATCAGAACCCTGGAGAGCTCCATCAGAACCCCGGAGAGCTCCATCAGAACCATGGAGAGCTCCATCAGAACCCCGGAGAGCTCCATCAGAACCCTGGAGAGCTCCATCAGAACCCTGGAGAGCTCCATCAAAACCCTGGAGAGCTCCATCAGAACCCTGGAGAGCTCCATCGGAACCATGGAGAGCTCCATCAGAACCCTGGAAAGATCCATCAGAACCCTGGAGAGCTCCATCAGAACCCTGGAGAGCTCCATCAGAACCCTGGAAAGATCCATCAGAACCCTGGAGAGCTCTATCAGAATCCTGGAGAGCTCCATCAGAACCCCGGAGAGCTCCATCAGAACCCTGGAGAGCTCCATCAGAACCCTGGAGAGCTCCATCAAAACCCTGGAGAGCTCCATCAGAACCCTGGAGAGCTCCATCGGAACCATGGAGAGCTCCATCAGAACCCTGGAAAGATCCATCAGAACCCTGGAGAGCTCCATCAGAACCCTGGAGAGCTCCATCAGAACCCTGGAAAGATCCATCAGAACCCTGGAGAGCTCCATCAGAACCCTGGAGAGCTCCTACATCAGGGGTGGGCAATTCCGGTCCTGGAGGGCCGGTGTCCTGCAGGTTTTAGATGTTTCCCTGCTTCATTGCACCGTGATACAAGTGACTGTGTCATTAACAGAATTGTGCAGCCCTGGATGACAAGCTGATGACAATGATTAATTAGAATCAGGTGTGTTAAAGCAGGGAAACATCTAAAACATGCAGGACACCAGCCCTCGAGGACCGGAATTGCCCACCCCTGTCCTACATTGTTTTCTGAGCTAAATGCTGGTTGTACTGATCACGCTGTACCAATAATCTGCGTCAACTTTCCTCTTGTTGCTGAACTACACTGCAAAAACTCAATATTTTAACAAGAATATTTGTCTTATTTCTAGTTAAAATGTCTCATTTTTAGTCAGAAAATCTCATTACACTTAAAACAAGAGTCATTACCAGAAAAATAACTTATTTGACAATTTTCACCTGTTTCAAGTACATTTTCACTTGAAATAAGTTGAAAAATCTGCCAGTGGGACAAGATTTATCTTCTCATTACAAGCAAAAGAATCTTGTTCCACTGGCAGTTTTTTGTACTTATTTTATACTTATTTTAAGTGAAAATCTACTTGAAATAGGTGAAATTTGTTGTTTTTTCCAATGATGAGTCTTGTTTTAAGTGTAATGAGATTTTTTTTTTTACCAAAAATGAGACATTTTAACTGGAAATAAAACAAATATTCTTGTTAAGATTTTGAGTTTTTGCAGTGTAAAGTCTTTTTTGTTTTTATTATTACGATAGATTGTTCACTCTTGGGTTTATGTTGAGCTTTTATAACTCACCACCAGGGGGCACTGCTGCTCTTTCCACATATGGAGATATTTCTAATATTTCCACATATTCCAGAATTATAAACAATAAAATGATTCATCCATCTAAAACGAAAACTTAATTACATTTTCATGATTATTTCTGACTAAATATGAGTTGAGGTAAAAAGACATTTACTCCTAAACGGATGTCTGATATAAAAGGGTTAAATCCAAAGTGTGTCCTCTTCCTGGAATCTGATCCCGATGATCCTCCCTCTTCTTCCTGCTCTCCAACCTGCAGATCTGCAGCTTCAACACGGATCTCAACATCAGCTTTAGAATAAATCATGTGTCAAACGAGTTGTAAATTTAGTACAACTTGATTTTATACATGTGACTAAATAATACTGTTAATTTCATATTATGTATATAATATGAAAAACGTACACAAATATGTTGTAACTTTAGCTTGTATAGTTACAATAACAGCATGGATCATTTGAATTGAGTTGTTTTGACTTAATTTGTCGGATGAATTATCACGATAATCTGATGTACGTGCAGCTCAGATTTTAAAATGCATAAAGCCTTTTACAGTTTTCAGCTAACTAATTTGGATACCGCAATGTCGTATTGTATCGTGACTCAAGTATCGTGATGTGTATCCCACATCACACTCATTTCCTCATTCATTTGCAAACCAAATGTTCTTGTTTTCTAAATCATAAAAACATTTTAGGGGAAATAAAAGCAAACCGTATCTGACTGCACTGACTTCTGAAATCTTCAAGGTTTTTTGTTTAATGCTGCAGACATTAAAGTTTATAAAATGGTGACAGATGGTTGGCTGTTCAGTTTCTGACGTGTTGATGGTTGCGTTTCTTCTTTTGTCCTCGTTTCTCTGAAGTTTCTTCATGTTTTTCAGAGGAACGTTGTAAAAACTGAACATGCAAATATATCAAACTTGGACTAACCTCTGAACGGAGTAGATGGAGAGAGTTTAACAACATGGAGCTATAGATTAACTTTACAAAGAGAATGTGAGTGAAGAAGAAACAGACGGGGAAAAAGGACGTGTGAGAGAGGCTTTGTAGATGAACAAAATAAACTGTCACGTTTAAAGAAACTTCAGCAAATACTAACAGCTCTTTATTTGCACCGTGGAGACGGCAAGTTATCAACAGCAACAAATAATACGATTTTAAGAAGGAACAGGGATTCAAACAAACTCATTGCAGAAATTTAAATAAAAAGTATACAACCACATCGTTCCCTCTGCGTCAAGTTGACGGAGAAGCATAAATCCGGGTTGAACCTGCAACCCTTGTGGGGAGGGGATTAGGCTCATCAGCCACAGGAGGTGGTGGTTGGACTTCTGTGGGTCAGACAGGAGTGGACAGCTGCCCCCGGAGGACTACAACATTCAATTTCAATTCAATTTTATTTATATAGCGTCTAATACAACAGAGTTGTCTCTAGACGCTTTCCAGAGACCCATACCCAGAACATGACACCCGAGCAGTTATTACATAAACAATGGCAGGTAAAAACTCCCCTAGTGGGAGAAAAACCTTAAGCCAAACAGTGGCAAGGAAAAACTCTCCTTTAAGAGGGAAGAAACCTTGAGCAGGACCAGGCTCGTAAGGGGGGACCCTCCTGCCGAGGGCCAGACTGGTGGGTCAGGGATGGCAACAGCACAGCAGGCAGGTGGAAGCAGCAACGGGATGACCAGGGGTGGGGACCGCAGGCCAGCACGCAGCTCCCGAAGCTCCGGCCCAATCATCAAGTCCCAGGTTGGGGTGCAGGGTCGGGGAAAGGTTGAAAAGGGGGAGGGCCAGGGAGAGGAGTCTTGAGGGACGAACCTTCTCCCCCGCCCAAAAGGGGCCGTTACCCTGCCCCCCTCACTCCCACATGAGCTTCATTTGTCACGAGTCACCAGACTTCTCCTCCGGGTGAATTTTCATGTGACTCAGCAAATCAATTCTGCGGCTAAAACCTTTTTTGCACTTCTTGCACAAATACGGCTTCTCGTCCATGTGCGTGGTTATGTGCTGTTTAAGAGTTGATAATTGAGTAAAGGTTTTGCTGCAGGTGTTGCACAGGTACGGCCTTTCGCCCGTGTGGATCCTCGAGTGAATCACCAGGGTTGAACGTTCTGTGTAACTTTTTCCACATGTTTTGCAGATGTAGGGCTTCTCGCCCGTGTGCGTGTATATGTGGCTTTTAAGATGTGATGATTTAGTAAAGGTTTTGCTGCAAGTGTTGCACAGGTATGGCTTTTCGCCGGTGTGGGTCCTCGAGTGATCCACCAGGTGGGAACGTTGCCTGTAACTTTTTCCACATGTTTTGCAGATGTAGGGCTTCTCACCCGTGTGCGTGATTATGTGGCTTTTAAGATGTGATGATTTAGTAAAGGTTTTGCTGCAAATGTTGCACAGGTACGGCCTTTCGCCAGTGTGGATCTTCATGTGATCCATTAAATTACAACTTTTACTGAACTCTTTCCTGCAAGTGCTGCAAGAAAATACCTTCTTCCCCGTGTGGGTCCTGGTCAGCTTTGATTTACAGTTGCTGTCTGACGGGACAGCAGCATCTTCGTGGTCACCGTGTCGTCTCATTGGCTCCGGATCTGCAGTTTTACTGGAGTCTGAGCGTAAACTTTCAGTCCCTTCCTCATCTTTGTTTTGAGCTTCAGTAGAAGTGTGCAACAGCAGCTGGCCACAGTTTGGTCCTGGTTCACCATTTTCAACTTTCACAACAGCAACATTGACAAATGAGATATCCATCTCTACGTCCTCGTGCTTCATATCATGACGACTGGAGTCTTCCTCCAGTTCTGTAGTCTGTGGATGCCCTGGTTCCTCCTGGTCCGGGCTGCAGCTCCTCTCCAGGTTATCCAGGTGCTGGTCACTGAAAACCCCGTCCTCCTCCACCTTACAAACATTTTCTTGTTGGGGGTCTGGAATTACAAAAAGGGACAAAAAGATAGGATTTTAACAAGTCAAAAGTGCTTCCCAGTGTTTGGTTGTATTTGTGAGGTTTAAACTTTGTCCTGAATCTTCAGTCTTCCTCTTCATCTATGTTGTAGGTATTTGAAAACAAGTGCATTACTCTGTGTGACCATTAGGCGGCACTGTGACTGTACTCTTGTGTTCTGCGTTGGTATCGAGACAGTTGAAGAATAAAGTTGTTGTTCTAGAAATGGCTTCTTCCGCGTCATATATAACGATCTAACTACAAGTACTGCATATGATCACCTATATGAACATCCTCCAACCGTCGTGTTTTTTGCCAGTGTCATCTCACATCTTACTAGTTCTAGTTCTAAGTTATAGAGTGTATAACAAAATAAATGTTGACCGGTTTGAGAAGCAGGTTGATGACATCCTATGGCAGTGGTTCTCAACTCCGGTCCTCGGGACCCCCTGCCCTGCATGTCTTAGATGTTTCCCTGCATCAACACACCGTGATAAAAGTACCTGTGTCATCAACACAACTGTCCAGACTTTGATGACAAGCTGGTGACGACTGTTAATTAGAATCAGGTGTGTTGATGCAGGGAAACAACTAAAACATGCAGGGCAGGGGGTCCCGAGGACCGGAGTTGAGAACCACTGGCCTATGGGATGATGGATACACCCATGATGATGTTGAACAAGCATATCAGTCATTTTTCAAGTCTTTCAACTCTGTATTCAACAGGTGCTTTCCTCTTGTCAGCAAAAAAGCAAACCAGGTCTCTGCATTTAGAAAACCCTGGTTTACACCAGATCTCCATAAGTCTCTGAAAGTTAAGAATAGATTGTATAAGAAATTCATCAGTAATCCATCCCCAATTAATATAGCAAATTATAAGACATTTCGTAACAATTATAATCATCTTGTTAGAACTGCCAAGAAAAAGTAATTTTCCGACAAATTCAATGAGGCTTCTAATAACTAATAAAAACTACCTGGGGAGTCATTAACCAGCTTCTAAATATGAATAAGTCTACAGCCAATCTTCCATCTCAATTTGTTGATGAAAATCGAGTCAACTCTGACCCATCTGACATTGCATATGTTTTTAACAATTATTTTGTTAATATTGGTACAGTTCTTTCAGAAAGGATAACTCCTATAGCCGGGTCTCCATCTGAGTTTCTGACAGGTTCCCATCCTTCTATTCAGAGCTTCAAGCCTCCTACAGAGAAGGAAATCTTGGACATAATGATGTGCCTGAAAGACTCAGCTGCTGGTCATGATGAGGTCAGATCTAACTTAATTATGAAAACTAGACATTCAATTGCTAAGCCTTTGACCCATATTTTCACCACATCTCTAGAAACTGGAATAATATCCAATGACTTTGGATATTATTGCCAAAGTAGTCCCTGTTTACAAATCTGGACACCATAGTGTATTTAGTAACTACCGGCCCATTTCTGTTCTCCCATGTTTCTTAAAGATCCTGGAAAAATTGGTCTATAACAGAATGATGAAACATTTGCAGGACTGTAATATACTGTATAAACACCAATATGGATTTAGGAAAAATTATTCTACAGAAATGGCTTTACTTCAATTGGTTGATAAAATTCACACTGCAATCAATAAAAATGAATACACTTTGGGAATCTTTCTTGATTTATCCAAAGCTTTTGACACAGTTAATTTTGATATTCTTCTTCAAAAATTACTACACTATGAATTTGCTGGAATCACTCATGTGTGGCTTTTCAATTATATTCATAACCGTCAGCAATTTGTTATCATTGATGTTAAATCATCAGAGAGGGCCACCTTAAAATGCGGGGTCCCGCAGGGGTCTATACTAGGGCCCCTGTTATTTTTGATTCATATAAATGATTTGGCCGCAGCCTTGTCCTCCTTGTTTCCTGTACTTTTTGCCGATGATACAAACGTATTTATTTCACATAATGATTTTTCATCTCTAATGGGAAAGGCTAATCACGATTTACAAAACATTTCAAAATGGTGTAATATTAACAAAATTCACTGAATATAAAAAAAATCTAATTTTATTATATTTGCATCAAAAAATAAAATATATTGTAAATCTAACACTGGTCTGTCTATAGGAGACGACCCGCTCACTCAGGTTACATCAACAACCTTCCTTGGTGTAATTATCCATGAAAGTTTAAGCTGGAAAAACCACATCAACCATATCTGTAAAAAAATATCTAAATCTATTGGTATTATTGGCAAATTCCGTAGTTTGGCGAATGAAAATTGTCTCCCAACTCTTTATTATAGCTTGATATATCCATATCTCATTTACTGTAATATTATTTGGGGAGCTACCTACAACACACATCTTCATAAACTTCATATGTTGTAAAAATGATTCTGCAGGATTGCCACACACAGTAATTGGTCTGCTCATTCTGCCCCTCTTTTCAAACAACTCAATATTTTACCCATCTTTAAGTTAAATACATAACCTGCAATTTTATTTTCAAAGTATTGTTCCTGCCAGTTTCATTTTCTTTGCCATGTAAAGATTTTTTTCAGTTCAACAGTGATATGAACCATTTTAATACAAGACAGGCTAATCATTTAAATCTCCTGAAGTTCCGTACTGGTTTGTGTCAGTTCTCCATCAGATACAGTTATGGAACACCTACAGCAATCTCGTCTACCTCTACTTCATTCAATCATTTTAAACGTAAACTCAGGACACATTTAATTGATCAAATTACCTAATGATATTTCTAGATGTGTTATTTTTTTCTTTAATCATGTAGAAACCATGTATTCTATTCATGCTGCTGTTTATTTGCTTTGTCTTTGTTTTTAGACTGCAATCATGTATTCTGCATATTTTAAATCTTTGTACAATATTTTGCTGTATTTTACAGGTAGAGGCCTCGTATAAGCCCCTTGGGCTTTTTGCCTCAACTGAGCACTACTGCGGTCCAGCCAGCCGTCATTCGTATTTACGTGGTCAAATCAGCCGCTCCTAAATGTTCATGTGCTCCTATTTCAGCCTTTACGGTAAATGAATGAACGCGGCTCAGAAACGGAAAGATATGAAGTTCTGAGTTTGAGATAATGCAGATAGGTTTTTTTCATATACCCATACTTCCACTGTAATATTTACACGCTATAACTGTAAAAGAAAAGGATGAAACACTTTTCTTTTAGATCTTAACTTCAAACACCTTTTCTAAAAAGGTCAGTCTCCTTTTTCGCTTAAGGTTCTGTTTTGCAGGGACTATAACAATGAATTCTACTATAATTTTACCCAATACCCCATATAGCCCTCGTCACAAATACAATTAATACAGGCACAGTGAATTTCAAACAATTTTACTGTGGAAAAATAGAAATATTAACATCTAAACTTCAAACACCTTCCTTTTCTAAAAAAGTAATTTGACTTTTTTGCTTCAGGTTCTGTTTTTTCACAGACCATTAAAATGAATTCTCCCATAATTTCAACCAATACCCCATATAGCCCTCTTCATAACTAGAATCACTACAGGCACAATGAACTTCAAACAATTTTACTGTACAATTATTTAAATATTAAGGTGTAAACTTCAAACAATTTACTTTTCTACAAAAGTCAATCGCCTTTTCTGCTTCACGTTCTGTTTTGCAGAGACTATAAAAATGAATTCTCCCATAATTTCACCCAATACCTCATATACCTCTCTTCTAGGGCTGGGCGATTATACGATCTCGATTTGTGATCGCGATCAAATTAAGTTCGATCACGGTGATCAGCTGTGGGTATACTTTCTCGATCACGTGCAAAACATGCTGCAGGAAAGTGCATGACAACCAATCACAACCCGCTTTCCCTGCACCGCGCTGTCTGCCTTAATTGATCATGCGCATGACATGCCACGGCAAGTTGCATGACCATAGGAGCACATTTTCTTTTAGTTAAAACTGTAGCGGGGACAGATGTTTAGAGAAACCTATGTATGTACCGGGTGAAGGCTGATTCATGGTTCCGCGTTACAACAACGCAGAGCCTACGCCGTAGGCTACGGCGTAGGCTCTGCGTCGATTTAAGGCGGAACCATAATTCAGGCTTTAGGGGAACATATCGGAGAACAACCAGAAGAATATAGAGTGGATTAAAAATAAAGGTTAAGCACTGAGCTACATGTGTCTCCCGTCTGGGCCATTGCAGACTCATTGCCTAAATGTAGTCCGGGCGTAATACTTGCTTTGAGCTGGTGAAATTAAACGAAAAAAAAGTGCTGTGTTAATTCACAATTCTGCAGATTTTGCATTTCACTTCCCTCTAGGAAGTACAACTGTTTGTTTACATTTTGAATATTGACTATGGTGGAGATTTTGGTGGCTGCTAAAATAATTTAATGTGAACTGTCAGAGTTGTTTCTGTTTGTTTGACTATCCATGTTGCATATGAATACCTATGTTAAACAATATTAGTGGCTTGATATTCTGTGCACTGTTTTTGTTCACAGTTCTGCAGGTTTTACAGTTCACTCACTTGCACTTTTTTGGTTGGTTTACATTTTAAATGATCATAAAAACAATTTTTGTCTGCTAAAACTACTTGAAACTTTTTTAAACTGCTTAAGACTACCTGTTTGTTGTGCCATTTTCTATATGGCTCTTGTTAAAACATGCTATTTGCTTTATTTGTTAAAAAAAAAACTAATCTCTGGTTTCTTTCTATTTTATTCCAGAAGGGAGGGGGGATCTTCCGATTTAAAAAATTGTGATTAAAAATCGAGATCATTCAATATGGGAAAAAAAATCGTGATCAATTTTTTTGCCATATCGCCCAGCCCTACTCTCTTCACAACTGCAGTCACTACAAGCATGCTTAATTTCAAACAATTTTACTGTAGAAATATTAAGGCGTAAACTTCAAACACTACTTTTCTACAAAGGTCAGCTGATTTTGTTGCAGAGACTGTAAAAATGAATAATTCCATAATTTCACCCAATACCTTATATACCTCTCTTCAGGACTACAATCACTGCAAGTATGCTTAATTTCAAACAATTTTACTGTAAAAATATTGAAATATTAAGATCTGAACTTCAAACTTTTCACTACAGGTCTGCTCAATTTCACATTCACTGTACTTTTATAATCCACACAGAATCACAGGCTCAGTCCCGTCACCACAATCGCCTCATTGTTTTATAATCATCCTTAAGCACACTATGTGGATATTTGATTTAGTTTTAGAATTCATTTTTACAGTCTCTGCAACAAAGGCGACTGACCTTTGTAGAAAATTAGTGTTTGAAGTTTAAATGTTAATATTTCAATTTTTCCATAGTAAAATTGTTTGAATTTCACTGTGCTTGTAGTGATTGTAGTTCTGAAGAGGGCTATATGAGGTATTGGGTGAAATTATGGGAGAATTCATTTTTATAGTCTCTGCAAAACAGAACCTGAAGTAAAAAAAAAAAAAGAAGTGTTTTCCTCTTCCTTTTCTTTTACAGTAAGAGTGTGTAAATATTACGGTGGAAGTATGGGAGTAATCAAGTTAATGAAAAAAATATATGAAAAAAACATCTGCATTATCTCAAATGAAATAGGAGCACATGAACATTTAGGAGCGGCTGATTTGACCGCAGCTGCTTGAGCTGGGGAGTTTCCCATTTAGTTGGTTTGCTTCATCACCACGGCTTTTAACTGGAAACAAAGGGATCTTGTAGGAGTCATACTCATGTGTTCATTCATTCAACTTTCCAGGGTTACGTACCGACTCTGTGGAGTCTGATTTCAGGTTTCCAGGCGAGGTCCAACAGTCTGCGCTGACGGTCGAGCTCTTCTTCATACTCCAAGATGCTTTTTTCAAACACTGACAATATTTCTACAGCAGCTGCTGTTAGTCGCTGACCGATAAACTCTCTCAGATGATTCACCTTAGACATTGTTGAAGAGGAAAAAGAAAGGAAACAACAGAACCGTCCTCTCCTTCTTCTTCTCTAGGTTTAATGGCGGATCACAACCAACGTTATTAGGTTCTACCGCCACCTGCTGTACCGGAGTGTGTAACATCAGGATCATTATTACACCAGGTTACAGTCTAACTTAAAGGGGGGGAAAAAAAGGAAATACCTAAATAAAATGAGATAATCACATTTAAATCTTATTATCTATCCCTGCATCTTTAAGAAAGACAAGGATTTTCTTATAACAATCCCTCATCACCTCACTCCTCCCTAATAACCTACTAAACTCCATTCCCGTCCCAGCTCGTACATCCTGTCTCTTAAAGCGTTCCTTTCTACCTCATACTTGCCACATTTAAGAATCACATGCTCTACATTCTCTGTGACATCACACTCATCACATTTATCAGACACGGACTTTGACATTAAATACAGAGTTGATTTTAAACTAGTATGACCTAATCTTAATCTAGAAATGATGACTTCCTCTCTCCTACACTTTCCTTTGAAAACCTTCACGTTAATTGACTTCTGTATGTTATAAAAATGTCTCCCTTTTACACCGTTGTCCCACACCTTCTGCCATGAATCCCTCACTGCCTTTCTAATTCATGATTTTGCTTCACCTTTACCAAAAGGAATTTCCATAATTACCTCACTACTCAATTTCAATGCTCTTTTAGCAATATTGTCTGCTTTCTCATTGCCATCAACACCCATGTGGGCAGGAACCCAACAAACCTGCACAGTAATTCCAGTTCTGCATAACTTCCACAACACCATTAATATTTCCAACACTAGATCTTCTCTTGTTGTTTTATTTGAAGTCAAACTCTGAAGGGCTGCAGTGGAGTCTGAACAAATGACATAGTTCCTTCTCGCAGTTACAGTAATTATTTCATTTACCAACGAAAGTAATTAGAACAAAATGCATACAACATTCTTTCCATCACTGGTTTACTACGACTTCTGTCATTTAGCAGACGCTTTTATCCAAAGTGATTTACATCTGAGAAAACAACACAAGCAAGAAGGTTTAGACAGAGTTTTATTTTTTCCGACACAATGAGAGCTGACGCAATTTATATGATAAGCTTCTGATTGTTAATATCCATATATAAAATAAAAATATTTTTTAATTAATGTGTTCTTTATTTTTTGTTATAAAACATTTATGTTGTTAAGAAAGTTTTATTGCAATGGGCTTCAAAATAATACACATGGTAAGTCTTTGAGACATTAAAACATTTAAATATCAAACTGATCAAACTGATTTTGGTGTGAAATATATAGATATACAAGACTCATTTAAAGCTGCAGTTTCCAACATTTAACCACTAGAGGGAATAAAGATCCCAAACTAACCCCCAAACTCAGAATGACGGTTCATTCATGCATGAATCCCCCACAGGTTTTCTGCAGGGGTTTGAAGCCTCTTTTTCCTCGTATTGTGGCAGGTTGGAATTATATAAAGCAAGAAGTTTAATGCGTAATTAGGGGCGTGGCCTTTTGATTGGCATTAATTTGTCCAACCTATAAATAAATACTTTTTCTAAGATCTTAGAAAATGTTGGGAGTAAAGAATCAGGCCTGTAATTAGTGAATTGGTGTCTGTCTCCAGTTCTGTACAGTGGGATGACTTTTGCAGTTTTCATTTTTTTTTGTAAATGTCCCAGTTCTGAGCGACTGATTACAGCTGTATGTCAGTTAACAATCCATCAATAACCTTTTTCACTATTGTCATATCACCACAGTCAGTTGACACCTTGTTTTTACATTTACTTACAATATCTATGATTTCTCTCTCCTCCACAGCTGTGAGAAACATTGAATCTGGATTTCTACTTATTAATGTTTCCTTCCATCCATCAGCTGATCCAGGATCACACATTTTTCTGCCAGCTTTGGTCCAACACTCACAAAATACCTGTTAAAATGATTAACCACCTCATTCATATCATTAATGACTTCATCGTTATTGGTTAAATATTGTGGATAATTAGTCTGTCTTGAACTTTTCCTAATGGCATCATTCAATATATTCCAAATACCTTTAACGTTATTTTTAGTCCTTATTCATGAAGGAATTCATGTCCCTCTCCATGAAGGCAAGTGGTCTCGGCTCTGAAACAGCAAAGTCCTCCCTCCATTATCATATTATTATTTTTATTATTATTGTAATTATTATTACAAAAGTGCATCTCCACTCGTTGAGTTTGCACTTTGAAAGAGATGGAAAATGGACTGGTACCAAAAGCCAGGCTTGTTGCACAAGGTTTTGAGGAACTGCAAATTTCTGCTACAGAAGGAATCTCCAACCTGTGCTTCAGTCTCTGAGGCTCCTTGTGGCAGGAAGTTATCAAAAACAATGGACACTGCATTTGATGGACATAAAATCTGCCTTCTTTCATGGACTAGAAATGTGGAGACATTTTTTATTATTATCATTAAGATAGATTGTTCACTCTTGGGTTTATGTTGAGCTTTTATAACTCACCACCAGGGGGCACTGCTGCTCTTTCTACATATGGAGAGTGTAATATTCCAGAATTATAAACAATAAAATGATTCATCCATCTAAAATGAAAACTTAATTACATTTTTCATGATTATTTCTGACTAAATATGAGTTGAGGTAAAAAGACATTTACTCCTAAACAGATGTCTGATATAAAAGGGTTAAATCCAAAGTCTGTCCTCTTCCTGGAATCTGATCCCGATGATCCTCCCTCTTCTTCCTGCTCTCCAACCTGCAGATCTGCAGCTTCAACACGGATCTCAACATCAGCTTTAGAATAAATCATGTGTCAGTCGAGTTGTAAATCTAGTACAACTTGATTTTATACATTTTGTAGAATCCCCGACTGATGACGGTTGACTCTTTAACTGATGGTTCATGGATGTTTTTATTCCTTCAATGTAAAATCACTGCAAACACACTGTAAGAGCTATAAAGAAATAAAATAAAACAATGTTACTCTTACTACATACAAGTTTCATCCAACTCAAATACAATGTCAATGTCAATGTCAATTTTATTTATATAGCACATTTAAAAACGACGAGGTCGACCAAACTGCTGTACAGTATACAGTAAAATGAAACAATACCAAAAGAAAATACAGTACAAAGTGTAGAAACAATAAAATCACTAACATGTTAGAATGATCAATAAAATAGTAATAAAAAATAGAAAATAGAAAATAGACGGCAAAGAACAGACACACAAAGTGCACAATCACTTCTCACAGATGTAGGCAACTAATTTACCGTACACCAAAAGCCAAAGAAAATAAATAGGTTTTCAAAAAAGACTTAAAAAGATACACCAACACAGCAGCTCGCTGGGTCGGCAAAACAGTTAACCACAATACATGACAGTAACAGACAACCGAACTCAATATATACATAAATACTGTATATCATTTACAAAGAAAACAAACCTTGTATCAGCCAGGTGCTTTTTGTGTCGGTTAGGCACACTTTAGCACTCCCAACACTAGTTTAGTCTTGCAGAAAACGTTTCTACAGCCTTTAAACATTAACCGTTAAAGACCTGAGCGCTGATGTTTACAAGTTTACAAGAGATGCCTTCAAAATAAAAGCACTAAATATTGGTCTTAATATATAACAAAATAAAAGCCTGGCTCCAAACAATGCCAATAAGAAAACAAACACAAAAACACATTTACAGAAATACTCATATTAAAGGTCATCTACACATTTGATTAAATATTGTTAAAATTTCATATTATGTAAATAATATGAAAAACGTACACAAATATGTCATAACTTCAGCTTGCGTAATTACAATAACACAGCATGGATCATTTGAATTGCATGTTTTGACTTAGTTTGTCCCATGAATTATCACGATAATCTGATGTACGTGCAGCTCAGATCTTAAAATGCATCAGAGCCTTTAACAGTTTCCAGCGAACAATGTATAACAATACAATATATTGCAAAATTTGGATACCGCAATATCGTATTGTATCGTGATGTATATCTCACATCACACTCATTTCCTCATTCATTTGCAAACCAAATGTTTTATCTAAATCAATACCAACATTTTAAAGGGGAAATAAAAGCAAACCGTATCTGACTGCACTGACTTCTGAAATCTTAAAGGTTTTTTGTTTAATGCTGCAGACATCAAAATTTATAAAATGGTGACTGATGGATGGTTGTTCTGTTTCTGACATGTTGATGGTTGCGTTTCTTCTTTTGTCCTTGTTTCTCTGAAGTTTCTTCATGTTTTTCAGTTTAACAACATGGAGCTGCAGATTAACTTTACAAAGACAATGTGAGTGAAGAAGAAACAGACAAGAAAGAGAATGTGTGAGAGAGGCTTTGTAGATTAACAAAATAAACTGTCACGTTTAAAGAAACTTCAGCAAATATTAACAGCTCTTTATTTGCACCGTTGAGATGGCAAGTTACCAACAGCAACAAATAATACGATTTTAAGAAGGAACAGGGATTCAAACAAACTCAATGCAGAACTTTAAAAAAAGTACACAACCATATCGTTCCTTCTGCGTCAAGTTGACGGAGAAGCATAAATCCGGGTTGAACCTGCAACCCTTGTGGGGAGGGGATTAGGCTCATCAGCCACAGGAGGTGGTGGTTGGACTTCTGCGGGTTCTTCTTCTGTGGGTCAGACAGGAGTGGACAGCTGCCCCCGGAGGACGACAACATGAGCTTCATTTGTCACGAGTCACCAGACTTCTCCTCCGGGTGATTTTTCATGTGACTCAGCAAATCAATTCTGCGGCTAAACGCCTTGCACAAATATCGCTCTTTGCCCGTGTGCGTGGTTATGTGCCGTTTAAGATGTGATGATTTAGTAAAGGTTTTCCCGCAGGTGTTGCAATGGTACGGCCTTTCGCCAGTGTGGATCCTTGAGTGAACCAGCAGGCTGGAATGTTCTTTGTAACTTTTTCCACATGTTTTGCAGATGTAGGGCTTCTCGCCCGTGTGCGTGGTTATGTGCCGTTTAAGAGCTGATGAATCAGTAAAGGTTTTCCCACAGGTGTTGCACAGGTAAGGCCTTTCGCCGGTGTGGGTCCTTGAGTGAACCAGCAGGCTGGAACGTTCTGTGTAACTTTTTCCACATGTTTTGCATATGTAGGGCTTTTCGCCCGTGTGACTGGTTATGTGGCGTTTAAGATTCGATAATTTAGTAAAGCTTTTGCCGCAGGTGTTGCACAGGTACGGCCTTTCGCCAGTGTGGATCTTCATGTGATCTATTAAAATACTACTTCTACTGAACTCTTTCTTGCAAGTGCTGCAAGAAAATACCTTCTTCCCCATGTGGGTCTTGGTCAGCTTTGATTTACAGTTGCTGTCTGACGGGACAGCAGCATCTTCGTGGTCACCGTGTCGTCTCATTGGCTCCGGATCTGCAGTTTTACTGGAGTCTGAGCGTAAACTTTCAGTCCCTTCCTCATCGTTGTTTTGAGCTTCAGGAGAAGTGTGCAACCGCAGTTGGCCACAGTTTGGTCCTGGTTCACCATTTTCAACTTTCACATCAGCGACATTAACCAATGAGACATCCACCTCTACGTCCTCATGCTTAATCTCCTGACCGCTGGAGTTTTCCTCCGGTTCTGTAGTCTGTGGATGCCCTGGTTCCTCCTGGTCCGGGCTGCAGCTCTTCTCCAGGTTATCGAGGTGCTGGTCACTGAAAAACCCGTCCTCCTCCACCTTACAAACATTTTCTTGTGGGGGGTCTGGAATAACAAAAAGATAGGATTTTAACAAGTCAAAAGTGTTTCCCAGTGTTGATTGTTTGGTTGTATTTGTGAGGTTTAAAGTTTGTCCTGAACCTTTGGTCTTCCCCTTCATCTATGTAGTATATTTGAAAACAAGTGCATTACTCTGTGTGACCATTAGGCGGCACTGTGACTGTACTCTTGTGTTACTGCGTTGGTATCGAGACAGTTGAAGAATAAAGTTGTTGCTCTAGAAATGGCTTCTTCCGCGTCATATATAACATGGTGTCAGAGTAAAAACTTGAAGTAAAACAAAGATAGGAAGACAAAATGGAGCAAATGAAACCTCCAACCTCATTAAGTGTAGAAGGAAATCTAGCGGAAAATTGGAGAGTCTGAATCCAGAGATTTGAACTGTTTCTTGTCGCCAGCAGAATCGGCGAAAAGTCTGATGCAGTAAAAAGAGCCACGTTCCTACATGTGGCCGGGGACGAAGCAATTAAAGGTATATAAAACCTTTGACTTTGATGAAGACGTAGATGACTATGATACATTGAAAGAACTTTTTCGCCAACATTGTGAGCCAAGGAAAATTGTGACATATTTGAGGCACCTGTTTGTTATTTGAGTGCAAGGAAAATCAGAGACAGAGATGCATGTGTGACTGATTTAAAAAAACAAAGTGAAAGACGAGTATGAGCACCTCACCAACTCACTGATACGAGATAGAATCGTGTGTGGAATCACAGATGACCAAGTGAGAGGACGACTACTGAGAGAACCGGACCTCACGCTAAATAAAGCCATAGACATTTGCAGAGCCAGTGGGTTGAGTCGGAGTCAGCTAAAAGGTCTACATGAAGAGGTTGAAATTCCTGTCAATAAAGTCACTAAGATAAAACAATGTGACAAACAGAAAGACAGTGGTGCCACAGCACAGAATGTAAAGATGTGAACTCAAGGAAACTGCACAAGATGCAGCTACAGGCATGAGCCAAGGAAGTGCCCTGCCTACAGACAAGTGTGCAAAGCCTGCCACGGGAAAAATCACTATGCCAAAATGTGCAACCCACGCAAGCACACAAATAATCATAAAGTGCAACATATAAACAAGGCTGAGGCAGATGATCAGGACTTCTTTATTGGCACAATCCAAGCAGAAAAACAAGTCGCACAAATTGATGCAGTGGACGCAAAGAAAGAAAAGTGGCTTGAAGATCTGATTGTCAACACGAAAGTCTTGAAAGTCAGGCTGGACACTGGGACTGATTGCAACGTAATTTCTATGAAAGACCTCAGAAAGCTGAGACTGGATAAAAAGGTGAGAAAATCTCACTCCAAGCTTGTTGCTAATGCAGGACACCACATTCCAGCTTAAGGTAAAGTCATGTTGACATGTCAGTACAAAGATAAAAAGTATGACATGGAGTTTGAGGTCATAAAGAACAATTCACGTCTGCCGTCTGTCGGGCCCCCTACTATCCACTAGCCAGTGACAACTTGGAAAGGTCCCTGTGTGGGAGAATTCTGATGCATTGTGGTTGCAGCTGATGGTGATGATGATGATGATGGTTATGAGGATGATGATGATGGTGATGGTGATGATGATGACAATGATGATGATGGTGATGAGGATGGGGATGATGATGAGGATGATGATGGTTATGAGGATGATGATGGTTATGAGGATGATGATGGTGATGAGGATGAGGATGATGATGATGGTTATGAGGATGATGATGGTGATGAGGATGAGGATGATGATGATGGTTATGAGGATGATGATGGTGATGAGGATGAGGATGATGATGATGGTTATGAGGATGATGATGGTTATGAGGATGATGATGATGGTGAGGATGATGATGGTGAGGATGATGATGGTTATGAGGATGATGATGATGGTGATGAGGATGATGATTATGAGGATGATGATGATGATGATGATTATGAGGATGATGATGATTATGAGGATGATGATGATGGTTATGAGGATGATGATGATGGTGAGGATGATGATGGTGAGGATGATGATGACGACGATGACGACGACGACGATGATGAGGATGAGGATGATGATGATGGTGATGGTGAGGATGATGAGGATGATGATGGTGATGATGATGATGATGATGGTGGTGATGATGAGGATGATGATGATGATGGTGGTGATGGTGAGGATGATGAGGATGATGATGGTGATGATGATGATGATGATGGTGATGATGAGAATGATGATGGTGAGGATGATGATGATGATGATGGTGATGATGATGGTGATGATGAGAATGATGATGGTGAGGATGATGATGATGATGATGATGATGGTGGTGATGATGAGGATGATGATGGTGATGATGGTGAGGATGATGATGATGATGATGGTGGTGATGGTGAGGATGATGGTGAGGATGATGATGATGATGATGATGATGGTGATGATGGTGAGGATGATGATGATGATGGTGATGATGGTGAGGATGATGATGATGATGATGGTGGTGATGGTGAGGATGATGAGGATGATGATGGTGAGGATGATGAGGATGATGATGGTGATGATGATGATGGTGGTGATGATGAGGATGATGATGGTGGTGATGGTGAGGATGATGATGGTGAGGATGATGAGGATGATGATGATGCTGATGATGATGGTGGTGATGATGAGGATGATGATGGTGATGATGATGGTGAGGATGATGATGATGGTGGTGATGATGAGGATGATGATGGTGATGATGATGGTGAGGATGATGGTGATGATGAGGATGATGATGGTGAGGATGATGATGATGATGATGATGCCTCTCAGTGATGCATGGCGGGTGACGAAGCTGGTCACTGAAGGAGCTGTCCATGGTGCTTACGGAGCTCTCCATTGTGCTGGTGGAGCTGTCCATGGTGCTGGTGGAGCTGTCCATGGTGCTGATGGAGCTGTCCGTGGTGCTGGTGGAGCTGTCCATGGTACTGGTGGAGCTGTCCATGGTGCTGGTGGAGCTGTCCGTGGTGCTGGTGGAGCTGTCCATGGTACTGGTGGAGCTGTCCATGGTGCTGATGGAGCTGTCCCTGGTTCTGATGGAGCTGTCCATGGCGCTGATGGAGCTGTCCGTGGTGCTGGTGGAGCTGTCCATGGAGCTGGTGGATGACTAGTACTACTACAGTACAGGACAGAGCCCGCTTTCCTCACCTTTTCCAGTCTGTTCCTTTCTACTGCTGTGATGCTGCTGCTCCAGCAGATCACAACATAAACGATAAAAGTACCAGTTGTAGTACCTGTAGTACCAGTTATAGTTCCAGTAGAACCACTTGTTGTACCAGTTATAGTACCAGTAGTACCAGTTATAGTACCAGTAGTACCACTTGTAGTACCAGTCATAGTACCAGTAGTACCAGTTATAGTATCAATTGTAGTACCAGTTATAGTACCAGTAGTACCAGTAGTACCAGTTATAGTACCAGTTAAAGAACCAGTAGAACCAGTTATAGTACCAGTTATAGTACTAGTAGTACCAGTTGTAGTACCAGTTATAGTACCAGTAGAACCAGTTATAGTACCGGTAGTAGTTCCAGTTATAGTACCAGTAGTACCAGTTATCGTACCAGTCACAGTACCAGTATAAGTACCAGTTATAGTACTAGTTGTAGTACCAGTTGTAGTACCACTACTACAAGTACTGCATATGAACTCCTACATGAACATCCTCCAACGATCGGGTTTTTTGCCAGTGTCATCTCACATCTTACACGGAGCCACTGTGATCTGCATCTTTTCTACTAAATAAACGATTAAGTCTAAAGAAATGTATGGATCTGGTTAAATACAAAACAGCGCAAATAATGTTCAAAGCAAGGAATAATCTACTACCAGAAAATATCAGAGGAATGTTCACTGAGAGAAAAAGGGGCTATAATCTAAGGGGAGAACTACATTTTAGAAAACATAAAGTAGGAACAACAATGTGCAGCATGTGCATATGGAACTGTGGAGACTCTGTGGAACAGTTTGGAGCTGGAAATGAAAAGGTACTAACATAAATCTGTTTAAAAAGAAATACAAAAAAATTAGAGGTATATGGAAGAGGAAATGGGGTAACGAGTGTGAGAAACAAATAAAATAGGGAAAAATGGTATATTATACTTGCTTAAGATATGTTTAGATATTTATGTGGATATTTATGTAGTATATATTATATGTTGAGAGGGATAGTTATAATTATGTAATATATGTTATATATTTATTAGGTTTGTAGCATATATATATTTATAGGGATATTTATGTAGTTATATAGTGTATATTTATATAGATTTATAAAATATTTGTATTTTCTATATATTGATATAATATTCATGTAATATTTATATTTTCTATATACTTATATGGATAATTATGTGGTAATAGGCATGTTTTACATAGTATTTATATAGACTATATTTATATGGATATTGTGTAGATATAATAATAGCAATAATGTAAATTCATAGAGTTATAAAGGGGTAGGAACTAGGAAAAAGTGTAGACTTCTTCCTACTCCTTTTTTCCAACATATGTGAATATGAAGATGTTAATGTTTATTTTTTATATACATGTTCGAAATAAAAATGGATTCATTCATAAAGTGTGAAATATCAGTGTGGTCCAGAGTGTGAATGGAGCATGAAAGGCAGCACCAAGTAAACAGAACAACAAGTTAGTTCGGGATGTTTCCGAATCCCACATCAGCAGCTGCTTGAGCTGGGGAGTTTCCCATTTAGTTGGTTTGCTTCATCACCACGGCTTTTAACTGGAAACAAAGGGATCTTGTAGGAGTCATACTCATGTGTTCATTCATTCAACTTTCCAGGGTTACGTACCGACTCTGTGGAGTCTGATTTCAGGTTTCCAGGCGAGGTCCAACAGTCTGCGCTGACGGTCGAGCTCTTCTTCATACTCCAAGATGCTTTTTTCAAACACTGACAATATTTCTACAGCAGCTGCTGTTAGTCGCTGACCGATAAACTCTCTCAGATGATTCACCTTAGACATTGTTGAAGAGGAAAAAGAAAGGAAACAACAGAACCGTCCTCTCCTTCTTCTTCTCTAGGTTTAATGGCGGATCACAACCAACGTTATTAGGTTCTACCGCCACCTGCTGTACCGGAGTGTGTAACATCAGGATCATTATTACACCAGGTTACAGTCTAACTTAAAGGGGGAAAAAAGGAAATACCTAAATAAAATAAGATAACCACATTTAAATCTTATTATCTATCCCTGCATCTTTAAGGACATGATCAGCAATATTAAAATAATAAAAGGCTTGCAATATTTCAGTTTATTTGTAATGAATCCAGAATGTATGACATTTTTGTTTTTTTAATTGCATTACAGAAAATAAAGAACTTTATCACAATATTCAAATTTTCTGAGAAAGTCTTGTATGATAAGCTTCTGAATGTTAATATCAATAAAAAAAAAGAAAATGTTTTTTAATTCATGTGTACTTAATTATTTGTCATAAAACATTTATGTTGTTAAGAAACTTTTATTGCAATGGGCTTCAAAATGATACACATGGTAAGTCTTTCAGACATTAAAACATTTAAATATCAAACTTAGTTTAGTTCAGCGCTTCCAGTCGGTGGATTTATTATTGACGTGCACATGCAGGACTCATGAGTCACCGTTTGGCATTAAAATAAAAAAGTAAGTTAAGTCAGAGGGAAGGTAAACTTCGGATGGTACGACCAGAGGGAACACAGGGAAGGAAATGAGGATCAATTAACATGATTTTGGTGTGAAATATATAGATATACAAGACTCATTTAAAGCTGCAGTTTCCAACATTTAACCACTAGAGGGAATAAAGATCCCAAACTAACCCCCAAACTCAGAATGACGGTTCATTCATGCATGAATCACCCACAGGTTTTCTGCAGGGGTTTGAAGCCTCTTTTTCCTCGTATTGTGGCAGGTTGGAATTATATAAAGCAAGAAGTTTAATGCGTAATTAGGGGCGTGGCCTTTTGATTGGCATTAATTTGTCCAACCTGTAAATAAATACTTTTTCTAAGATCTTAGAAAATGTTGGGAGTAAAGAATCAGGCCTGTAATTAGTGAATTGGTGTCTGTCTCCAGTTCTGTACAGTGGGATGACTTTTGCAGTTTTCATTTGTTTTTGTAAATGTCCCAGTTCTGAGTGACTGATTACAGCTGTATGTCAGTTAACAATCCATCAATAACCTTTTTGACTATTGTCATATCACCACAGTCAGTTGACACCTTGTTTTTACATTTACTTACAATATCTATGATTTCTCTCTCCTCCACAGCTGTGAGAAACATTGAATCTGGATTTCTACTTATTAATGTTTCCTTCCATCCATCAGCTGATCCAGGATCACACATTTTTCACAACCAACGTTATTAGGTTCTACCGCCACCTGCTGTACCGGAGTGTGTAACATCAGGATCATTATTACACCAGGTTACAGTCTAACTTAAAGGGGGAAAAAAGGAAATACCTAAATAAAATAAGATAACCACATTTAAATCTTATTATCTATCCCTGAATCTTTAAGAAAGACAAGGATTTCCTTATAACAATCCCTCATCACCTCACTCCTCCCTAATAACCTACTAAACTCCATTCCCGTCCCAGCTCGTACATCCTGTCTCTTAAAGCGTTCCTTTCTACCTCATACTTGCCAAATTTAAGAATCACATGCTCTACATTCTCTGTGACATCACACTCATCACATTTATCAGACACGGACTTTGACATTAAATACAGAGTTGATTTTAAACTAGTATGACCTAATCTTAATCTAGAAATGATGACTTCCTCTCTCCTACACTTTCCTTTGAAAACCTTCACGTTAATTGACTTCTGTATGTTATAGAAATGTCTCCCTTTTACACCGTTGTCCCACACCTTCTGCCATGAATCCCTCACTGCCTTTCTAATTCATGATTTTGCTTCACCTTTACCAAAAGGAATTTCCATAATTACCTCACTACTCAATTTCAATGCTCTTTTAGCAATATTGTCTGCTTTCTCATTGCCATCAACACCCATGTGGGCAGGAACCCAACAAAACTGCACAGTAATTCCAGTTCTGTATAACCTCCACAATACCATTAATATTTCCAACACTAGATCTTCTCTTGTTGTTTTCTTTGAAGTCAAACTCTGAAGGGCTGCAGTGGAGTCTGAACAAATGACATAGTTCATTCTCCCAGTTACAGTCAGTATTTCATTTACCAACGGAAGTAATTAGAACAAAATGCATGCAACATTCTTTTCATCACTGGTTTACTACGACTTCTGTCATTTAGCAGACGCTTTTATCCAAAGTGATTTACATCTGAGAAAACAACACAAGCAAGAAGGTTTAGAAAGAGTTTTATTTTTTCCGACACAATGAGAGCTGACGCAATTTATATGATAAGCTTCTGATTGTTAATATCAATAAATAAAATAAAAATATCTTTTAATTCATGTGTTCTTTATTATTTGTCATAAAACATTTATGTTGTGAAGAAACTTTGATTGCAATGGGCTTCAAAATAATACACATGGTAAGTCTTTGAGACATTAAAACATTTAAATATCAAACTGATCAAACTATCAAACTGATTTTGGTGTGAAATATATAGATATACAAGACTCATTTAAAGCTGCAGTTTCCAACATTTAACCACTAGAGGGAATAAAGATCCCAAACTAACCCCCAAACTCAGAATGACGGTTCATTCATGCAGGAATCACCCACAGGTTTTCTGCAGGGGTTTGAAGCCTCTTTTTCCTCGTATTGTGGCAGGTTGGAATTATATAATGCAAGAAGTTTAATGCGTAATTAGGGGCGAGGCCTTTTGATTGGCATTAATTTGTCCAACCTGTAAATAAATACTTTTTCTAAGATTTTAGAAAATGTTGGGAGTAAAGAATCAGGCCTGTAATTAGTGAATTGGTGTCTGTCTCCAGTTCTGTACAGTGGGAGGACTTTTGCAGTTTTCTTTTTTTTTGGGAAACTTTAGCTTATATAGTTACAATAACACAGCATGGCTCATTTGAATTACATTGTTTTGACTTAGTTTGTCCCATGAATTATCACGATAATCTGATGTACGTGCAACTCAGATTTTAAAATGCATAGAGCCTTTTACAGTTGTCAGCAAACTATGGATAACATCACAATATATAACCTCTGAACGGAGTAGATGGAGAGAGTTTAACAACATGGAGCTGCAGATTAACTTTACAAATAGAATGTGAGTGAAGAAGAAACAGATGGGAAAAAGGACGTGTGAGAGAGGCTTTGTAGATGAACGAAATAAACTGTCACGTATAAAGAAACTTCAGCAAATACTAACAGCTCTTTATTTGCACCGTGTAGACGGCAAGATACCAACAGCAACAACATCTCTCCACGTGTCTCCAGTGTTGGCGTCGCTCCATTGGTTACCCATTCAGAATAAAATTCAGAATCCAATTTAAAATTTTATTACTTGCATATAAAGCCCAAAACGGCTTAGCTCCGCATTATTCGCAAGATCTGATAGTGCCTTATGTTCCTGTCAGAGCTCTCTGTTCTCAGAGTGCAGGTTTACTCGTAGTTCCTAGAGTATCCAAATGTAGATTTGGAGGGCTGGCATTCTGCTATCAGGCACCACTACTATGGAACCAACTTCCAATCTGGGTTAAGGAGGCTGACACCACCTCCACCTTCAAAACTAAACTTAAAACATTTCTGTTTAGTAAAGCCTATAGTTAGTGTTCAGTAAACCTCTAGCTGGTGTTGGTAAATCTCTAGGTAGTGTAAACTCTAGTGTGTTAGAGTCGCTCCTCTAGTTTCTTGTGCTAGCCCCCCCTTCTCTTCTCTTTTTTCTCTTTTGTCCATGTTGCAGCATCCTCTGCCGGTGGCGAAGAGCATCACTGAATGCAAAACACCGGATCCTGCAGTGTGGGAGTGAGGGGGGCAGGGTAACGGCCCCTTTTGGGCGGGGGAGAAAGTTCGTCCCTCAAGACTCCTCTCCCTGGCCCTGCCCCTTTTCAACCTTTCCCCGACCCTGCACCCCAACCTGGGACTTGATGATTGGGCCGGAGCTTCGGGAGCTGCATGCTGGCCTGCGGTCCCCACCCCGGGTCATCCCGTTGCTGCTTCCACCTGCCTGCTGTGCTGTTGCCATCCCTGACCCCCAGTCAGGCCCTCGGCAGGAGTCCCCCCTTATGAGCCTGGTCCTGCTCAAGGTTTCTTCCCTCCTAAAGGGGAGTTTTTTCTTGCCACTGTTTGGCTTAAGGAAACTCGTCCACGCTCTTATCTCCTCCAGGCTTGACTACTGCAACAGCCTGCTCATCGGTATCCCCAACAAACACCTTCGGAAACTCCAACTCATTCAGAACTGTGCTGCCCGAACTCTGATGAGAACCTGCAAATACGACCATATCACCCCTACTCTCCAGAAACTACACTGGCTTCCCATAACCGCAAGAATCCAATTCAAGATCGCCCTCATCACCCACCTCTGCATCTACAGCACTGCCCCTCAATACCTCAAAGACCTCCTGACCCCTCACTCATCCACCCGGAACCTCCGCTCACAAAAGACCAACCTCCTCTATCAGCCCCGCACACGACTCAGCTCCATGGGAGACCGAGCTTTCTGCTCCGCTGCCCCACGCATCTGGAACTCCCTCCCTGAACACTACGTCAACCCCAGTCTGTGGACACCTTCAAAAAGGGGCTTAAAACTTTCCTGTTCAGGAAGGCTTTCCCTGGTCTTTCTTAGATGTTTTTTACTATTTTTACGCTTTTTTTACTTCTCGTCTTTTATGTGTCCTGACTTTCCCTTGATTATGTAATGCACTTTGAGATTATACATGAAAAGTGCTCTACAAATAAAATGTATTATTATTATTATTATTATTATTAGGTTTTTCTCCCACTAGGGGAGTTTTTACCTGCCATTGTTTATGTAATAACTGCTCGGGGGTCATGTTCTGGGTATGGGTCTCTGGAAAGCGTATAGAGACAACTTTTGTTGTATTAGACGCTATATAAATAAAATTGAATTGAATTGAATTGAATACTAACTATTTTAAGAAGGAACAGGGATTCAAACAAACTCAATGCAGAACTTTAAAAAAAAAAAGTATACACATCGTTCCCTCTGGGTCAAGTTGACGGAGAAGCATAAATCCAGGTTGAACCTGCAACCCTTGTGGGGAGGGGATTAGGCTCATCAGCCACAGGAGGTGGTGGTTGGACTTCTGCGGGTTCTTCTTCTGTGGGTCAGACAGGAGTGGACAGCTGCCCCCGGAGGACGACAACATGAGCTTCATTTGTCACGAGTCACCAGACTTCTCCTCCGGGTGATTTTTCATGTGACTCAGCAAATCAATTCTGCCGCTAAAACCTTTGTTGCACGTCTTGCACAAATATAGCTTCTCGCCCATGTGCGTGGTTATGTGCCGTTTAAGAGTTGATGATTCAGTAAAGGTTTTTCCGCAGGTGTTGCACAGGTACGGCTTTTCGCCGGTGTGGGTCCTCGAGTGAACCACCAGGGTGGAACGTAGCCTGTAACTTTTTCCACATGTTTTGCAGATGTAGGGCTTCTCGCCCGTGTGCGTGGTTATGTGGCGTTTAAGAAGTGATGATTGAGTAAAGGCGTTGCCGCAGGTGTTGCACAGGTACGGCTTTTCGCCAGTGTGGATCCTCGAGTGAACCAGCAGGCCGGAACGTTCTGTGTACCTTTTTCCACATGTTTTGCAGATGTAAGGCTTCTGGCTCGTGTGCGTGGTTATGTGGCGTTTAAGATGTGATAATGAAGTAAAAGTTTTGCCGCAGGTGTTGCACAGGTATGGCCTTTCGCCGGTGTGGGTCCTCGAGTGAATCACCAGGCTGGAATTTTGCCTGTAACTTTTTCCACATGTTTTGCAGACATAGAGCTTCTCGCCCATGTGGATCATTTTATGCTTTTCGATTGTTGATAATTTTCTAAACGATTTTCCGCAGGTGTTGCACAAGTACGGCCTTTCGCCAGTGTGGATCTTCATGTGATCCATTAAAATACTACTTTTACTGAACTCTTTCCTGCAAGTGCTGCAAGAAAACACCTTCTTCCCCATGTGGGTCCTGGTCAGCTTTGATTTACAGTTGCTGTCTGACGGGACAGCAGCATCTTCGTGGTCACCGTGTCGTCTCATTGGCTCCGGATCTGCAGTTTTACTGGAGTCTGAGCATAAACTTTCAGTCCCATCCTCATCTGTGTATTGAGCTTCAGGAGAAGTGTGCAACACCAGCTGGCCACAGTTTGGTCCTGGCTCACCATTTTCAATTCTCACATCAGCGAGATTGACCAATGAGACATCCACCTCTACGTCCTCGTGCTTCATCTCCTGACCGCTGGAGTCTTCCTCCAGTTCTGTAGTCTATGGATGCCCTGGTTCCTCCTGGTCCGGGCTGCAGCTCCTCTCCAGGTTATCCAGGTGCTGGTCACTGAAAACCCCGTCCTCCTCCACCTTACAAACATTTTCTTGTGGGGGGTCTGGAATTACAAAAAGGGACAAAACGATTGGATTTTAACAAGTCAAAAGTGCTTCCCATTGTTTATTGTATTTGAGTTTGTTTGAGTTTGAGTTTATTCACAATACCAGAATAATAATTATAATAATACAATTGAATCAAACGGGTAGAGTGAATGGGTCCCCCAAGGAAGCTAGGAAAGCTTATAGGTGGGGGCCCATAGTTCATGTAAGGGTGAGGGTACAGTCAATGGTATAAGCAGTTACCATCCGTAAAGAGATGGTGATGGACAAATGCATACAAGTACACAAAAAAAAAACACTTAACATACATACTTAACATTACATACACATACAGTCACACACATACATCTCAGCAGTCCATGAAGAAGCATTTTAAATTATATATAGGTTAGTAAAAGATTATTTTTTTAGTTGTCTTTTAAACTTGGAGATAGAACGCAACACCTTGAGGCCATCATCAATCCTATTCCAAATCTGCGGCCCCCTGCAAACAACACTCATACTGGCACGCACATGTCGGTGACATTTCCCTAATATGAGTGGTTTGATTCTTGTTTGGTACGTGTGCTGAGGACTGGAGATTGGCACAAGACTACTAAGTCTAGGGTTGAGCCTGTTGACAATTTGAAACATAAGACAAGCATTATGATAATTGTTTAACTCAGCCAGTCTTAGTAACTCAAAGCGATGAAATAGAGGGTGGGTGGGGGAATTTCTCTGACCAAGACAGGGCCCGTATGACTTTCTTTTGTGAGGTTTAAACTTTGTCCTGAATCTTCGGTCTTCCCCTTCATCTATGTACCGTATTTTCCCGACCATAAGGCGCACATAAAATTCTTTTTTCCTTTTATAAATGTGCTGCGCACCCAATGAAACGGTGCGCTGTATCTATTACCTGTATTACGGTAATGTAAGGCGGACGGCCACCATGAGAACGGTAAAGGGAGAAGGGGGCGTGTGAAGCACCTGTGAGTTGCAGACGTGAATGAGACCATCCTCAAACTGAAAGCAGTAGCGCTGGCGGAAGAAATTAAAATTGAACATCTTCATGGAGGTCTGTCTTGGTGCTTTTGCTTCATGAAATCGTGCCAGCGCCGGGGAAAGACGGGGTCCGCGCCGGGGAAAGACGGGGTCCGCGCCGGGGAAAGACGGGGTCCGCGCCGGGGAAAGACGGGGTCCGCGCCGGGGAAAGACGGGATCCGCGCCGGGGAAAGACGGGACTTTGAAGGGTTTGATTAATGTAAAAACTGAAATAAAATACAATCAAACTAAGTTTTGCTCCCGCTCTATTTTTAAATAAGCACACTTGTGTGCTTGTGTGTGTGTTCTGCAGCGGGTGTGTGTGTTTTGCGGCACCCGTGTGTGTTTTGCGGCGCGCATGTGTGCAGCTCCGTGTCTGTAGACTCCGCCTTTTGGGTCGGTGCGCCGTATGTGTGTTTTAAATCTAAAAATGAGACACAAAAATGAGGCTGCGCCTTTTCACACGGTGCGCCGAATGGTCGTGAAAATACGGTAGTATATTTGAAAACAAGTGCATTACTCTGTGTGAACATTAGGCGGCACTGTGACTGTACTCGTGTTACTGCGTTGGTATCGAGACAGTTGAAGAATAAAGTTGTTGTTCCAGAAATGGCTTCTTCCGTGTCATATATAACGATCTAACTACAAGTACAGCATATGAACACATATATGAACATCCTCCAACAATCACGTTTTTTGCCAGTGTCATCTCACATCTCACACTGTGACCTGCATCTTTTCTACAAAATAAACGATTAAGTCTAAAGCATGAAATTTGAACGGTAAAGTTGCATCTTAGTAACAGTTCAATGCCTCCCAGTTTATTAAAAATGACTCTGAACTGAAATGATCTGAATCATCTACTATATTAATGAATGTGTTTACACAGGACTTGATTATATTTATTATTCATTTTTGTTCTAGTATTGATAGACATATGTTAAATGATTTTGAATGATGTAATTTATTGACCATGTGACGGAGGGAAGGGGAGAGGGTGTGCTGTTGTTTTCATTTTTATTTACTTATTTATTTATTCCTTTTTTTAATTTATTTTTTCTTTTTCTTCTTTTTCTTTTTTATCTTATTATTTATTTATTTTGGTTTAATTAATGTTATGAAAAGTTAAAAAAAAAGGGGGGAAAATATTGATAATTATATTGTTATTGTAAATCTTCTTTTTTTCTTTTTTTTAATGCCCTCAATAAAGATATCTATACAAAAAAAATTACTCTGGGCATATGATACTAAAAGCTCTTATTGTGTAGAAAAGATTTCGACCAGTTCCTTTTTTAGGTTTCCATTAATAAAATTTAAATCTACAGCTTGCAGGCCTCCATCTTTGAATTCTTTGGTCAGTTCAGTTTTCCTAATGTAATTATTTTTCTTTCTCCATGTATAATCAAAGTTAACCTGATTAATCTTTTTGATTACGTTATTGGGAATAGACGACGAGTTTGCTGGATAAATACATCTGGAGAGACTTTCCATTTTGGTTAAGAAGATACGACCTAATAAACTGATGTCTCTTAATAACCAGGAGTTAAGTTTGGTTTGGCATTCATTAATTACCCTCCACACATTTTTATTTTCACGTTCTGCTGAATCTTTAGAGATGGAAATGCCAAGATATTTGACAACAGATTTTATAGTAATAGGCATGTTTTACATTTTATTTATATAGACTATATTTATATGGATATTGTGTAGATATAATAATAGCAATAATGTAAATTCATAGAGTTATAAAGGGGTAGGAACTAGGAAAAAGTGTAGACTTCTTCCTACTCCTTTTTTCCAACATATGTGAATATGAAGATGTTAATGTTTATTTTTTATATACATGTTCGAAATAAAAATTCATTCATTCATTCATTCATAAAGTGTGAAATATGAGTCTGGTCCAGAGTCTGAATGGAGCATGAAAGGCAGCACCAAGTAAACAGAACAACAAGTTAGTTCGGGATGTTTCCGAATCCCACATCAGCAGCTGCTTGAGCTGGGGAGTTTCCCATTTAGTTGGTTTGCTTCATCACCACGGCTTTTAACTGGAAACAAAGGGATCTTGTAGGAGTCATACTCATGTGTTCATTCATTCAACTTTCCAGGGTTACGTACCGACTCTGTGGAGTCTGATTTCAGGTTTCCAGGCGAGGTCCAACAGTCTGCGCTGACGGTCGAGCTCTTCTTCATACTCCAAGATGCTTTTTTCAAACACTGACAATATTTCTACAGCAGCTGCTGTTAGTCGCTGACCGATAAACTCTCTCAGATGATTCACCTTAGACATTGTTGAAGAGGAAAAAGAAAGGAAACAACAGAACCGTCCTCTCTTCTTCTTCTTCTTTGTGTTAAGCAGACTAGACGCATCAACGTCGTATTACTGCCCTCTACCGATCATTATTCAATTCTCTGTCAGTGTATTATATTTTCCTATATAGTCCAATACTGTGCAGATAATCCAACAGTTTCTTCATTTTAGTCCAGTTATCCAGGTTGAGTAGATTACGCAGATTAAATACAGTTTCTCCAGCTGCTCCCAGGTCTCTGAACAGCTTCCTCCTTTGTAGAGAGTAATTCTTGCACTGGATGAGGATGTGTCTCACTGTTTCTCTGCCTCCACACTCACATTTACCATCCGGGTGTTTCCCAATCAGAGCCAGCCCACTCCTCAGCCCACAATGCCCAAGCCTCAACCTGGAAATAACAACTCAGTCTTTCCTTTTACAGTAAAAAGTGCATTTTCCTTTTTCCACTGAGCTCTGTATAGCAAAATAAGACCTCCCTTTCTTTTCAGTTCCCCATGCTCTCTGCCACACTTCTTTTGTTGACTTATTTATGATTTCAGTGTATTCTGACAATCCATATTGTAAAGTGATTTCTATACTTTCCTCCTGTACTGCCTTTTTTGCCAACTCATCTGCCACCTCATTACCCTCCACACTTATATAGTTCCGTCTCAAAGTTACAGTAAGTATTTAATTTACCAACGAAAGTAATTAGAACAAAATGCATACAACATTCTTTTCATCCTCCTTGTCTTTCCCCCATTATAGCACTTTAACTTTAAACCCTCAGCACTTTAATCGTAACCAGCACTTTAATTTGCTCTGGCACTTTACCGCCTAAACTTTTAACTGCTAAATGTGAAATGTGTGTAATGTATTCACTATTGCAATATATGTAAATGTCTAAGATCGTGTTAGTAAGATTGATGTGTCAGGTTGTTCTCCTGTTCCTTCTATCTTAAATAGAAGCAAAATAACAAGAACAGAAACTTTTTGCACGCTATATTTGTATTTGTTCTAACTTGTTGTTTAACTTGTCTTTCTTTTATATTTTTAGCCGGGGAACTGCCAATGGAAACTAGCTCTGTAGCTAAAATTGGGTGCATTTGCATTTTTAATGTATGTGAATGTACACTGTCCCTTCCCAAATAAACTGAATTGAATTGAATTGAATCACTGGTTTACTACGACTTCTGTCATTTAGCAGACGCTTTTATCCAAAGTGATTTACATCTGAGAAAACAACACAAGCAAGAAGGTTTAGAAAGAGTTTTATTTTTTCTGACACAACGAGAGCTGACGCAATTTATATGATGGGGTGACGACATCCACTGCCAATCCAGGAAGCAGGAACACATGGAAACACACGCCCTGGAAATCTGCAACAAAAAACCACAAACAAAACACGAAACCGGCACGGAGCCAACCAAAACAACAACAGCAATCGACCTAAATCTTGAGATCTGATCGCAGTCTGAGCTAAGCTACCGCTACCTAACCCCAAAAACTAGAGAGTCAGCATGCAGGTGAACAAGCCAGTGTGTATGTCTATGTGCGTGTGTGTGTGTGTGTGTGTGTGTGTGTGTGTGTGTGTGTGTGTGTGTGTGTGTGTGTGTGTGTGTGTGTATATGTTTGTGTGGCTGTGTATGTTTGTGTATATGCATGTGACTAAGTGGCTATATGTGTGTGTGTGTGTGTGTGTGTGTGTGTGTGTGTGTGTGTGTGTGTGTGTGTGTGTGTGTGTGTGTGTGTGTGTGTGTGTGTGTGTGTGTGTAATAAACCAAACAAAGCTCTACCTGCGAGACCAGAGGCCTGCCAGGGGCGTGGCCTTTTGATTGGCATTCATTTGTCCAACCTGTAAATAAATACTTTTTCTACGATCTTAGAAAATGTTGGGAGTAAAGAATCAGGCCTGTAATTAGTGAATTGGTGTCTGTCTCCAGTTCTGTACAGTGGGATGACTTTTGCAGTTTTCATTTTTTTTGGAAATGTCCCAGTTCTGAGCGACTGATTACAGCTGTATGTCAGTTAACAATCGATCCATAAGCTTTTTGACTATTGTCATATCACCACAGTCAGTTGACACCTTGTTTTTACATTTACTTACAATATCTATGATTTCTCTCTCCTCCACAGCTGTGAGAAACATTGAATCTGGATTTCTACTTATTAATGTTTCCATCCATCAGCTGATCCAGGATCACACATTTTTCTGCCAGCTTTGGTCCAACACTCACAAAATACCTGTTAAAATGATTAACAACCTCATTCTTATCATTAATGACTTCATCGTTATTGGTTAAAGGGGACCTATTATGAAAAACACGTTTTTTCTTGTTTTAACATATATAAAGTGGTCTCCCCTCACCCTGCCAGCACAGGGGAAACAAAATACCATGAATTTCTGCAAGCTCTCTGACCCCCGCCGGCCAGAGTCCCCCAGTGTCACGTGACCTTTTTTTTGAGCCATTCTGAATCTGCGCCTATGGTGACGTCACCATAGGCGCTCATTTCCATAGGTTCAGCCTCCGCTGCTGAAACCACGCCCACCACCAGCTCTCTGGCTCTGGCTGGAGCGGTCCATCCTTTAGCCAGTCGGACGCGGCGCCGCAGCGGAGCGGATCCAGGTTAAATCATGCAGGTTCCCGGGTGGTTTGGGAGCTGGGTCCTCGGGGGTCTGTCCCAGGCTGGACCAGCTTCACCCTTCGAGATTTTCAGGCAAATCTGTCGGTTTGATCCCCGATAACGGGCGATGCGCCGCGGATGCGCTCCGGAGGCGATCTGTGCGCCCGCCGTGGGGTTGCAGCTCCCGTCGCGCAGCATCCGCCGGGCAGATCCGGCTGAAATTCCGCTGGTCGGTCCCCGGGAGTCCCTGCTACCAGTCCAGGCCGGTTCCTGCGGCCCCGGCCGGTGGGAACCGGTCATATTTCCCGGTTAAAGCCGCGGTGATGCGCGCTGATCCAGCAGCGCTGATCCAGCAGCGCTGCTCCCGGGCGCCTGGCTTGGCTCCGGGGCCAGCGTTCAGCATCCGCCGGGCAGATCCGGCTTAAATAGTGCATAAATGTTATTTATATACAACTCATATTTTATTTTTTTAACAATAAAGTTGCCATTTGTGAAAATTCAGTGTTGTATTTATTTACAGGCTAGGGCTGCTCTGGCGGAGCAGGTTTATTCTCCTCCCCTGCTACACGTCATTCAGGGAGCCAATCAGCACAGAGCCTCATTATCATACCCCCCCTTTCCCTAAAAATGAGGCGCAGAAAAAGAGGTTAGAAACGGTAAAACTAGTGACAGGGCCCACAGGCTGGATTTATGATTTATGTAGAAAAAACAAGCTTTAGATTGTTTTTAAGACATTCAAGGCCTGTTTAAAATATACATTAAATGCCATAATAGGTCTCCTTTAAATGTTTTGATGTCTCAAAGACTTACCATGTGTATTATTTTGAGGCCCATTGCAATAAAAGTTTCTTAACAACATAAATGTTTTATGACAAATAATAAAGAACACATGAATTAAAAAACATTTTTATTTTAAATATTAATATTAACAATCAGAAGCTTATCATATAAATTGCGTCAGCTCTCATTGTGTCGGAAAAAATGAAACTCTTTCTAAACCTTCTTGCTTGTGATGTTTTCTCAGATGTAAATCACTTTGGATAAAAGCGTCTGCTAAATGACAGAAGTCGTAGTAAACCAGTGATGAAAAGAATGTTGTATGCATTTTGTTCTAATTACTTTCGTTGGTAAATGAAATACTTACTGTAACTGCGAGAAGGAACTATGTCATTTGTTCAGACTCCACTGCAGCCCTTCAGAGTTTGACTTCAAATAAAACAACAAGAGAAGATCTAGTGTTGGAAATATTAATGGTGTTGTGCAGGTTATACAGAACTGGAATTACTGTGCAGTTTTGTTGGGTTCCTGCCCACATGGGTGTTGATGGCAATGAGAAAGCAGACAATATTGCTAAAAGGAGCATTGAAATTGAGTAGTGAGGTAATTATGGAAATTCCTTTTGGTAAAGGTGAAGCAAAATCATGAATTAGAAAGGCAGTGAGGGATTCATGGCAGAAGGTGTGGGACAACGGTGTAAAAGGGAGACATTTTTATAACATACACAAGTCAATTAACGTGAAGGTTTTCAAAGGAAAGTGTAGGAGAGAGGAAGTCATCATTTCTAGATTAAGATTAGGTCATACTAGTTTAAAATCAACTCTGTATTTAATGTCAAAGTCCGTGTGTGATAAATGTGATGAGTGTGATGTCACAGAGAATGTAGAGCATGTGATTCTTAAATGTGGCAAGTATGAGGTAGAAAGGAACGCTTTAAGAGACAGGATGTACGAGCTGGGACGGGAATGGAGTTTAGTAGGTTATTAGGGAGGAGTGAGGTGATGAGGGATTGTTATAAGGAAATCCTTGTCTTTCTTAAAGATGCAGGGATAGATAATAAGATTTAAATGTGATTATCTTATTTTATTTAGGTATTTCCTTTTTCCCCCTTTAAGTGAGACTGTAACCTGGTGTAATAATGATCCTGATGTTACACACTCCGGTACAGCAGGTGGCGGTAGAACCTAATAACGTTGGTTGTGATCCGCCATTAAACCTAGAGAAGAAGAAGGAGAGGACGGTTCTGTTGTTTCCTTTCTTTTTCCTCTTCAACAATGTCTAAGGTGAATCATCTGAGAGAGTTTATCGGTCAGCGACTAACAGCAGCTGCTGTAGAAATATTGTCAGTGTTTGAAAAAAGCATCTTGGAGTATGAAGAAGAGCTCGACCGTCAGCGCAGACTGTTGGACCTCGCCTGGAAACCTGAAATCAGACTCCACAGAGTCGGTACGTAACCCTGGAAAGTTGAATGAATGAACACATGAGTATGACTCCTACAAGATCCCTTTGTTTCCAGTTAAAAGCCGTGGTGATGAAGCAAACCAACTAAATGGGAAACTCCCCAGCTCAAGCAGCTGCTGATGTGGGATTCGGAAACATCCCGAACTAACTTGTTGTTCTGTTTACTTGGTGCTGCCTTTCATGCTCCATTCACACTCTGGACCAGACTGATATTTCACACTTTACACTTAATCCTTTATTCTGTAGAAAAGATGCAGATCACACTGGCTCCGTGTAGATTTTTTTTTTTATTCATTAATTCAACACAGTATAAAAAACAGAACAAGTAACATACAAATGTAAAAGAGAGATTGGTAATGTGCTAGGCTGAGGCAAAAAGCCCAAGGGGCTTATACGAGGCCTCTACCTGTAAAATACAGCAAAAGATTAAAGATTTAAAATATGCAGAATACATGATTGCAGTCTAAAAACAAAGACAAAGCAAATAAACAGCAGCATGAATAGAATACATGGTATCTACATGATTAAAGAAAAAAATAACAAATCTAGAAATATCATTAAGTAATCTGATCAATTAAATGTGTCCTGAGTTTAAGTTTAAAATGATTGAATGAAGTAGAGGTAGACGAGATTGCTGTAGGTGTTCCATAACTGTATCTGATGGAGAACTGACACAAACCAGTACGGAACTTCAGGAGATTTAAATGATTAGCCTGTCTTGTATTAAAATGGTGCATATCACTGTTGAACTGAAAACAATCTTTACATGGCAAAGAAAATGAAACTGGAAGGAACAATACTTTGAAAATAAAATTGCAGGTTTGATATGTATTTAATCCATCGTAGGAACAAAGGGTACTGGAAATGTAACGCAAGTTTATTGAAATGCCAGGCCTTTCATGATGGAATATAAATCTTAATCTCAGATGTAAAGTGTGATGAATCAATAATATCTTATGTTGCTAAATGGGAATTCTTAAAATTTAAAATTCGAGAATTTGCTATTAGTTTTGGAAAATCACGTAACAGAAATAACAAATTATCAGAAATTATTAAAGAAGTAAACTACTACTGCAATAAAACTTCACAGACTGATGAGGATAAACAAAAATGACAAATTTAGCAAATTAAGCTTGATGAAATCTATCTCAGGAGAGCCGAAGGTTCTTATATAAGATCAAGAGCAAAATGGATAGAGGAAGGAGAAAAAAGCACATCAAACTTTTGTCGATTATAAAAAAGAAAACAGAAAAGAAATTCAGTCAACTCACTGGTGATTAAAGATCAAACTGTCACAGATCCAGCTGTGATTGCCAGAGAAATAGTTTCCTTCTACAGTAAGTTTTATTCCTCATCTTTCTCTACAGATGATGCTGACAACTTTTTTAACTATATCAAAGATCTTATTCCAACTATAGAAAAAGAGTTTGCAGATTTATGTGATGCTGATATTTCTTCTGTTGAACTTGACCAGTTAACAGTTTGTCTTTGGACAAATCCCCAGGGAGTGATGGTCTTACTGCAAATTTTTATAAACATTTCTGGGATTTATTAAAGGAACCATTCTCTCCTCTCTTCCTCCCACAAGAAAATGTTTGTAAGGTGGAGGAGGACGGGGTTTTCAGTGACCAGCACCTGGATAACCTGGAGAGGAGCTGCAGCCCGGACCAGGAGGAACCAGGGCATCCACAGACTACAGAACTGGAGGAAGACTCCAGCGGTCAGGAGATGAAGCACGAGGACGTAGAGGTGGATGTCTCATTGGTCAATGTCGCTGATGTGAAAGTTGAAAATGGTGAACCAGGACCAAACTGTGGCCAGCTGCTGTTGCACACTTCTCCTGAAGCTCAAAACAAAGATGAGGAAGGGACTGAAAGTTTACGCTCAGACTCCAGTAAAACTGCAGATCCGGAGCCAATGAGACGACACGGTGACCACGAAGATGCTGCTGTCCCGTCAGACAGCAACTGTAAATCAAAGCTGACCAGGACCCACACGGGGAAGAAGATATTTTCTTGCAGCACTTGCAGGAAAGAGTTCAGTAAAAGTAGTAATTTAATGGATCACATGAAGATCCACACTGGTGAAAGGCCGTACCTGTGCAACACCTGCAGAAAAATCTTTACTGAATCATCAGCTCTTAAACGGCACATAACCACACACACAAACATTATTTTGGGAAGATTCTAAGTTTCAAAGACTGTAATAATTTACCTTGTTGACTAATTAAGAAACATTTTGAGTGGATTTCTTTCCCTCAAACACTCAGAAACACAGCCATGAAACCTTTTACATAATGTTACACAGAGAACAACCTGCCATGACATTTATGAAAATATCTATATTTTTCCGTTTTGCAGGTTTCTACTGAGGAAATGCCTCCAGAAGATTCTGCTGTTACAAAGTCTTCCTCCACAATTGAAGATTTGGAACAGGTATATATTGATACTTTTAATAAACATTGTAAATGATCTGACTATGAAATACTATTTTCTGAATGAATAGCAGCGGGGTGCTAAAAAGATTACGGTAGGTTTTAATCTTAACTCGCACACTGTGCTCGTAAATTATTTCTTCCAGTTTGCACATTTCCATTTTTAGGAGCAAGTGAAATACACGCTCTGTAGAGCCCTGCAGTAACGTCACATTGGACGACCAAAACAGCCAAATCACTGACCAAGTGCAACACTATTAAAATATGCTCCGTTATCTCCATAGTAAAGCAATACCAAAATAATATGGAATATATCATATATATATATATATATATATATATATATATATATATAATATATATATATATATATATATATATAATTCAAAAAGGTGTACTTGAAAACAGGGTTTTGTTTCTGTGAATCATATTTGTTTGTATCTGTAACCGTAGTTTTGTAAACTTGTACATAGTAGTAGCTATTAAATATTTAGCTGTATGAAAGTGAGCTTGCAAGTGTCTGAATGCACAGACTTGTAAAATGGAGTTTGCAAACATGTAGAAGTTTACGAAACTAAGCTTACAGATAAATGCTTGTACTTAAATGTACAAGTTTGCAAAACTATAGTTACAGGTACAAACATAAATGCACAGCTTTACAAAACTATGGTTACAGATACAAAACCCTGTTTTCAAGCACTCCTTTCTGAATGATACAATATTCCATAAAAAAGGTGCAACCAAATCATGTGCTGGTGCAACCAACTTTCTCAGTTGTCGCACCAGTGGACAAGTTAGTCTGGAGCCTGTGCAAGACATTTTTGACCTTCTAAAGCTGTATTTCCACACTTATTTTTATCCTGTCACTTAATGGAGATGAACAAATGAACACAGGCAGACCACGGTGTTAATTTTGAACACGTCTGCTCTTGTTCTCTATCTTAGATGGACACGGAGAATCAGTTCTGCAGTCCAACTGAAATGGAGACAGTTGTCAACAGTGAGAGGGTAAGTTGAATGTAATGTAGACATTTGATGGACATTTGTTTGTTTTTTTTAATACTTTTAAGATAAATACATATGATTCTGAAATGTCTTGCTGCTCAAACTGTCTGGTAACAATAAATGTTACAATAAAAACATTCCAACAGTGTCAGAAACATAGCCTGGTGTGTGCAACTGTCTCCCCCTTGGACAAGTGTCTCCAGTGTGTGGGACCTGTGTCCTCCCTCAAGTGGCTTGGCTATAAATGCAGAGGTGAGATATTAAATGAATTGGCTCTGTCTGGTGAAAGGTAGTAGGTGTATGTGCTGTGTTCTGTGGTACGATTAACCCCTCTATTAACACCTATGGAGAATGATCCTGGTACAGCATAGGCTACTGTACCTACTATTGTTTCAGTTTAACTATGGTGTCATTATCAAATTGAAGACAGCTACCGTACTTCACTTTCAGTTTAACCCTTGTACTGTCTTCGGGTCAAAATGACCTAATTCTCCTGTTCCTTCCTTCCTTCCTTCCTTCCTTCCTTCCTTCCTTCCTTCCTTCCTTCCTTCCTTCCTTCCTTCCTTCCTTCCTTCCTTCCTTCCTTCCTTCCTTCCTTCCTTCCTTTTTCCCTTCCTTCTTTCCTTCCCCCTGCTCTCTCCTTCCTTCCTTCCTTCCTTCCTTCCTTCCTTCCTTCCTTCCTTCCTTCCTTCCTTCCTTCCTTCCTTCCTTCCTTCCCTCTTTCCTCTTGCTCTCTCCTTCCTTCCTTCCTTCCTTCCTTCCTTCCTTCCTTCCTTCCTTCCTTTTTCCCTTCCCCCTGCTCTCTCCTTCCTTCCTTCCTTCCCTCTTTCCTCTTGCTCTCTCCTTCCTTCCTTCCTTCCTTCCTTCCTTCCTTCCTTCCTTCCTTCCTTCCTTCCTTCCTTCCTTCCTTCCCTCTTTCCTCTTGCTCTCTCCTTCCTTCCTTCCTTCCTTCCTTCCTTCCTTCCTTCCTTCCTTCCTTCCTTCCTTCCTTCCTCCTTTCCTTCCTTCCATCCATCCTTCTTTCCTCCCTTCTTCTCTTCCTCCTTCCTTGACCTGAACACAGCACAAGGGTTAACTATGGAGTCATTATCAAATTGAAGACAGCTACCTTACTTTATTAGAGTGAGATTGATTGCAGTGTGTGTCATATATGTCATCTAATTCAGATTACATAAAGATGTTTCATTCTGCCTTATTGGCACTGACCAGTTCTGCGAGGGTCGTACTGTAGGTTTTCCTCAATCCACCTTGTTCTCCACTTGGATGTGCGAACATTTACATCAATAAGTGTCAGTCAGTACGTTTACATGCAGCAAAGAGATGGGATTTCTGATCGTATCAGATAACGACATGCAGAAGACCGGATCACTGGTCTGAGTTTACATGCTGTTCAGAGATCGGATAAATGGCCAGAGCATGGCTGACTCCGTGACGCTAGGTGGCGCTGTAACCATGGTAACCATTTCAACAAAGATCCACCTCCGGTTGACCTCCACTTAACAACAAGAAAAGACGTCGTACGACGACCTGGTCTGATTGTTGTTCCGAGTTTGTTCCCTTTGCTGCCACTAACCTTGCGAGAGGCGCAAAAGGCACAATAACCCTTTTTTTTTTTTTATTATTATATTATAAAACGTGAAATTTACCGGAAAATACTAATACGGGAGGACGGCGGGAAAGAGGAGTAAAATACGGTAGTTTCCCAGCAAAAACGGGAGACTGGACTTGAGTGGAAACAAGTCACAAGTTTTCTACTGGACAATTGTGTCGTTATTAGGGAAAGAGGACTGGACTTGAGACACAAGTTAGGAGGGCCGGCCAGGTTCTTTCCTCTCTCTTATTGTTCAACTGTTGCACTGTAGGTGTGTGGAAAATAAAAAATAAATAAATAGTGGAAGTGATATATATGTAAATATTGTCCTTTACTTACTCAATAATTCCGCCAATTAATTAGCCTGCCTGAGTTTTACCTGCCCTTATAACCAGTACTCGAGTTGTAAAAAAAAAAATCAGGGGGGATGGTGGATTTTATCATATGGGGACAGATAATTTGTGCTGATTACAAATAATATAATATATTACAAATAATAGCACTGACCAAAACACCTGCAGAAATACTGCAGGAATGACATAGCAGCAGTTAAATGCAGCCTTCTGTAAGCTTTAAATATCCACTGGACTTACATCAAATACATCAAAACACAACAATAAAAAACAATTTTCTGAACTTATCAATATGACTCTGTCCTTCATAGGATAAGTAACATGGATCACTGCAAAAACTCACAATCTTAACAAGAATATTTGTCTTATTTCTAGTTAAAATGTCTCATTTTAGTAAAACAAATCTCATTACACTTAAAACAAGACTCATCACTGGAAAAAACAACAATTTTCACCTGTTTCAAGTAGATTTTCACAATCTACAGATTTTTTTGCTTGTAATAAGAAGATAAATCTTGTCCCACTGGCAGATTTTCCTACTTATTTCAAGTGAAAATGTACCTGAAACAGGTGAAAATTGTCCAATTTTTCTGGTGTTATTTTTCTGGTGATGACTCTAAATGTTGAAATAGCAGTAAAACCACATTCATTGATGAAATGACATACGTTTTCAGTTGTAAGAGCTTCCTTCATTTTTTTTGCTGTAGCACACACTTGTATTTCATGCCACGAATAAAGTCATTTCATTTGTAGTTATGTGTTTCACTTTTATTACAAACAAAGAGCTAAATATTAGTGTTGGTGTGTTACATTTATTATGAACAGATACAAAATGGTATACAAATCTTAAACAAAATATCAACATGTACAAATTTGAAAAACGTTTACAAATTTTAAACATTTGTATGTGCAAATTGTAGAGGTATCAAAAGCTGAACTAAAAGGAAATATCTTCCCATGTGTAGAGGTTGCGGTAGACAGGCTTGTGGTTGGAGGTGATTGGCCGTGAGGGGCTGGATGGCGACATCGCCTCTTTGCCCCTGCCGCCTCCGACCAGGTCTCTGGGCACTTGTCTCTGAAGACAGAATTGGTGTAAAACTTATTACATGTCCTAACGTGGGCATATGTTTAAACATAAAGAAGCATTGGTTGTTGCAGCCAGCATATTGCAGAACTTACCTGGTAACTCAGAGTTCCTCTGCAGCGGGGAACTGCTCTACCATCGCTGCTGTTGACTCTCCCCCATCTCTGTTTCTGCTTCTGCAGAGGGTTACACAAATGAAAAATGATTTATAGCTTATTCATTTTATGTCAGACATATGGATTTATTTTGTCTAGTTGTCAGAATAATCACATTATTGGTTCCATATTAGGTTCTTTGCAAATATAATCATGACTACTTTCATTAAACTGTGTTTTAGGTACTTTGATTTATAAACAGTCACACCGGGTTCATTTTGACCCAGGAAAACAGCTGTGATTGGTTTTAAATCAGTATTCTGATTAAACCTGATCAGTGTGTCATAATATAAACGCATTTTCATTAAAGTCAGACAATAATGCCCAAATAAAACCTATAAAGTTGGAATACAGTTGGATAATAACACATTTAACACAGAATTAGGTTATAATTTATGTAATGTGTTATTGGTAGTCAAACCTAACACACCTAACCCCTCACCCCCGCCCGCTTGAGGGTTAAATGTAAATGTACAAATAAATCGTTATTTAGCAGAAGCTTTTATCCAAAGCGACGTGCATAACATACAGAACAAAACATTCTTTGAACAAAGGCAACAAGTTAGCAGCTCACGTTATTTTGATCTGCTCCAGTGACTCCGTCCCCGTCCCCCTTTCACTTCCGGGTGAATCCCCCTAGAGGAAATTCTCGAGCATGCGCAGGCTGCAATATCCGATCCCCCGTATACATGGCGTTAACATTCCGACTGCGAACGGGTTATCTAGGTGCTGCAACCCGATTACTAAATGTCCGACATAGGTCCGAAGTAGATCGGGTTCAGGTGTTTACATGCAGTTTAAAAGTCCGAACGAACAGAAACCTGCATGTAAACGTACTGAGTGAGTCGGTGAGGTGCTCAAACTCGCAGTGTTTCACATTGTTTTTTAAATCAGTCACATGTGCATCAACAGTCTCTGATGTTCCTTGCACTTGAATAAAGAACAGGTGCCTCAAATATGTCACATTTTTCCTTGGCTCACAATGTTGGCGGAAAAGTTATTTCAATGTATCATAGTCATCTACGTCTTCATCAAAGTCGAAAGTGTTATATACCTTAATTGCTTCGTCCCCGGCCACATGTAGGAACGTGGCTCTTTTCACTGAATTAGACTTTTCGTCGATTCCGCTGGCGACAAGAAACAGTTTCAATCTCTGGATCCAGATTCCAATTTTCTGCTAGGTTTCCTACAGTCACAGTGCCGCCTAATGGTCACACAGAGAAGACAGAAGGTTCAGGACAAACTTTAAACCTCACAAATACGACCAAACAATCAACAGTGGGAAACACTTTTGACTTGTTAAAATCCTATCTTTTTGTGATTCCAGAACTCCCACAAGAGAATGTTTGTAAGGTGGAGGAGGACGGGGTTTTCAGTGACCAGCACCTGGATAACCTGGAGAGGAGCTGCAGCCCGGACCAGGAGGAACCAGGGCATCCACAGACTACAGAACTGGAGGAAGACTCCAGCGGTCAGGAGATGAAGCACGAGGACGTAGAGGTGGATGTCTCATTGGTCAATGTCGCTGATGTGAAAGTTGAAAATGGTGAACCAGGACCAAACTGTGACCAGCTGCTGTTGCACACTTCTCCTGAAGCTCAAAACAAAGATGAGGAAGGGACGGAAAGTTTACGCTCAGACTCCAGTAAAACTGCAGATCCGGAGCCAATGAGACGACACGGTGACCACGAAGATGCTGCTGTCCCGTCAGACAGCAACTGTAAATCAAAGCTGACCAGGACCCACATGGGGAAGAAGGCATTTTCTTCCAGCACTTGCAGGAAAGAGTTCTATAAAAGTAGTATTTTAATGGATCACATGAAGATCCACACTGGCGAAAGGCCGTACCTGTGCAACACCTGCGGAAAATCGTTTACTAGATCATCAGATCTTAAACGTCACATAACCACGCACACGGGCGAGAAGCCCTACATCTGCAAAACATGTGGTAAAAGTTACAGGCGAAATTCCATCCTGGTGATTCACTCGAGGATCCACACGGGCGAGAAGCCGTACCTGTGCAACACCTGCGGAAAAACCTTTACTCAATTATCAGCTCTTAAAAGCCACATAACCACGCACACGGGAGAGAGGCCCTACATCTGCAAAACATGTGGAAAAAGTTACAGGCAACGTTCCCACCTGCTGGTTCACTCGAGGATCCACACGGGAGAGAAGCCCTACATCTGCAAAACATGTGGAAAAAGTTACAGGCTAAGTTGCCACCTGGTGGTTCACTCGAGGATCCACACTGGTGAAAGGCCGTACCTGTGCAACACCTGCAGCAAAACCTTTACTAAATCATCACATCTTAAACGGCACCTAGCCACGCACACGGGCGAGAAGTGATGTTTGTGCAAGACGTGCAACAAAGGTTTTAGCCGCAGAATTGATTTGCTGAGTCACATGAAAAATCACCCGGAGGAGAAGTCTGGTGACTCGTGACAAATGAAGCTCATGTTGTCGTCCTCCGGGGGCAGCTGTCCACTCCTGTCTGACCCACAGAAGAAGAACCTGCAGAAGTCCAACCACCACCTCCTGTGGCTGATGAGACTAATCCCCTCCCCACAAGGGTTGCAGGTTCAACCTGGATTTATGCTTCTCTGTCAACTTAACGCAGAGGGAATGATGTGGTTGTGTACTTTTTTTCTTAAAGTTCTGGATGGAGGTTGTTTGAATCTCTTTTCCTTCTTAAAATCGTATTATTTGTTGCTGTTGGTAACTTGCCGTCTCCACGGTGCAAATAAAGAGCTGTTAGTATGTGCTGAAGTTTCTTTAAACATGACAGTTTATTTCGTTCATCTACAAAGCCTCTCACACGTCCTTTTTCCCGTCTGTTTCTTCTTCACTCACATTCTCTTTGTAAAGTTAATCTGCAGCTCCATGTTGTTAAACTCTCTCCATCTACTCCGTTCAGAGGTTATATATTGTGATGTTATACATAGTTCGCTGAAACCTGTTAAAGGCTTTATACATTTTAAAATCTGAGCTGCGCGTACATCAGATTATCGTGTAATTCATGGGACAAACTAAGTCAAAACAATGTAATTCAAATGATCCATGCTGTGTTATTGTAACTATACAAGCTAAAGTTACAACATATTTGTGTATGTTTTTCATTATTATTATTATCATTATAATCATATTATCATTATTATATTATATTAATTAAAGTAATTAATTAAATAATATAAAATTAACAATACTATTGTATCACATGTATAAAATCAAGTTGTACTAGATTTACAACTCGTCTGACACATGATTTATTCTAAAGCTGATGTTGAGATCCGTGTTGAAGCTGCAGATCTGCAGGTTGGAGAGCAGGAAGAAGAGGGAGGATCATCGGGATCAGATTCCAGGAAGAGGACAGACTTTGGGTTTAACCCTTTTATATCAGACATCCGTTTAGAAGTAAATGTCTTTTTTACCTCAACTCATATTTAGTCATAAATAATCATGAAAATGTAATTAAGTTTTCATTTTAGATGGATGAATAATTTTATTGTTTATAATTCTGGAATATTACACTCTCCATATGTAGAAAGAGCAGCAGTGCCCCCTGGTGGTGAGTTATAAAAGATTATTGGTACAGCGTGATCAGTACAACCAGCATTTAGCTCAGAAAACAATGTTGAAACAGAAATGTCATCAAATGAAGTTGAAAAATGGAGATGCACTTTTGTCCTTTATCCTCAACTTCCTCAATCACGTCATTTTGATCCAGATTGTTATTTCACTGATCTTGGCTTCATCAAATGACACATCCAGGGACAGAAGCTGTGCATAGGTGTTCATCCTGTCCAGGTGTTGGAAGGTGAAGTGAAGCCGAAGCCATCGCTTCATCCACTGATCTGTTGGCACGGTAGGAAAACTGATAGGAATCCACTGTGTCAGGAACCATGGAGTTGATGTGGGTTAAAAAAAGATGATCTGCTCTGTTGGTCTCTGGAGAAGGTTTAATGAAAATGTCTCTCCACATTTCTAGTCCATGAAAGAAGCAGATTTTATGTCCATCAAATGCAGTGTCCATTGTTTTTGATAACTTCCTGCCACAAGGAGCCTCAGAGACTGAAGCACAGGTTGGAGATTCCTTCTGTAGCAGAAACTTGCACTTCCTCAAAACCTTGTGCAACAAGCCTGGCTTTTGGTACCAGTCCATTTTCCATCTCTTTCAAAGTGCAAACTCAACGAGTGGAGATGCACTTTTGTAATAATAATTACAACAATAATAAAAAATATGATAATGGAGGGAGGACTTTGCTGTTTCAGAGCTGAGACCACTTGCCTTCATGGAGAGGGACATGAATTCCTTCATGAATAAGGACTAAAAATACTGTTAAAGGTATTTGGAATATATTGAATGATGCCATTAGGAAAAGTTCAAGACAGACTAATTGTCCACAATATTTAACCAATAACGATGAAGTCATTAATGATATGAATGAGGTGGTTAATAATTTTAACAGGTATTTTGTGAGTGTTGGACCAAATCTGGCAGAAAAATGTGTGATCCTGGATCAGCTGATGGATGGAAGGAAACATTAATAAGTAGAAATCCAGATTCAATGTTTCTCACAGCTGTGGAGGAGAGAGAAATCATAGATATTGTAAGTAAATGTAAAAACAAGGTGTCAACTGACTGTGGTGATATGACAATAGTCAAAAAGGTTATTGATGGATTGTTAACTGACATACAGCTGTAATCAGTCACGCAGAACTCAGACATTTCTAAAAAAAAATGAAAACTGCAAAAGTCATCCCACTGTACAGAACTGGAGACAGACACCAATTCACTAATTACAGGCCTGATTCTTTACTCCCAACATTTTCTAAGATCTTAGAAAAAGTATTTATTTACAGGTTGGACAAATTAATGCCAATCAAAAGGCCACGCCCCTAATTACGCATTAAACTTCTTGCTTTATATAATTCCAACCTGCCACAATACGAGGAAAAAGAGGCTTCAAACCCATGCAGAAAACCTGTGGGTGATTCATGCATGAATGAACCGTCATTCTGAGTTTGGGGGTTAGTTTGGGATCTTTATTCCCTCTAGTGGTTAAATGTTGGAAACTGCAGCTTTAAATGTGTCTTGTATATCTATATATTTCACACCAAAATCAGTTTGATAGTTTGATCAGTTTGATATTTAAATGTTTTAATGTCTCAAAGACTTACCATGTGTATTATTTTGAAGCCCATTGCAATAAAAGTTTCTTAACAACATAAATGTTTTATGACAAATGATAAAGAACACATGAATTAAAAAATATTTTTATTTTATATATTGATATTAACAATCAGAAGCTTATCATGTAAATTGCCTCAGCTCTCATTGTGTCAGAAACAATAAAACTCTTTCTAAACCTTCTTGCTTGTGTTGTTTTCTCAGATGTAAATCACGTTGGATAAAAGCGTCTGCTAAATGACAGAAGTCGTAGTAAACCAGTGATGAAAAGAATGTTGTTTGCATTTTGTTCTAATTACTTTTGTTGGTAAATGAAATACTTACTGTAACTGCGAGAAGGAACTATGTCATTTGTTCAGACTCCACTGCAGCCCTTCAGAGTTTGACTTCAAATAAAACAACAAGAGAAGATCTAGTGTTGGAAATATTAATGGTGTTGTGGAGGTTATACAGAACTGGAATTACTGTGCAGTTTTTTTGGGTTCCTGCCCACATGGGTGTTGATGGCAATGAGAAAGCAGACAATATTGCTAAAAGAGCATTGAAATTGAGTAGTGAGGTAATTATGGAAATTCCTTTTGGTAAAGGTGAAGCAAAATCATGAATTAGAAAGGCAGTGAGGGATTCATGGCAGAAGGTGTGGGACAACGGTGTAAAAGGGAGACATTTTTATAACATACAGAAGTCAATAACGTGAAGGTTTTCAAAGGAAAGTGTAGGAGAGAGGAAGTCATCATTTCTAGATTAAGATTAGGTCATACTAGTTTAAAATCAACTCTGTATTTAATGTCAAAGTCCGTGTCTGATAAATGTGATGAGTGTGATGTCACAGAGAATGTAGAGCATGTGATTCTTAAATGTGGCAAGTATGAGGTAGAAAGGAACGCTTTAAGAGACAGGATGTACGAGCTGGGACGGGAATGGAGTTTAGTAGGTTATTAGGGAGGAGTGAGGTGATGAGGGATTGTTATAAGGAAATCCTTGTCTTTCTTAAAGATGCAGGGATAGATAATAAGATTTAAATGTGATTATCTTATTTTATTTAGGTATTTCCTTTTTTCCCCCCTTTAAGTTAGACTGTAACCTGGTGTAATTATGATCCTGATGTTACACACTCCGGTACAGCAGGTGGCGGTAGAACCTAATAACGTTGGTTGTGATCCGCCATTAAACCTAGAGAAGAAGAAGGAGAGGACGGTTCTGTTGTTTCCTTTCTTTTTCCTCTTCAACAATGTCTAAGGTGAATCATCTGAGAGAGTTTATCGGTCAGCGACTAACAGCAGCTGCTGTAGAAATATTGTCAGTGTTTGAAAAAAGCATCTTGGAGTATGAAGAAGAGCTCGACCGTCAGCGCAGACTGTTGGACCTCGCCTGGAAACCTGAAATCAGACTCCACAGAGTCGGTACGTAACCCTGGAAAGTTGAATGAATGAACACATGAGTATGACTCCTACAAGATCCCTTTGTTTCCAGTTAAAAGCCGTGGTGATGAAGCAAACCAACTAAATGGGAAACTCCCCAGCTCAAGCAGCTGCTGATGTGGGATTCGGAAACATCCCGAACTAACTTGTTGTTCTGTTTACTTGGTGCTGCCTTTCATGCTCCATTCACACTCTGGACCAGACTGATATTTCACACTTTACACTTAATCCTTTATTATGTAGAAAAGATGCAGATCACAGTGGCTCCTTGTAGATTTTTTATGAGCAAATTCATAGTGTAATAATTTTTGAAGAAGAATATAAAAAAAAAAAGCTTTGGATAAATCAAGAAAGATTCCCAAAGCGTATTCATTTTTATTGATTGCAGTGTAAATTTTCTCAACCAATTGAAGTAAAGCCATTTCTGTAGAATGATTTTTCCTAAATCCATATTGGTGTTTATACAGTATATTACAGTCCTGCAAATGTTTCATCATTCTGTTATAGACCAATTTCTCCAGGATCTTTAAGAAACATGGGAGAACAGAAATGGGCCGGTAGTTACTAAATACACTATGGTCTCCAGATTTGTAAACAGGGACTACTTTGGTGATTTTGAGGTCATTGGGTATTATTCCAGTTTCTAGAGATTTGGTGAAAATATGGCCGCCTAATGGTCACACAGAGTAATGCACTTGTTTTCAAATATACTACATAGATGAAGGGGAAGACCGAAGGTTCAGGACAAACTTTAAACCTCACAAATACAACCAAACAATCAACACTGGGAAGCACTTTTGACTTGGTAAAATCCTATCTTTTTGTCCCTTTTTGTAATTCCAGACCCCCCACAAGAAAATGTTTGTAAGGTGGAGGAGGACGGGGTTTTCAGTGACCAGCACCTGGATAACCTGGAGAGGAGCTGCAGCCCGGACCAGGAGGAACCAGGGCATCCACAGACTACAGAACTGGAGGAAGACTCCAGCGGTCAGGAGATGAAGCACGAGGACGTAGAGGTGGATGTCTCATTGGTCAATGTCGCTGATGTGAAAGTTGAAAATGGTGAACCAGGACCAAACTGTGGCCAGCTGCTGTTGCACACTTCTCCTGAAGCTCAAAACAAAGATGAGGAAGGGACTGAAAGTTTACGCTCAGACTCCAGTAAAACTGCAGATCCGGAGCCAATGAGACGACACGGTGACCACGAAGATGCTGCTGTCCCGTCAGACAGCAACTGTAAATCAAAGCTGACCAGGACCCACACGGGGAAGAAGGTATTTTCTTGCAGCACTTGCAGGAAAGAGTTCAGTAAAAGTTGTAATTTAATGGATCACGTGAAGATCCACACTGGTGAAAGGCTGTACCTGTGCAACACCTGTGACAAAACCTTTACTAGATTACCAGATCTTAAACGGCACATGTACACGCACACGGGCGAGAAGCCCTACATCTGCAAAACATGTGGAAAAAGTTACAGGCTAAGTTGCCACCTGGTTGTTCACTCGAGGACCCACACCGGCGAAAGGCCGTACCTGTGCAACACCTGCGGAAAAACCTTTACTGAATCATCACATCTTAAACGGCACATAACCACACACGATCGATATTAGTGCAAGACGTGCAACAAAGGTTTAAGCCGCAGAATTGATTTGCTGAGTCACATGAGTTCTGCATTGATGTTGTTTAGGGCTGCAGCTATCGAATATTTTAGTAATCGAGTATTCTACTGAAAATTTTATTGATTAATCGAGTAATCGGATAAAACATATTTTTGTTTAGTTAAAGAGCAATTATAAATATAGCCTACATAAGATATTAGATGTTAATTGACATTACTAAGACTAAATTATATAATACAGTCGGTTCATGGCTGTGCATTTAAAAACCCTGAACTTACACCAGTCGACCAAATTCACTGCCTTCACTCAAATAACTAAGGATCTTACCAAGAAATGTTCTTATTTCTAAACTAAAAATGCCATTACACTTGATATCACACATAACTTAAAAGGTTAGGTGTTTTATCCCACGTGTTTCAATTGAACTTTCATTTGTGTCAAGCAAATTTGAAGTTCTAGTTAAGTTTTAAGTTGGAGCATGGATATATGGCGCAGCGTCAGCGCGTTGTGTCGCATTAAATGTGGTCCGGGCGTAATACGAGGCTTTGAGCTGGTGAAATTAAACGAAAAAAAATAATAAATAAATAAATTAAACGATTCCTTGAGGCAGAGAAAATTCCTCGATCATTTTTTGTAATCGAATTACTCGAATTATTCAAGGAATCGTTTCAGCCCTAATGTTGTTTGAATCCCTGTTCCTTCTTAAAATCGTATTATTTGTTGCTGTTGGTAACTTGCCGTCTCCACGGTGCAAATAAAGAGCTGTTAGTATTTGCTGAAGTTTCTTTAAACGTGACAGTTTATTTCGTTCATCTACAAAGCCTCTCTCACACATCCTCTTTCTTGTCTGTTTCTTCTTCACTCACATTCTCTTTGTAAAGTTAATCTGCAGCTCCATGTTGTTAAACTGAAAAACATGAAGAAACTTCAGAGAAACAAGGACAAAAGAAGAAACGCAACCATCAACACGTCAGAAACAGAACAACCATCCATAAGTCACCATTTTATAAACTTTAATATCTGCAGCATTAAACAAATAACCTTGAAGATTTCAGAAGTCAGTGCAGTCAGATACGGTTTGCTTTTATTTCCCCTTTAAAACGTTTGTATTGATTCAGATAAAACATTTGGTTTGCAAATGAATGAGGAAATGAGTGTGATGTGGGATATACATCACGATACAATACGATATTGCGGTATCCAAATTTTGCAATATATTGTATTGTTATACATTGTTCGCTGAAAACTGTAAAAGGCTCTCATGCATTTTAAGATCTGAGCTGCACGTACATCAGATTATCGTGATAATTCATGGGACAAACTAAGTCAAAACATGCAATTCAAATGATCCATGCTGTGTTATTGTAATTACGCAAGCTAAAGTTACAACATATTTGTGTACGTTTTTCATATTATTTACATAATATGAAATTTTAACAATATTTAATCAAATGTGTAGATGACCTTTAATATGAGTATTTCTGTAAATGTGTTTTTGTGTTTGTTTTCTTATTGGCATTGTTTGGAGCCAGGCTTTTATTTTGTTATATATTAAGACCAATATTTAGTGCTTTTATTTTGGCGGCAGGCATCTCTTGTAAACTTGTAAACATCAGCGCTCCGGTCTTTAACGGTTAATGTTTAAAGGCTGTAGAAACATTTTCTGCAAGACTAAACTAGTGTTGGGAGTGCTAAAGTGTGCCTAACCGACACAAAAAGCACCTGGCTGATACAAGGTTTGTTTTCTTTGTAAATGATATACAGTATTTATGTATATATTGAGTTTGGTTGTCTGTTACTGTCATGTATTGTGGTTAACGGTTTTGCCGACCCAGCGAGCTGCTGTGTTGGCCTGTATCTTTTTAAGTCTTTTTTGAAAACCTATTTATTTTCTTTGGCTTTTAGTGTACGATAAATTAGTTGCTACATCTGTGAGAAGTGATTGTGCACTTTGTGTGTCTGTTCTTTGCCGTCTATTTTCTATTTTTTATTACTATTTTATTGATCATTCTAACATGTTAGTGATGTTATTATTTCTACACTAGTATACTGTATTTTCTTTTGGTATTGTTTCATTTTACTGTATACTGTACAGCACTTTGGTCGACCTCAGCCGTTTTTAAATGTGCTATATAAATAAAATTGACATTGACATTGTATTTGAGTTGGATGAAACTTGTATGTATGTAGTAAGAGTAACATTGTTTTATTTTATTCCTTTATAGCTCTTACAGTGTGTTTGCAGTGATTTTACATTGAAGGAATAAAAACATCTGTGAACTATCAGTTAAAGAGTCAAACGTCATCAGTCGGGGATGCTACAAAATGTATAAAATCAAGTTGTACTAGATTTACAACTCGTCTGACACATGATTTATTATAAAGCTGATGTTGAGATCCGTGTTGAAGCTGCAGATCTGCAGGTTGGAGAGCAGGAAGAAGAGGGAGGATCATCGGGATCAGATTCCAGGAAGAGGACACACTTTGGATTTAACCCTTTTATATCAGACATCCGTTTAGAAGTAAATGTCTTTTTACCTCAACTCATATTTAGTCAAAAATAATCATGAAAAATGTAATTAAGTTTTCATTTTAGATGGATGAATCATTATATTGTTTATAATTCTGGAATATTACACTCTCCATATGTAGAAAGAGCAGCAGTGCCCCCTGGTGGTGAGTTATAAAAGCTCAACATGAACCCAAGAGTGAACAATCTATCGTAATAATAATAAAAACACAAATAAAAAAAGACTTTAGTGCATCAACAAGAGGAAAGTTGTCAGTGACGCAGATTATTGGTACAGCGTGATCAGTACAACCAGCATTTAGCTCAGTGGAGATGCACTTTTGTCCTTTATCCTCAACTTCCTCAATCACGTCATTTTGATCCAGTTTGTTATTTCACTGGTCTTGGCTTCATCAAATGACACATCCAGGGACAGAAGCCGTGCATAGGTGTTCATCCTGTCCAGGTGTTGGAAGGTGAAGTGAAGCCGAAGCCATCGCTTCATCCACTGATCTGTTGGCACGGTAGGAAAACTGATAGGAATCCACTGTGTCAGGAACCATGTAGTTGATGTGGGTTAAAAAAAGATGATCTGCTCTGTTGGTCTCTGGAGAAGGTTTAATGAGAATGTTTCTGGAGACAGACACCAATTCACTAATTACAGGCCTGATTCTTTACTCCAAACATTTTCTAAGATCTTAGAAAAAGTATTTATTTACAGGTTGGACAAATTAATGCCAATCAAAAGGCGACGCCCCTAATTACGCATTAAACTTCTTGCTTTATATAATTCCAACCTGCCACAATACGAGGAAAAAGAGGCTTCAAACCCCTGCAGAAAACCTGTGGGTGATTCATGCATGAATGAACCGTCATTCTGAGTTTGGGGGTTAGTTTGGGATCTTTATTCCCTCTAGTGGTTAAATGTTGGAAACTGCAGCTTTAAATGTGTCTCGTATATCTATATATTTCACACCAAAATCATGTTAATTGATCCTCATTTCCTTCCCTGTGTTCCCTCTGGTCGTACCATCCGAAGTTTAACTTCCCTCTGACTTAACTTGCTTTTTTATTTTAATGCCAAACGGTGACTCATGAGTCCTGCATGTGCACGTCAATAATAAATCCACCGACTGGAAGCGCTGAACTAAACTAAGTTGGATATTTAAATGTTTTAATGTCTCAAAGACTTACCATGTGTATTATTTTGAAGCCCATTGCAATAGTTTCTTATCAACATAAATGTTTTATGACAAATAATAAAGTACACATTAATAAAAAATATTTTTATTTTATATATTGATATTAACAATCAGAAGCTTATCATATAAATTGCGTCAGTTCTCATTGTGTCGGAAAAAATAAAACTCCGCCTAAACCTTCTAGCTTGTGTTGTTTTCTCAGATGTAAATCACTTTGGATAAAAGCGTCTGCTAAATGACAGAAGTCGTAGTAAACCAGTGATGAAAAGAATGTATGTATTTTGTTCTAATTATTTTCGTTGCTAAATTAAATACTTACTGTGACTGCGAGAAGGAACTATTCTATATTTAATGGTAAAGTCCGTGTCTGATAAATGTGATGAGTGTGATGTCACAGAGAATGTAGAGCATGTGATTCTTAAAAGGAACCCTGGTTATTAAGACTTGTAGTCCTAATTAGCCACAATTGTTCTCTTATACTAAAATATGTTGTTAGAAACACATAAAATAATCTAATTGCTTTAAAAATCTACAACGTTTATCACATATTTTGACCTGCGGGAGGCGCCATGTTCTACCTGCGTAATGCATTCTGGGGGCGATGACGTAGAGCGGTGGCTCTGGGAAGATAAGCCGCGTTAGTTTAACTGGGACAGGTATCTAAAACATAGATGAGCAGCTCTCTCCCGGCCGTGGAGGCTGACGAGGGAGCCCATAAGACGTCTCGGTTCAGACAAACTGGATCAAAGTTCTGTGATGCACGGGAGATCTGCAAAAATGATCAATGTCATGCGCATCTTACCAGTGCATTAGGCTCCTGCGTAGACGGCGTAGCCTACGGCGTAGACGGCGTAGGCTACGCCGTAGCCTGCGTAGCCTACGCCGTAGACGGCGTAGCCGGGGCTTTAGAGTCTGCAGCGCAACACCATCCGCTCTCGCCGCCGCCAGGATGGAGACGCCGGTGGGCAATATGCACGTTTGGGTGGGCATAGCCCACCCCTGCCCCCCCCTAAAACCGGCTTCGGTGACGGGTGATGACAGACCAGAGGCTGAGGGGACTGGCCCGGGACTTTGACCAAACGGGAGGCGCAGACTTCGCGTCAAATAGGCAAGAACATATTTATTTAATTTAATGACACCAGGGGCCTGTACTACGAAGCGGGATTTGGGGTTAGCGAGGTAACTTCAGGTTTAACCCTGGGTTTTCAGGACTACGACGGTGGTTCACTTCTTACCGGGCTACATCGCCATGGTAACTTATGCTGAACAGCTAACCTGCTCCGGAGCAGGTTATGTTCGAGATACAGATCGCCGGGTATAAAAGCACCGCCCACTGACCAATCAGCTCTCTTGGAAAATGGCATGCCCTTTCGAAGAGAATCCAGTGGAGCTCGGTGCGCGGATCGTGAGAGGATCCCTCCGAACAGAACGCGTATTCAGGGACCGCCAAAACCCCTTTGCTTTCCCTGATGAGTACCTGTATGAACGATCCAAAAAAAAAGGAAAAAAAGAAAAAAGAGGTGGAAGAGAAAAAAATAAATAAATCAATCAATGAATAAATAAAACAAATCACCCAAAATCCGATGTAGAGTCAATCCAAAACTAATACCAATTAAATAAATAAATCAAGAAGAAATCAAAAAGAAGATGCATTTGTAAGGGGATAGCAAAAAAGGGATTTTCAATTTCGTCCCTCGAACATTCTGAGAAGTCACTTTAAAATACTAAATACCCCCCTCCTGAAAAAATAAAAAATTAAATAAAATAAATAAATAAACCCAATTCTTTGGTACAGCATCAGCACAAGTTATCGGTCAACAACAATAGTTATAGAACCAATATATACAGGACTGTCTCAGAAAATTAGAATATTGTGATTTTCTGTAATGCAAACACAAAAACAAAAAAATGTCATACATTCTGGATTCATTACAAATCAACTGAAATATTGCAAGCCTTTTATTATTTTAATATTGCTGATCATGGCTTACAGTTTAAGATTAAGATTCCCAGAATATTCAAATATATGTTTATATCCCTATGAATTTACGCATTTATACAGTCAGCGATCTTTTGCCAGCTGTCTTTCCTGCATTTTGCAGCTGCAACTGTGTTGCTTTTTTCCTGTATTCTATGCCTATACTCATCATATTTCCGTAAAATTATTGTTTGCTCTTCACTGCTGAAGTAAGCGGCTCTGACAGCGGACTTCTCCATGCTTGCGATTGGTCATGCGCTGAAAACACAGCCCCTTTTATGTGCACGAAACCTGGGTTGATATACCGAGTTGATAACCACCGTCGTGTGACCGCTTAGCGTGATTGCAATTGTCCGGGTTAGTGAATCTGGATAAGGAAAAGATATCCTGGGTATGTTGAACTTGCTTCGTAGTACAGGCCCCAGATCTGGCTGGGGTTTTTATTGTAGCATCGGTTATCTGCTAGTTGAAACGTGTGGTCGGTTAGTCTATCTGAGTTTTATGGTGTTTTTATAGTTCATGCTTTATGGTGCTGTACTTTTTTTTTTTTTTTTTTACTTTTTTGTAGGTGCGCCGTCACCTTAATGTTTAGCTGTGTTTTCATCTGTTTCTGGGTGTCAGAACAGTGGACGGGGGCCAGCAGGAGCCACCGTGTGACGTCACTACCCAGAATGTAAACAACAATGGCGACCTACAAGTTAAATTATATTTTCAAATTTTATAAAAACGAAGACATCAAAAAGGTTTTTTATATCACATTGTTATAATTGATACCAACATTTATCTTTTAAGACCTACATGTCTTAATAGCCAGGGTTCCTTTTAAATGTGGCAAGTATGAGGTAGAAAGGAACGCTTTAAGAGACAGGATGTACGAGCTGGGACGGGAATGGAGTTTAGTAGGTTATTAGGGAGGAGTGAGGTGATGAGGGATTGTTATAAGGAAATCCTTGTCTTTCTTAAAGATGCAGGGATAGATAATAAGATTTAAATGTGGTTATCTTATTTTATTTAGGTATTTCCTTTCCCCCCCTTTAAGTTAGACTGTAACCTGGTGTAATAACGATCCTGATGTTACACACTCCGGTACAGCAGGTGGCGGTAGAACCTAATAACGTTGGTTGTGATCCGCCATTAAACCTAGAGAAGAAGAAGGAGAGGACGGTTCTGTTGTTTCCTTTCTTTTTCCTCTTCAACAATGTCTAAGGTGAATCATCTGAGAGAGTTTATCGGTCAGCGACTAACAGCAGCTGCTGTAGAAATATTGTCAGTGTTTGAAAAAAGCATCTTGGAGTATGAAGAAGAGCTCGACCGTCAGCGCAGACTGTTGGACCTCGCCTGGAAACCTGAAATCAGACTCCACAGAGTCGGTACGTAACCCTGGAAAGTTGAATGAATGAACACATGAGTATGACTCCTACAAGATCCCTTTGTTTCCAGTTAAAAGCCGTGGTGATGAAGCAAACCAACTAAATGGGAAACTCCCCAGCTCAAGCAGCTGCTGATGTGGGATTCGGAAACATCCCGAACTAACTTGTTGTTCTGTTTACTTGGTGCTGCCTTTCATGCTCCATTCACACTCTGGACCAGACTCATATTTCACACTTTACACTTAATCCTTTATTCTGTAGAAAAGATGCAGATCACACTGGCTCCTTGTAGATTTTTTTAGAGCAAATTCATAGTGTAATACTTTCTGAAGAAGAATATAAAAAATAAAGCTTTGGATAAATCAAGAAAGATTCCCAAAGCGTATTCATTATTATTGATTGCAGTGTGAATTTTACCAACCAATTGAAGTAAAGCCATTTCTGTAGAATGGTTTTTCCTAAATCATTGGTGTTTATACAGTATATTACAGTCCTGCAAATGTTTCATCATTCTGTTATAGACCCATTTCTCCAGGATCTTTGAGAAACATGGGAGAACAGGAATGGGCCGGTAGTTACTAAATACACTATGGTCTCCAGATTTGTAAACAGGGACTACTTTGGCAATTTTGAGGTCATTGGGTATTATTCCAGTTTCTAGAGATTTGGTGAAAATATGGCCGCCTAATGGTCACACAGAGTAATGCACTTGTTTTCAAATATACTACATAGATGAAGGGGAAGACCGAAGGTTCAGGACAAAGTTTAAACGTCACAAATACAACCAAACAATCAACACTGGGAAGCACTTTTGACTTGTTAAAATCCTATCTTTTTGTCCCTTTTTGTAATTCCAGAACTCCCACAAGAAAGTGTTTGTAAGGTGGAGGAGGACGGGGTTTTCAGTGACCAGCACCTGGATAACCTGGAGAGGAGCTGCAGCCCGGACCAGGAGGAACCAGGGCATCCACAGACTACAGAACTGGAGGAAGACTCCAGCGGTCAGGAGATGAAGCACGAGGACGTAGAGGTGGATGTCTCATTGGTCAATGTCGCTGATGTGAAAGTTGAAAATGGTGAACCAGGACCAAACTGTGGCCAGCTGCTGTTGCACACTTCTCCTGAAGCTCAAAACAAAGATGAGGAAGGGACTGAAAGTTTACGCTCAGACTCCAGTAAAACTGCAGATCCGGAACCAATGAGACGACACGGTGACCACGAAGATGCTGCTGTCCCGTCAGACAGCAACTGTAAATCAAAGCTGACCAGGACCCACACGGGGAAGAAGGTATTTTCTTTCAGCACTTGCAGGAAAGAGTTCAGTAAAAGTAGTAATTTAATGGATCACATGAAGATCCACACTGGTGAAAGGCCGTACCTGTGCAACACCTGCAACAAAACCTTTACTGAATCATCAGATCTTAAACGGCACATAACCACACACAAGGATATTATTTTGGGAAGATTCTAGGTTTCAAAGACTGTAATAATTTTCCTTGTTGACTAACTAAGAAACATTTTGAGTGGATTTCTTTCCCTCAAAACACTCAGAAACACAGCCATGAAACCTTTTGCATAATGTTACACAGAGAACAACCTGCCATCAAGACATTTATGAAAATATCTATATTTTTCCGTTTTGCAGGTTTCTACTGAGGAAATGCCTCCAGAAGATTCTGGTGTTACAAAGTCTTCCTCCACAATTGAAGATTTGGAACAGGTATATATTGATACTTTTAATAAACATTGTACATTATCTGACTATGAAATACTATTTTCTGAATGAATAGCAGCGGGGTGCAAAAAAGATTACTGTAGGTTTTAATCTTAACTCGCACACTGTGCTCGTAAATTATTTCTTCCAGTTTGCACATTTCCATTTTTAGGGGCAAGTGAAATACTCGCTCTGTAGAGCCCTGCAGTAACGTCACATTGGACGACCAAAACAGCCAAATCACTGACCAAGTGCAACACTATTAAAATATGCTCCGTTATCTCCATAGTAAAGCAATACCAGAATAATATGGAATATATCATATATATATATATATATATATATATATATATATATATATATATATATATATATATATATATATATATATATATATATATATATATAATTCAAAAAGGTGTACTTGAAAACAGGGTTTTGTTTCTGTGAATCATATTTGTTCGTATCTGTAACCGTAGTTTTGTAAACTTGTACATATTAGTAGCTATTAAATATTTAGCTGTATGAAAGTGAGCTTGCAAGTGTCTGAATGCACAGACTTGTAAAACGGAGTTTGCACACATGTAGAAGTTTACGAAACTAAGCTTACAGATAAATGCTTGTACTTAAATGTACAAGTTTGTAAAACTATAGTTACAGGTACAAACATAAATGCACAGCTTTACAAAACTATGGTTACAGATACAAAACCCTGTTTTCAAGCACTCCTTTCTGAATGATACAATATTCCATAAAAAAGGTGCAACCAAATCATGTGCCGGTGCAACCAACTTTCTCAGTTGTTGCACCAGTGGACAAGTTAGTCTGGAGCCTGTGCAAGACATTTTTGACCTTCTAAAGCTGTATTTCCACACTTATTTTTATCCTGTCACTTAATGGAAATGAACAAATGAACACAGGCAGACCACGGTGTTAATTTTGAACACATCTGCTCTTGTTCTCTATCTTAGATGGACACGGAGAATCAGTTCTGCAGTCCAACTGAAATGGAGACAGTTGTCAACAGTGAGAGGGTAAGTTGAATGTCATGTAGACATTTGATGGAAAGTTGTTTGTTTTTTTAATACTTTTAAGATAAATACATATGATTCTGAAATGTCTTGCTGCTCAAACTGTCTGGTAACAATAAATGTTACAATAAAAACATTCCAACAGTGTCAGAAACATAGCCTGGTGTGTGCAACTGTCTCCCCCTTGGACAAGTGTCTCCAGTGTGTGGGACCTGTGTCCTCCCTCAAGTGGCTTGGCTATAAATGCAGAGGTGAGATATTAAATGAATTGGCTCTGTCTGGTGAAAGGTAGTAGGTGTATGTGCTGTGTTCTGTGGTACGATTAACCCCTCTATTAACACCTATGGAAAATGATCCTGGTACAGCATAGGCTACTGTACCTACTATTGTTTCAGTTTAACTATGGTGTCATCATGAAATTGAAGACAGCTACCTTACTTTATTAGAGTGAGATTGATTGCAGTGTGTGTCATATATGTCATCTAATTCAGATTACATAAAGATGTTTCATTCTGCCTTATTGGCACTGACCAGTTCTGCGAGGGTCGTACTGTAGGTTTTCCTCAATCCACCTCGTTCTCCACTTGGATGTGCGACCATTTACATCAATAAGTGACAGTCAGTACGTTTACATGCAGCAAAGAGATGGGATTTCTGATCGTATCAGATAACGACATGCAGAAGACCGGATCACTGGTCTGAGTTTACAGTTGTGTTCAAAATAATAGCAGTCCAACATGAATAACCTGTTTTTGGTAGAAATTATATTACTGCATGGCAAATAATTTACCAGTTGCTGTAGTAGGGTCATAGAAAACCAACAGAGCCAACATTCATGATATGTAGGCTCCTCGGTCTGTGTAATTGAATAATGAATTGAAGTTGCGTGTTCAAAAAAATAGCAGTGTGGAGTTCAATTAGTGAAGTCATTCAATCTGTGAAAAAACAGGTGTCAATCAGGTGGCCCTTATTTAAGGATGAAGCCAGCACATGTTGCTCATGCATTTCTCTCTGAAAACCTGAGAAAAATGGGTCATTCCAGACATTATTCAGAAGAAAAACGTACTTTGATTAAAACGTTGATTAATGAAGGGAAAACGTATAAAGAAGTGCAGAAAATGATGGGCTGTTCGGCTAAAATTATCTCCAATGCTTTAAAATGGAAAGCAAAACCAGAGAGACGTGGAAGAAAACGGAAGACTACCATTCGAAGAATAGCCAGAATGGTGAAAACTCAGCCAATGATCAGCTCCAGGATGATCAAAGACAGTCTGAAGTTACCTGTGAGTACTGTGACAATTAGAAGACGCCTGTGTGAAGCTACTCTATCAGCAAGAAGCCCCCGCAAAGTCCCACTGTTAAAAAAAAGACATGTGCTGAAGAGGATACAATTTGCCAAAGAACACATTGGCTGGCCAAAAGAGAAATGGAGAAACATTTTGTGGACGGATGAGAGTAAGATTGTTCTCTTTGGGTCTAAGGGCCGCCAACAGTTTGTCAGACGACCCAAACACTGAATTCAAGCCACAGTACACTCTGAAGACAGTGAAGCATGGTGGTGCAAGCATCATGATATGAGGATGTTTCTCTTACTATGGTGCCGGGCCTATTTATCGCATACCAGGGATCATGGATCAGTTTGGATACATCAAAATACTTGAAGAGGTCATGTTGCCTTATGCTGAAGAGGAAATGCCCTTGAAATGGGTGTTTCAACAAGACAACGACCCCAAACACACCAGTAAACGAGCAGCATCTTGGTTCCAGACCAACAAAGTTAAAGTCATGGAGTGGCCAGCCCAATCCCCGGCCCTTAATCCGATAGAAAACTTGTGGGGTGACATTAAAAATGCTGTTTCTGAGGGAAAACCAAGAAATGCAGAGGAATTATGGAACGTTGTCAAATCATCATGGGCTGGAATACCTGTTCACAGATGCCAGAAGTTGGTTGACTCCATGCAACACAGATGTGAAGCGGTTCTCAGAAACAGTGGCTATACAACTAAATATTAGTTTAGTGATTCATAGGAATGCTGAATCCGGGATATTTTTCAGTTTATACAGTAAATATTTGAGTTTGTAAGGTAAAATGCAGACACTGCTATTTTTTTGAACAGCCCAATGTTCATTTTTCTTCATTTTCTGTAAAGTGAGTAAAGAATTTCTTCTTTTTTCTTCATGTTTTGATTTAGAATATAATGTGCAGTGTTCCCAATGCATGGAAATAAAAACCATTATAAGGATTTTGGGCTTTTCTCAATTTTTTAGACAAACTGCTATTATTTTGAACACAACTGTACATGCTGTTCAGAGATCGGATAAATGGCCAGAGCATGGCTGACTCTGTGACGCTAGGTGGCGCTGTAACCATGGTAACCATTTCAACAAAGAGCCACCTCCGGTTGACCTACGGTAGTTTCCCAGCCAAAACGGGAGACTGGTTTTCTACTGGACAATTGTGTCGTTATTAGGGAAAGAGGACTGGACTTGAGACACAAGTTAGGAGGGCCAGCCAGGTTCTTTCCTCTCTTTTATTGTTCAACTGTTGCACTGTAGGTGTTTTGAAAATAAAAAATAAATAGATAGTGGAAGTGATATATATATGTAAATATTGTCCTTTACTGAATTAAATGGTTGCTAATCATTAATTCCGCCAATGAATTAGCCTGCCTGAGTTTTACCTGCCCTTATAACCAGTACTCGAGTTGTAAAAAAAATAAATCAGGGGGGATGGTGGATTTTATCATATGGGGACAGATAATTTGTGCTGATTACAAATAATATAATATATTACAAATAATAGCACTGACAAAAACACCTGCAGAAATACTGCAGGAATGACATAGCAGCAGTTAAATGCAGCCTTCTGTAAGCTTTAAATATCCACTGGGCTTACATCAAATACATCAAAACACAACAATAAAAAACACTTTTCTGAACTTATCAATATGACTCTGTCATTCACAGGATAAGTAACATGGATCACTGCAAAAACTCAAAATCTTAACAAGAATATTTGTCTTATTTCTAGTTAAAATGTCTCATTTTAGTAAAACAAATCTCATTACACTTAAAACAAGACTCATCACTGGAAAAAACTACAATTTTCCCCTGTTTCAAGTAGATTTTCACAATCTACAGATTTTTTTGCTTGCAATAAGAAGATAAATCTTGTCCCACTGGCAGATTTTCCTACTTATTTCAAGTAAAAATGTACTTGAAACAGGTGAAAATTGTCACATTTTTCTGGTGTTATTTTTCTGGTGATGACTCTAAATGTTGAAATAGCAGTAAAACCACATTCATTGATGAAATGTCATACGTTTTCAGTTGTAAGAGCTTCCTTCTTTTTTTTTTGCTGTAACACACACTTGTATTTCATGCCACGAATAAAGTCATTTCATTTGTAGTTATGTTTCACTTTTATTACAAACAAAGAGCTAAATATAAGTGTTGGTGTGTTACATTTATTATGAACAGATACAAAATGGTATACAAATCTTAAACAAAATATCAACATGTACAAGTTTGAAAAAGGTTTACAAATTTTAAACATTTGTATGTGCAAATTGTAGAGGTATCAAAAGCTGAACTAAAAGGAAATATCTTCCCATGTGTAGAGGTTGCGGTAGACAGGCTTGTGGTTGGAGGTGATTGGCCGTGAGGGGCTGGATGGCGACATCGCCTCTTTGCCCCTGCCGCCCCTGACGAGGTCTCTGGGCACTTGTCTCTGAAGACAGAATTGGTGTAAAACTTATTACATGTCCTAACGTGGGTATATGTTTAGACATAAAGAAGCATTGGTTGTTGCAGCCAGCATATTGCAGAACTTACCTGGTAACTCAGAGTTCCTCTGCAGCGGGGAACTGCTCTACCATCGCTGCTGTTGACTCTCCCCCATCTCTGTTGCTGCCTCTGCAGAGGGTTACAAAAATGAAAAATGATTTATAGCTTATTCATTTTATGTCAGACATATGGATTTATTTTGTCTAGTTGTCAGAATAATCACATTATTGGTTCCATCTTATGTTATTTGCAAATATAATCATGACTACTTTCATTAAACTGTGTTTTAGGTACTTTGATTTATAAACAGTCACACCGGGTTCATTTTGACCCAGGAAAACAGCTGTGATTGGTTTAAATCAGTATTCTGATTAAACCTGATCAGTGTGTTATAATATAAACGCATTTTCATTGAAGTCAGACAATAATGCCCAAAAAAGTACTGTAAAGTTGGAACGCAGTTGGATAATAACACATTTAACACAGAATTAGGTTATAATTTATGTAATGTGTTATTGGTAGTCAAACCTAACACACCTAACCCCTCACCCCCGCCCGCTTGACGGTTAAATGTAAATGTACAAGTAAATCGTTATTTAGCAAAAGCTTTTATCAAAGGCGACGTGCATAACATACAGAACAAAACATTCTTTGAACAAAGGCAACAAGTTAGCAACTCACGTTATTTTGATCTGCTCCAGTGACTCCGTCCCCCTTTCACTTCCAGGTGAACCCCCCCCAGAGGAAATTCTCGAGCATGTGCAGACTGCAATATCCGATCCCCCGTATACATCACGTTAACAACCCGATTGCGAACGGGGTTATCTAGGTGTTGCAACCTGATTACTAAATGTCCGACATAAGTCCGAAGTAGATCGGGTTCAGGTGTTTACATGCAGTTTAAAAGTCCGAACGATGTCTTATACGATCAGAAACCCGATTAAACTGCTGAATGTAAACGTAGTGAGTGAGTCGGTGAGGTGCTCAAACTCGCAGTGTTTCTCTTTGTTTTTTAAATCAGTCACATATGCAGCAACAAACTCTGATATTCCTTGCACTTGAATAAAGAACAGGTGCCTCAAATACGTCACATTTTTCCTTGGCTCACAATGTCGGCTGAAAAGTTCTTTCAATGTATCATAGTCATCTACGTCTTCATCAAAGTTGAAAGTGTTGTATACCTTTTAATTGCTTCGTCCCCGGCCACATGTAGGAACGTGGCTCTTTTCACTGCATCAGACTTTTCGTCGATTCCACTGGCGACAAGAAACAGTTCAAATCTCTGGATCCGGACTCCAATTTTCTGCTAGGTTTCCTACAGTCACAGTGCCGCCTAATGGTCACACAGAGTAATGCACTTGTTTTCAAATATACTACATAGCTGAAAGGGAAGACAGAAGGTTCAGGACAAACTTTAAACCTCACAAAATGACCAAACAATCAACAGTGGGAAACACTTTTGACTTGTTAAAATCCTGTCTTTTTACAATTCCAGAACTCCCACAAGAAAATGTTTGTAAGGTGGAGGAGGACGGGGTTTTCAGTGACCAGCACCTGGATAACCTGGAGAGGAGCTGCAGCCCGGACCAGGAGGAACCAGGGCATCCACAGACTACAGAACTGGAGGAAGACTCCAGCGGTCAGGAGATGAAGCACGAGGATGTAGAGGTGGATGTCTCATTGGTCAATCTCACTGATGTGAAAGTTGAAAATGGTGAAACAGGACCAAACTGTGGCCAGCTGCTGTTGCACACTTCTATTGTTTTGATTCAAAACAAAGATGAAGAAGGGAGTGAAAGTTTATGCTCAGACTCCAGTAAAACTGCAGATCCGGAGCCAATGAGACGACACGGTGACCACGAAGATGCTGCTGTCCCGTCAGACAGCAACTGTAAATCAAAGCCGACCAGGACCCACACGGGGAAGAAGGTGTTTTCTTGCAGCACTTGCAGGAAAGAGTTCAGTAAAAGTTGTAATTTAATGGATCACGTGAAGATCCACACTGGCAAAAGGCCGTACCTGTGCAACACCTGCGACAAAACCTTTACTTATTTATCATGTCTTAAACGGCACATAACCATGCACACGGGCGAGAAGCCCTACATGTGCAAAACATGTGGAAAAAGTTTCAGGCTACATTCCCACCTGGTGAATCACTCGAGGACCCACATGGACGAGAAGCCCTACATCTGCAAAACATGTGGAAAAAGTTACAGAGAACGTTCCCACCTGGTGATTCACAGAAGGACCCACATCGGCGAAAGGCCGTACCTGTGCAACACCTGCGGAAAAACCTTTACTAAATCAACACAGCTTAAACGCCACATAACCACGCACACGGGCGAGAAGCCCTACATCTGCAAAACATGTGGAAAAGGTTACGCGGAACGTTCCAACCTGGTGGTTCACTCGAGGACCCACACAGGCGAAAAGCCGTACCTGTGCAACACCTGCGGCAAAACCTTTACCAATTCATCAGCTCTTAAAGGCCACATATCCACGCATACAGGTGAGAAGCCCTACATCTGCAAAACATGTGGAAAAAGTTACACAGCTCATTCCAGCCTAAGGGTTCACTCGAGGACCCACACAGGCGAAAAGCCGTACCTGTGCAACACCTGCGGCAAAACCTTTAATAAATCATCACATCTTAAAGGCCACATATACACGCACACGGGCGAGAAGCCCTACATCTGCAAAATATGTGGAAAGAGTTACATGCAAAATTCCAGCCTGGTGATTCACTCGAGGACCCACACCGGCGAAAAGCCGTACCTGTGCAGCACCTGTGGAAAAACCTTTACTAATCCAACAGCTCTTAAAAGCCACATATCCACGCACACGGGCGAGAAGCCCTACATCTGCAAAACATGTGGAAAAGGTTACGCAGAACGTTCCAAACTGGTGGTTCACTCGAGGACCCACACTGGCGAAAAGCCGTACCTGTGTAACACCTGCGGAAAAACCTTTACTGGATCGACAACTCTTAAACGGCACATAACCATCCACACGGGCGAGAAGCCCTACATCTGCAAAACATGTGGAAAACGTTACAGGGTACATTCCCACCTGGTGGTTCACTCGAGGACCCACACTGGCGAAAGGCCGTACTTGTGCAACACCTGCAGCAAAACCTTTACTAGTTTATCAGATCTTAAACGCCACATAACCACACACACGGGCGAGAAGAGATATTTGTGCAAGACGTGCAACAAAGGTTTTAGCCGCAGAATTGATTTGCTGAGTCACATGAAAAATCACCCGGAGGAGAAGTCTGGTGACTCGTGACAAATGAAGCTCATGTTGTCGTCTTCCGGGGGCAGCTGTCCACTCCTGTCTGACCCACAAAAGAAGAGACCCGCAGAAGTCCAACCACCACCTCCTGTGGCTGATGAGCCTAATCCCCTCCCCACAAGGGTTGCAGGTTCAACCCGGATTTATGCTTCTCCGTCAACTTGACGCAGAGTGAACCATGTGGTTGTGTACTTTTAAAGTTCTGCATTGAGTTTGTTTGAATCCCTGTTCCTTCTTAAAATCGTATTATTTGTTGCTGCTGATAATTTTCCGTCTCCACGGTGCAAATAAAGAGCTGTTAGTATGTGGGTGATTATCTGAATTCGGTGCCCTTTGGGTTGTCTTGGTTTTGAAAAAAATACTACAAATAATCATATTTCTGAACATTGCATCTGATAAAGGACTATCTGAACCTTTGAGAAATTACCTCTGTCCACCTCAGACTTGAAATCCCAAACATTATTAGCAAATTCTTTGTCACCCGAGTTGTTTTGAATTCAACCCCGTAACGGTCAACTCGATATCTGTGTGAATACTAAAGTAAAACATGTTCAAAATATTTATTGCAGATTATTGGTAATTATCTGTCCCTTGTTTAGAATAACTCATTGTGAGTAGATTTTGTTTTATTTTTAACATTCATAATTTGACTGAGAAGTAGGATTTGACAACTTCATGTAAAAACAGTGTTTGTATTTCAGAAAAATATGCATCAACAGTAAGAAATGGTTTGGCTCCCATATATTTTCTTGGTGTCTCTTACATTCTACATACAATCCAGAAACAATTGATTTAATATTTATGTTTTATTATACAAACAAATTATAAAATGTATGAAATAACAGGGTTGAACTCACTGTAACAGGGTTGAAGGGACATTGAATATTTCCATAGGGTCTACAGATTAATACACCTATGAGGGAACAATTGAGAGAACAAACACATCAATTAAATGAACAGTATTCAAAATAACATGTCCAAGTGTCCTCTTAAAAAACACCATATAATTTTATTTATTTTATTTTATTGGTTTAGTTGATAGGGACAATGCAGTTTAAACATACTTTCAGTACAATGACAGCAACTTATGTTCTGCACAAAGAGTTTATAGCTATTGCTAATTTGCAACTCCTGTCCCTAGTTGGGCTTTTCTAACAATAAAATACAACAATATCTAGGACCTATAATACAAAATATAAAATTACATCTATTTAAAAACAATCACAAAATAAACAGTCACATAATCCCACAATCTCCACACATCATACACATACTCCCTCACTCATTCACTCCCTCTCAACACGCATCACAACACACACAGTAACAACATTTCAAAAGTGGGTACAATCCTGTTGTGTTTTCAGCCATTGTAACAAAATGCTGTAAAAAAACAGTCAAATTCTGACAGTAGCATACTGTTTCTCATTAAAACGGTAATATACTGTAGAAAACAATGCATTCTGGGCAATATCGACGGGCAGTTTGCCGTTTCCCATAAAATACTGTAATATACCGTAAATAGCGTTGCATTCTGGGAGTGATGTTTGAATCAACAGAACGCTACTGCATTTCTAGAGGAGACATGCAGAACAGTTGAAGCCTTCTCTGGACTTTCTTTTTGAGGATTATCCATCTGAATCCTGCACTTTATGAGCAAATCACACGGTAAGTTGAAATATCTTTTATCTGTCTGGTGATTACTCTTGTACAATTATTTCAATATCTTTAAACCGTGTTTGATCAATAGACCTAAGCTTGAGGGACAGTATAGCAGTGTTGTTTAGCATACAATATAATTATTGTAGGTTAGTCATATTGTGTTTTTGTTTAGTTTTTTGTTTGGTTGGTTTGCAGCTAGAAGCATTATTGTGCCTCTATTTTGGGGATTTTGGAGTTTGTCCTCTATTTCTGTGTATTTTCACATGAATTGGCATGTTATTCACATGTTATTACTCTGACTTTTTCCTCTGGAAAACGTTTTGTCTTTTTGTACTGCTGCGGTGTTTTGTTGCAGCTACCACCTGCACTGTGAAACTAATTCCACCGGCCTAGCCGTGTGGCAATAAAAGGAAGTTGAGTTGAGTTTGAGTTGCATGGATATCTTTAGTGGTAACATTAACAGCTAACGTCAAAAGACTAACTTTAGCAGAGCAAGTTTAATCATAAGTTTAAGTAATATTGAAAGTATGTTATGACCGACAATTTCTCTTTCACAAGCTTCTTGGAGACGTAAGTTTGTTTCTCTTCTTTCTTCATTTTTATTGCATTGAGTTGTTGCCATTTTAAAATTCATCTCATGGAACTAATATGCTCCGTACACTTATATTGTCTGTGCCCTACAGATGTCTGCAACAGTGGCTGATGTAGAGAAGACCCTCACCCTACCCTCGACTCCTCGTCTAATACTGCTCGGTATGTGTTCAGTGAAGTGACATACTGTATTTTTCATATCAGATGAGCTTTTAAAGTTATCTTTATCCCAGCAAAGCATGACTGTTCTTCCAAATAAAGATATTTATATATGTCAAGATGCTTTCTGAAATTACTCTAATTTCACGTTTCAGGTGGAACAGAGCGTGTGACTGCTGGACGCTGGATGATCAGCCTTGAGGGTCATATCTTGCTACTCTGTTTTCAGTGTACTACATCTGCAATCTACAGTACCAAGAGGAGGCTGCCTGTACACTTGAATTCATTCAAAGGTAAGGCTTGTGTTGTCCAACAGACCTTTTTCAAAGCACTCATTTTGACATGAAATTGTAGGCTAAACCCAAGTGTTACTAATGACCCTAATGAAGGTTCCATTCCATTACACTGCCAGGGTCCTGGTATTGTTAATGTTAACTCACTGGAAAGATTCTGCTACACTAAAAATGGAATGGAACCACAATATATTAGTAACACCTGTGTTTCCCTGCTATTTCATATCAAAATGGCTGCTCGGAAAAAGGTCTATTGTCCTATTTTATCTCTTTCTCACATTCATTCATGTGCATCTTAAACCCTTAACTTAATGACCACTTGATATTAGGGTTGGGCAATATATTGATTTTATATTGATATCATGTTTTGAGACAAGATTTTGTCTGGGATTTTCGATATCATGATATTGCATGTGTTGAGACAAAAAAAAGGGTCGCACACTCTGATTCTATATGCATTTCTCTTATTTAGATCTTCAAGATCAATAATAGTGGAACACAGGCACTATTATGTAATATACCTAATAACATATCTGATGGAGATTAGACAAGATCATGCTCCACCAATAGGGTGAAAAAAACAATCGAAAAGCCTACAGCAAATCAAAACTCTTAACAAACAGTGAGAGTAACGACAGCCAATTAGATCATTTCAAACAAAGTGACAAGAACCATAATGTCTCATATTGCATAGAGATTTGAATTGTGGTTAAGTATATCCAAAAAATGTTAAAAATATATATTTATGTAAATATAGATTTTTAATTGTTATTCAGAAAAAGTTAAACATCAGCTCTAAATTAACTTTATAAACCACATAATTTAAATATACAATAATCCAAGGTACTTAAAGGAAGACACTTCATGTCATACTCATTCAATCCATGAGGTCACAGAATTTTCTATTATGCATTGGATACACTGTCTGAAAACCCTGTGACATAGACTGAATATAGAGTATGACATGAAGTGTCTTCTAAAGTACGTCAATTTATTGAATATTTAGATTATGTGGTTTATAATCTTCATTTAAAGCTAATGTTTAACTTTTTCTGTATATCTATTAGAAATCTATTCAACGTACATGTATTTATCATTTTTGGATATACTTAACCACAATTTAAATCTCCATGCGATATGAGCCATTATGGTTCTTGTCACTTTGTTTGAAGTAATCTGATTGGCTGTTGTTCCTGTCACTGTTTGTTTAGAGTTTTGATTTGCTATAGGCTTCTTGATTGTTTTTCCTCACCCTAATGGTGAAAAAAATATTTTGATATTTGATATTGTCCATATCACCCAGCCCTATTTTATATAGCAGCAGACTATTTTTTCCAACCTCTAATCTCAGACTACTGTGTTTTTCAGGCGCTTCATTGGGATCAACTCAGAAAAAGGGACCAAGGCCAGCCGGGGCAAGATTGTCTCCAAGAAGACAGGGAGAGTCATTCAGAAGAGTCACAGTCAACCCCCGTGTGTCCTCTCTTCTGAACAACCTCATAGACTTTGAGTGGGATTTCATGTAGGTCAGTGAGATCTCTCTACCCAGGAACTTCACATCAGTGTAGCAACGGTCATTGCCCATTTTTTGTCTTTTGTCTTTCTCCTTTCTACTGAATTTGCTACATTAAAAGATGTGGCTATTTATGCTGTAGAGCACTGCAGAAAAATTATTGTTTATGTATTTTGTATTAAAAAGGCAGCACTACTTGCAATGGCAAGATGCATAATTCCTCGAAGTTTATTAAAAAGTTGATTAGTGTTCATTGTGTTCACAGTTGATGAAAGAATGGGCTGCCTTGTTCTGTTATGCACATTTGAAATTTCCAACTGTAATGTTTGTTTAAGTTCATACTGCCTCTTTACAAATAAATGTTGACTTATATAATTGATCTAATATTTTCTAAGTCTCTTCTTTTCCATAGATTTTTATTGCTGCATTTAAGTTAACTGAATCATTCAGTATATTGTATAGAATACCACGTTAAATTTGCTTATTTGCTAATTGCTAGTAATATGCTCTTTACAAAAATGACTGGATGGTACTTTATTTGGGATTATGGTAAAATTCGGTTGTTAATATAAAAAACAATATTGTGGCTACCTTGCCACTAGTTTACTGTAAATCCAATAAAATACAGTAATATACTGTGTTTTACTAGATAGTATTATAACAGTAATAAACTGTAAATCAGGTTTACAGTAAGCAAACTGTAGAAAAACGGTAATATACTGGCAACCCTGCTGCCAGTAGTCTACTGTGAAATCAAGAAAAAACAGTAATGTACTGTAAATCAGTACATGGTATTATTACAGTAATATACTGTAAACTAAATAACAGTAGGAGAACTGTAAAATTAACAGTAAAATACTGGCAACCCTGCTGCCAGTATTTTACTGTTAATTTACATGACAATCGTTTACAGTGCAGTTCTTAACCATGGATGCAAAGATTCTGCTATCTGATACCAATTTAATTTCATTCGGGAGTCCATTCCAGAGATGACCGCTCTTTACTGAGAAAGCTGATTGTCCGAATGTTGTTCTGCGGTAAGGTATTTGACAGTTACAGTTTGTAGAGCTCCTGGTGACTCTCCTGCTGTTTTGTCTCTGAATAAACACTGAGAGTGGCTCTGGGGCCAAACTTTTAATACATTTGAAAAAGAATTTAAGAAAGCATAAAATAATAAAACTGTCAAAGCTCAACAGATTATATTTCTTTAGAATGTTTGTAATGAATGTAGAACTTGGCATATTTGTCCTAATAACGTTAATACAAAGTGATAACGTAACGTTTTTAATAGGTTTTTAGGTTTCTGTTAGTTATCTTGGCGTGCTTGCTAGGTAAATTAAAGTGATTTAAGTGTATGACGTTATATATCGGTAGTTCGTGGTATTTTCATGAAATAACTACTTTTCATTGCTGTGTTTTGACAGAGTATTTTTTCGGGAGCTGAAATAGATAAGAGATGCAGAGAGAGCGACTCGACAGAGAGCAGAAAAACTTTGTTAATAATAAAATAAAATGAAATTCAATAGACTGATATGCTCATTTTAATACATGTATTAAAATCCCTTTCCATCCCTTATGTCATGTCATCAATTTAACATTTAAGTGTTGAGACACTTTGAAATACTTTCAACCACTTTTTAATAAATTTCAACCATTTTGAAATACTTTCAACCACTTTGATATGTTTTCAAACACGTTGCTGGATTTTCAAACACTTTGCTGGATTTTAAGACAGAATGGCCGGTTTTCAGTGCAGCCCCTCCAGAGCTTCCAGCGTGCCTCCAGCCACATGTGTCCGCTCCCCAGCTCTCGTCCTCAGCTCCGGGGGAGCCCCGCTCCCCCGACTGGCAACCGCGGCCTGAAAAAGCGAGCCCGAGTCGCCCCAGGTGTCCCGCTACGGGGCCCGCCGCCGTGCAGGTCTGAACCTCCAGCTGTCGGCCGCTGGTTGAACCAGCCGCGGCTCCAGCAACCCCCAACCACCCAGAATGGTGCGTCGGTGAATGGGGGGTCCGGTCGGTCCCCGGTTCCCGGGGGGCCACGTCTCCATCCACGGAGGACGTCTCGCTTCCCCAACGCCCTCGCCAGAAAAATAACTTATTTGACAATTTTCACCTGTTTCAAGTAAATTTTCACTTGAAATAAGTAGAAAAATCTGCCAATGGGACAAGATTTATCTTTTTATTACAAGTAATAAAATCTTGTTCCACTGGCAGATTTTTCTACTTATTTTAAGTGAAAATCTACTTGAAACAGGTGAAAATTGTTGTTGTTGAGTCTTGTTTTAAGTGTAATGAGATTTTTTTGACCAAAAATGAGACATTTTAAGTCGAAATAAGATGAATATTCTTGTTAAGATTTTGAGTTTTTGCAGTGTAAAGTATTTTTTGTGTTTGTTATTATTATTATTACGATAGATTGTTCACTCTTGGGTTTATGTTGAGCTTTTATAACTCACCACCAGGGGGCACTGCTGCTCTTTCTACATATGGAGAGTGTAATATTCCAGAATTATAAATAATAATTCATCCCTCTAAAATGAAAACTTAATTACATTTTTCATGATTATTTCAGACTACATATGAGTTGAGGTAAAAAGACATTTATTTCTAAATGGATGTCTGATATAAAAGGGTTAAATCCAAAGTCTGTCCTCTTCCTGGAATCTGATCCCGATGATCCTCCCTCTTCTTCCTGCTCTCCAACCTGCAGATCTGCAGCTTCAACACGGATCTCAACATCAGCTTTAGAAGAAATCATGTGTCAAACGAGTTGTAAATCTAGTACAACTTGATTTTATACATGTGATTAAATAATATTGTTAAAATCTCATTATGTAACTAATATGAAAAACGTACACATATGTTGTAACTTTAGCTTGTATAGTTACAATAACACAGCATGGATCATTTGAATTGTATTGTTTTACTTAGCTTGTCCCATGAATTATCACGATAATCTGATGTACGCGCAGCTCAGATCTTAAAATGCATAAAGCCTTTTACAGTTTTCAGGGAACTATGTATATTATCAGAATATATTTAAAAAAATTTGGATACCGCAATGTCGTATTGTATCGTGACTCAAGTATCGCGATGTGTATCCCACACCACACTCATTTCCTCATTCATTTGAAAACCAAATGTTCTTGTTTTCTAAATCAATAAAACCATTTTAAAGGAGAAATAAAAGCAAACCGTATCTGACTCCACTGACTTCTGAAATCTTCAAGGTTTTTTGTTTAATGCTGCAGACATTAAAGTTTATAAAATGGTGACAGATGGTTGGCTGTTCTGATTCTCACGTGTTGATGGTTGCATTTCTTCTTTTGTCCTCGTTTCTCTGAAGTTTCTTCCTGTTTTTTAGAGGAACGTTGTAAAAACCGAACACGTAAATATATCAAACTTGGACTAACCTCTGAACGGAGTAGATGGAGAGAGTTTAACAACATGGAGCTGCAGATTAACTTTACAAAGAGAATGTGAGTGAAGAAGAAACAGACGGGAAAAAAGTCGTGTGAGAGAGGCTTTGTAGATGAACGAAATAAACTGTCACGTTTAAAGAAACTTCAGCAAACGCTAACAGCTCTTTATTAAACCGTGGAGACGGCAAGTTGCCAACAGCAACAAATAACAATTTTAAGAAGGAACAGGGATTCAAAAAACTCAATGCAGAACTTTAAAAGAAAGTAAACAATCACATCGTTCCCTCTGCGTCAAGTTGAAGGAGAAGCATAAATCCGGGTTGAACCTGCAACCCTTGTGGGGAGGGGATTAGTCTCATCAACCACAAGAGGAGGTGGTTGGACTTCTGCGGGTTCTTCTTCTGTGGGTCAGACAGAAGTGGACAGCTGCCCCCGGAGGACGACAACATGAACTTCATTTGTCACGAGTCACCAGACTTCTCCTCCGGGTGATTTTTCATGTGACTCAGCAAATCAATTCTGCGTCTAAAACCTTTGTCGCACGTCTTGCACTAATATAGCTTCTCAGCCGTGTGCGTGTATATGTGGCTTTTAAGATGTGATGATTTAGTAAAGGTTTTTCCGCAGGTGTTGCACAGGTACGGCCTTTCGCCAGTGTGGGTCCTCGAGTGAATCACCAGGTGGGAAAGTTCTCTGTAACTTTTTCCACATGTTTTGCAGATGTAGGGCTTGTAGCCCGGGTGGGTCCTTGAGTGAATCACCAGTTGGGAATGTAGCCTGTAACCTTTTCCACATGTTTTGCATATGTAGGGCTTCTCGCCCGTGTGTGTGGTTATGTGCCGTTTAAGATATGATAAATAAGTAAAGGTTTTGCCGCAGGTGTTGCATAGGTACGACCTTTCGCTAGTGTGGATCTTTACGTGATCCATGAAATTACAACTTTTACTGAACTCTTTCCTGCAAGTGCTGCAAGAAAACACCTTCTTCCCCGTGTGGGTCCTGGTCAGCTTTGATTTACAGTTGCTGTCTGACGGGACAGCAGATTCTTCGTGGTCACTGTGTCGTCTCATTGGCTCCGGATCTGCAGTTTTACTGGAGTCTGAGCATAAACTTTCAGACCCTTCCTCATCTTTGTTTTGGGTTTCAGGAGAAGTGTGCAACAGCAGCTGGCCACAGTTTGGTCCTGGTTCACCATTTTCAACTTTCACATCTGCAACATTGACCAATGAGACATCCACCTCTACGTCCTCGTGCTTCATCTCCTGACCGCTGGAGTCTTCCTCCAGTTCTGTAGTCTGTGGATGCCCTGGTTCCTCCTGGTCCGGGCTGCAGCTCCTCTCCAGGTTATCCAGGTGCTGGTCACTGAAAACCCCGTCCTCCTCCACCTTACAAACATTTTCTTGTGGGAGTTCTGGAATTACAAAAAGGGACAAAAGATAGGATTTTAACAAGTCAAAAGCGCTTCCCAGTCTTGACGTTTTGGTTGTATTTGTGAGGTTTAAAGTTTGTCCTGAACCTTCGGTCTTCTCCTTCATCTGTGTAGTATATTTGAAAACAAGTGCATTACTCTGTGTGACCATTAGGCGGCACTGTGACTGTACTCTTGTGTTACTGCGTGGGTATCGAGACAGTTGAAGAATAAAGTTGTTGTTCTAGAAATGGCTTCTTCCGCGTCATATAACGCATCAATTAAATGCAGCCTTCTGTAAGCTTTAAATATCCACTGGGCTTACATCAAATACATCAAAACACAACAATAAAAAACAGTTTTATGAACTTATCAATATGACTCTGTCCTTCACAGGATAAGTAAAATGGATCACTGCAAAAACTCACACAAAAAATACTTTACACTGCAAAAACTCAAAATCTTAACAAGAATATTCATCTTATTTCGACTTAAAATGTCTCATTTTTGGTCAAAAAAATCTCATTACACTTAAAACAAGACTCAACAACAACAATTTTCACCTGTTTCAAGTAGATTTTCACTTAAAATAAGTGGAAAAATCTGCCAGTGGAACAAGATTTTATTACTTGTAATAAAAAGATAAATCTTGTCCCATTGGCAGATTTTTCCTACTTTTTCAAGTGAAAATTTACTTGAAACAGGTGAAAATTGTCAAATAAGTTATTTTTCTGGCGAGGGCGTTGGGGAAGCGAGACGTCCTCCGTGGATGGAGACGTGGCCCCCCGGGAACCGGGGACCGACCGGACCCCCCATTCACTGACGCACCATTCTGGGTGGTTGGGGGTTGCTGGAGCCGCGGCTGGTTCAACCAGCGGGCCGACAGCTGGAGGTTCAGACCTGCACGGCGGCAGGCCCCGTAGCGGGACACCTGGGGCGACTCGGGCTCGCTTTTTCAGGCCGCGGTTGCCAGTCGGGGAGCGGGGCTCCCCCGGAACTGAGGACGAGAGCTGGGGAGCGGACACATGTGGCTGGAGGCACGCTGGAAGCTCTGGAGGGGCTGCACTGAAAACCGGCCATTCTGTCTTAAAATCCAGCAAAGTGTTTGAAAATCCAGCAAAGTGTTTGAAAACATATCAAAGTGGTTGAAAGTATTTCAAAATGGTTGAAAATATTAAAAAGTGGTTGAAAGTATTTCAAAGTGTCTCAACACTTAAATGTTAAATTGATGACATGACATAAGGGATGGAAAGGGATTTTAATACATGTATTAAAATGAGCATATCAGTCTATTGAATTTCCTTTTATTTTATTATTAACAAAGTTTTTCCGCTCTCTGTCGAGTCGCTCTCTCTGCATCTCTTATCTATTTCAGCTCCCGGACAAATTCTCTGTCAAAACACAGCAATGAAAAGTAGTTATTTCATGAAAATACCACAAACTACCGATATGTCACGTTGTCATAACACTTAAATCACTTTAATTTACTTAGCAAGCACGCTAAGATAACTAACAGAAACCTAACATACTTCACGTTACGTTATCGCTTTGTATTAACGTTATTAGGACAAATATGCCAAGTTCTACATTCATTACAAATGGGCGGCGTAGCTTTGTCACAATTTTTAATCGTTGTCCTTACACTAAATTGAATTTAAAAAGTTATATATTAAAGTTACTTACATTTGTATTCCTCCTCCTCCCTTTCCACGGTGCAACTAGTCTTTTCTGCCTTCACATCACATCACTGACCGGTCGCCGTGTTTTCTCAATAAAGCTTTGAACAAACAAAGAAAAAAGCGCTGCCCGGCCGAGGCCGCATTGCATTCTGGGATATAGTAAGCGAGGTAGACTGGTCTTATGCATGCTGTGGATTTTTTTCCAAATCAGTAAAACATCCGGGTATTTTTCGCACACTGCAGATTTCCTTCTGTTCACATACAGCATACTACTTACTACACTTTGGCCAAATCAGTGTATACTAGTAGTACAGTATGTGAATTCGGAAACGGCCAGAGACTGTTGGCTCCCTTACGTTCTGGAAATTACCGGTGTGGTAACTGCGCACAATGCAATAACACCTCCAAGACCAACTTTTTTCTTCACCCCCACTCTAATAAAAAAATTTCCATCAAAGAGTTGATTACCTGCGCATCTACACATGTCATATATATGCTACGCTGCCCTTGCGGTCTAGCATATGTGGGAAAAACTTCCAGATAGTTAAAACAAAGGATAAGTGAACACAAAAGTTCCATATGGAGAAAAGACATTAACTATCCTGTGATTCAGATTGCTTTTATTGGCCATTTGTGTAAAACACATAGGAAATTGTCACGTTGGTAACATTGTGCGCACTCGGAATATTATTTTCACGTATAAATAAATAAATCACAGACACAACACCACAGTGAAGGAATAAACAAGTGCAGGCATATACAATAAATTGTAGTCCAGTTTTTGATTACCGTATTTTCGCGACCATAAGGCGCACATAAATTATTATTATTATTATTTTTTTTAAATGTGCCGGGCGCCTTATGAAACGGTGCGCCGTGTCTATTACCTGAATTACAGTAATGTGAGGCCGGCCACCATGAGAACGGTAAAAAGAGAAGGGGGCGGGTGAAGCCCCGTGAGTTGCGACGTGAATGAGACCATCCACTGAGCTGTTTAATGCGGAAACAGAAGATGAAGACTTTTAAGGATTTGCTTGATGTGTAAAGTGAAATAAAATACAATCAAACTAAGTTTTGCTGCCGCTATATTTTTAAATAAGCACACTTGTGTGTTTTGCATGTCGGGAACCGAGGAAGCACCTGCCGTGGGGTTGCGGGTTCGATCGCCGCATCCCCGGGGCAGATCCGGCTGAAATGCCGGTGGTCTTTCCCCGGGAGCCCCTGCTACCAGTCCAGGCGGGTTCCTGCGGTCCCGGCCGGTCGGAACCGGTCACGTTCCCCGGTTGAAGCCGCGGTGATGCGCGCTGCTCCAGCCCGACTTCCTGGTTCCCCAAGCGGGGTCCGATCGACCTTGTTCCCGCCCGCTTTGCGAGCAGAGATTTCTGGGGTACGTCCCAGGTCTGATCAGCTTCACCCTCCGAAATTTTCAGCGAAATCTGTCGGTTACAAACCCGGTACCGGATCTCCGACATGCGCGTGTGCGCCACATAAATGAGAATGTGTGTGTTTCGCAGCACGACACACACACACACACACACTCTCATTTATGTGGTGCTTGCCTGCCACGCTGATGGACAGAAACTGTATGGTGAAGTGAAAAACTTTGCATAAGACGTTTCCAGCCGGAGTCATTATGGGATGAAGGGATGATGATCAAGTGGCTGAGACAGGTCTGGAAATTCGGACTGGCGCAGCTGAATTAACGGAGCGGAGCTCCTGTCGGATAGAAACCCGGTACCGACATGCACGTGTGTGTGAGCGGGACCAGCGCGGGGGAGCGGAGCGGGACCCGGGACGCGGGACTTGGGACGCGGGACCCGGGACGACCGCGGTCGGGATCCGCAGCACAACGGGGTATGAAAAGTTTATTTACTCTTGTGCTTGTCTGCCACGCTGATGGACAGAAACTGCCGGCTATGGTGATTTTTAAAAGAAAAGCGTTGCCTAAACAGACTTTTCCAGCCAGAGTGAAATGAAAAGGGCTGGTGGCTGAGACAGGTTTATGTGCGGCGACCCGGTGTTTTTTTTAAATTCTTTAATGCGGAAACAGAAGATGAACCTTTGAAGGGTTTGATTGATGTGAAAAGTGAAATAAAATATCAAACTAAGTTTTGCTCCTGCTCTACTTTTAAATAAGCACTCTTGTGTGTGTGTTCTGCAGCGCGTGTGTGTGCAGCTCCGTGTCTGTAGACTGCGCCTTTTGGGTCGGTGCGCCGTATGTGTGTTTTAAAACCCAAAATTACACAAAACTGAGGGTGCGCATTTTCACACGGTGCGCCGTATGGTCGTGAAAATACGGTATTTTTTGTCAGTAAGGAGCAGGAGGGGGAAGGGAACCTGAGTCATTGATGAGCCTGGCGGCTGAGGGGAAGAAGCTGAGTCTGTGGCAGGCTTTCACAGCCTCAGGTAGCCTCAGCTATCCTCAGCTAGCCTCAGCCTCCTACCAGAGGGGAGGACAGTGAAGAGGCCATGGCCAGGGTGAGAGGGATCGGCCATGATCTTCCTAGCCCTCCTCAATGCCCTGGAGTCGTACAGAGACTTCAGGGAGGGCAAGGGGCAGCCAATCACTCCCTCTGCAGAGCGTATCACTCGCTGCAGCTTGTGGAGGTTCCTTGCAGCTGTAGCGGGGAACCAGGTGATGATGGCGTGGGTAATAATGGATTCAATGATGGCAGTGTAAAACTGGGCCATCATGGTCCTTGGCAGCCTGAATTTCCTCAGCTGTCGGAGGAAGAACAGTCTTATCTGGGCTTTTTTCAGAAGGGCCGTGGAATTCAGTTCCCACTTCAAGTCCCTGGTGATGTTGATTCCCAGAAAGTGGAAAGAGTCCACAGAGTCCACCTGTGTGTCTCCCAGCACGATGGGAAGGGGAAGGGGGCTGTTCATTTCAACGAGAACAAACATGTTATCTCAACTTTACGTTTTTGTGGACTTGAAAAAGTCAGCCTTCCACGGAGCGGTGGGAATCTGGACTTGCTGCTAAAACGTCGAGAGCTCTTCTGGATTTTTACTTTGCAAACACTTTTGATCTACTTTGTGTTTTTACAGTACATTCATCCTCCCTATTTGTTATACTGTATAAGATCAGAACACTTAGATGGGATTTCTGTTGTGTGACTCTCTTCCCTCATTGTAAATATTTTAAATTGATTGCTACCTAAGATTAACACTTTACAGGTATAATCATCCTCCCTTTCTAATGATTATACCTTTGGATTCGATGGTCATTGATTGATGTATTTCATGCATGCACTTTATGGGTGTTGTCTCTTTTCCCTGGTTTTTGGTGATGCTTACTGACTGTATTTCCGTATGTGACCTTGTTTGAAGGTGCTCAGGTGTTTGTGTGGCGGCGCCTGATTGGACCACATAGGCCTACCAGCCTATAATAGACAAGCTTTTGTTCCGATCTGTTTGATGCCTTGAAAAAGGTCTATGACCGAATCGTTGGCCCAATAAACACGAGTACGGTGAGAAGAAGGTGTTTTCTTTTTAATATTTGTACAGTAAAATTGTTTGAAATTCACTATATTGAATAGCCTGTAGTGATTGTAGTTATGAAGAGGGCTATATGGGGTATTGAGTGAAATTATAGGAGAATTCATTTCATACTTCCATGGTCAAATCAGCCGCTCCTAAATGTTCATGTGCTCCTATTTCAGCCTTTACGGTAAATGAATGAACGCGGCTCAGAAACAGAAATATATGAAATACTGAGTTTGAGATAATGCAGATGTGTTTTTTTCATATACCCATACTTCCACTGTAATATTTACAAGCTCTTACTGTAAAAGAAAAGGGTGAAACACTTTTCTTTTAGATCTAAACTTCAAACACCTTTTCTAAAAAGGTCAGTCTCCTTTTTCGCTTAAGGTTCTGTGTTGAGACTAGAGACTATAAAAATGAATTTTCCTATAATTTCACCCAATACCTCATATAGCCCTCTGAACAACCAGAATCACTACAGGCACAGTGAATTTCAAACAATTTTACTGTGGAAAAATTGAAATATTAACATCTAAACTTCAAACACCCTACTTTTCTACAAAGGTCAGTCTCCTTTTTCACTTCAAGTTCTGTTTTTCAGAGACTATAAAAATGAATTCTCCCATAATTTCACCCAATACCTCATATAAAACCCTTCACAACTGTAATCATTACAAGCATGCTTAATTTCAAACAATTTTACTGTAAATATTGAAATATTAAAAGGTGTAAACTTCAAACACCTTACTTTTCTAAAAACTTTTCATAATCTTGGAACTGGAATAACTTCACTATTGCACTTTACTGTTTTATGTATTGTACTTTGCTATGTTTTTAATTGATGGCAATGCTTTGATTGTTTTTAATGTCCTTTTGTACGGCGACCTTGGGTGTCCTGAAAGGCGCCTATAAATATTTATTATCATTAGTATAGGAATATAAATATTAAAAACAGCTGAACAATAAGGACAGTAAAAGATAAAAAACATTGAAATACTAAAAATAGAAAAGTTTTTAAAAAAGTAAGGCGTTTGAAGTTTAGATGTTAATATTTAAATTTTTCCACAGTAAAATTGTTTGAAATTCACTGTGCCTGTAGTGATTGTAGTTATGAAGAGGGATATATGAGGTATTGGGTGAAATTATGGGAGAATTCATTTTTATAGTCTCTGCAAAACAGAACCTGAAGTGAAAAAAAAGTGTTTAATCCTTTTCTTTTAAAGAAGAAGCTTGTAAATATTACGGTGGAATTATGGGTATATGAAAAAAACACCTGTATATTATCTCAACCTCAGAACTTCATATCTTTCCGTTTTTGAGCCGCGTTCATTCATTTACCGTAAAGGCTGAAATAGGAGCACATGAACATTTAGGAGCGGCTGATTTGACCGCAGCTGCTTGAGCTGGGGAGTTTCCCATTTAGTTGGTTTGCTTCATCACCACGGCTTTTAACTGGAAACAAAGGGATCTTGTAGGAGTCATACTCATGTGTTCATTCATTCAACTTTCCAGGGTTACGTACCGACTCTGTGGAGTCTGATTTCAGGTTTCCAGGCGAGGTCCAACAGTCTGCGCTGACGGTCGAGCTCTTCTTCATACTCCAAGATGGTTTTTTCAAACACGGAGAATATTTCTACAGCAGCTGCTGTTAGTCGCTGACCGATAAACTCTCTCAGATGATTCACCTTAGACATTGTTGAAGAGGAAAAACAAAGGAAACAACAGAACCGTCCTCCTCAAAGGAATCACTGCTCACGTGTTCCGTTCGCTCCAAACTTCCGACCTTCCGCCAGGTGTTACAATCTGGAGTTCCGGTAGAACTCACGGTTCTATGGATAGTTCCTTCTCGCAGTTACAGTAAGTATTTAATTTACCAACGAAAGTAATTAGAACAAAATGCATACAACATTCTTTTCATCACTGGTTTACTACGACTTCTGTCATTTAGCAGACGCTTTTATCCAAAGTGATTTACATCTGAGAAAACAACACAAGCAAGAAGGTTTAGAAAGAGTTTTATTTTTTCCGACACAATGAGAGCTGACGCAATTTATATGATAAGCTTCTGATTGTTAATATCAATATATAAAAGAAAAATATTTTTTAATTCAAGTGTACTTTATTATTTCTCATAAAACATTTATGTTGTTAAGAAACTTTTATTGCAATGGGCTTCAAAATAATACATATGAAAACATTTTTGGAGACTTCCAAAGTTTTTTTTGCAGGAATTTCCCAAAACTAAACGTTAGGTTTGACTTTCAAAATCAAGCTTCCCTCTCAGGATTTCTGGCTAGTTCAGAAATGATGGCTGTTATATCTCAGTGTGTTTCAGCCTCTACCAAACAAAGTATCGTGAAGGTGTTTTTAGGATGCACTTTATGATGTTGTCCATGTTCATATTTTGAAGGGGAATGTCATCACTTTTAACTGTACCTGTATCAGAGAAAGAGTTGATGAAACAGGCTGGCAGCTGTTGCAAATATTCTGTTTCTAGGGCAGGTATGATTGGCTGTTTCTAACGTCATATGCTGAATTAGTTGATATGAGCAAAGTTTCATGTTCAAGATTTGCACTTGATACTGTGAAGGTTTCATTAAACTGTATTTATTTTTTTATGGCTCTAGTGGCCCTTTATTCAAGTTGCAGACAGGAAGGGGGTAGAGAGAGAATGGGGATGACGTGCAGCAAAGGTGCAGGCTGGGATTTGAACCTAGGACCGCTGCAGGAGGACTGTAGCCTCAGTACATGAGCCGCTACTTAACCCACTACGCCACCGAGCTGCCCATCAAACTGCACTTTTAAAGCTTAAATCAAAGGTTTGGGTTTATTCTTCCCATAGATGGACATGAATGCAAACCATTATTCATTGCAACTGTGTGGTTAAAAAAGTAAAATAATTCAGTATATGTTAAGTAGATACTGGTCTAAATTTTACATTTAACATTACGGTAAATGTGTAGAATCATAAAAGAATTAATGAAAATGAAAAAATTTCTTTTATAGAAATCTAAATTATTTTTCAAAATTATACTTGTTTAAATTAAGTCAGATGTGTTTAAGATCTTAAAAAATTTGACATTGCATTTATTCAAATTCTTATACATTTATCTTACATTCATATCATACATTAAGTTTTAGGCATTTAGTAAAATTTCTTAACATCATTAATCTCCACAACTCAAAATACTAATTAGTTCAATAAACTTTTTTTCAGTTCAATTCATGATGATTCTTGATGAAGCCAAGACCAGTGAAATAACAAACTGGATCAAAATGACGTGATTGAGGAAGTTGAGGATAAAGGACAAAAGTGCATCTCCACTTTTCAACTTCATTTGATGACATTTCTCTTTCCACAGTTTTCTGAGCTAAATGCTGGTTGTACTGATCACGGTGTACCAATAATCTGCGTCACTGACAACTTTCCTCTTGTTGATGCACTAAAGTCTTTTTTTATTTGTGTTTTTATTATTATTACGATAGATTGTTCACTCTTGGGTTTATGTTGAGCTTTTATAACTCACCACCAGGGGGCACTGCTGCTCTTTCTACATATGGAGAGTGTAATATTCCAGAATTATAAACAATATAATAAGTCATCCATCTAAATGAACAAATGAAATTACATTTTTCATGATTATTTCTGACTAAATATGGGTTGAGGTAAAAAGACATTTACTTCTAAACGGATGTCTGATATAAAAGGGTTAAATCCAAAGTGTGTCCTCTTCCTGGAATCTGATCCCGATGATCCTCCCTCTTCTTCCTGCTCTCCAACCTGCAGATCTGCAGCTTCAACACGGATCTCAACATCAGCTTTAGAAGAAATCATGTGTCAGACGAGTTGTAAATCTAGTACAACTTGATTGTATACATGTGATTAAATATTGTTAAAATTTCATATTATTACAATAATATGAAAAATGTACACAAATATGTTGTAACGTATAGTTACAATAACACAGCATGGATCATTTTAATTACATTGTTTTGACTTAGTTTGTCCCATGAATTACACGATAATCTGATGTACACGCAGCTCAGATTTAAAAATGCATAAAGCCTTTTACAGTTTTCAGCGAACTATGTATAACATCGCAATATATTGCAAAATTTGAATACTGCAATATCGTATTGTATCGTGACTCAAGTATCGTGATGTGTATCCCACATCACACTCATTTCCTCATTCATTTGAAAACCAAATGTGGGCGCTGAGGTGCGTGTTAGTTCCCCATGACTTCAGTGCACCCTGGGTGGGGTTGGTGAAAGGATCTTTCTGTGTGGAGTTTGCATGTTCTCCTCGTGTTCCCCTGGGTAGCTAATGGGAGCTACCCTCACAAAAACATGCAACAGTCCTGGGCTCTACATGCCCCCTCTGGCCAACCGGGGCGCCAGATAGGGTGGGGAGGATCCGGCCGGAATAACGTGATCCTTCCACGCGCTACGTCCGGCCGGAGAATCCTCACCCTGTCTGGTGAAAAGAAGCGGTCCATCTCTCCTCAGGATAAGAAGGAGACCTGAGCTCAGTGCAGGGCCCTCCCTGGGTTGGCAGGGGGGAGCAATGTCCAAGACTGTCTAAGTATGAGCACTGGGTGATGAAATGGGTAAAAAAAAAAAAAAGAAAACCAAATGTTTGATCTAAATCATTAAAAACATTTTAAAGAGGAAATAAAAGCGAACCGTATCTGACTGCACTGACTTCTGAAATCTTCAAGGTTTTTTGTTTAATGCTGCAGACATCAATGTTTATAAAATGTTGACAGATGGTTGGCTGTTCCGTTTCTTCTTTTGTTTCTTCATGTTTTTCAGTTTAACAACATGGAGCTGCAGATTAACTTTACAAAGAGAATGTGAGTGAAGAAGAAACAGACGGGGAAAAGGACGTGTGAGAGAGGCTTTGTAGATGAACTAAATAAACTGTCACGTTTAAAGAAACTTCCGCACATACTAACAGCTCTTTATTTGCACCGTAGAGACGGCAAGTTACCAACAGCAACAAATAATACGATTTTAAGAAGGAACAGGGATTCAAACAACCTCAATGCAGAACTTTAAAAAAAAGTACACAACCACATCGATCCCTCTGCGTCAAGTTGACGGAGAAGCATAAATCCGGGTTGAACCTGCAACCCTTGTGGGGAGGGGATTAGGCTCATCAGCCACAGGAGGTGGTGGTTGGACTTCTGCGGGTTCTTCTTCTGTGGGTCAGACAGGAGTGGACAGCTGCCCCCGGAGGACGACAACATGAGCTTCATTTGTCACGAGTCACCAGACTTCTCCTCCGGGTGATTTTTCATGTGACTCAGGAAATCAATTCTGCGGCTAAAACCTTTGTTGCACGTCTTGCACAAATACCGCTTCTCGTCCGTGTGTGGTTATGTGGCGGTTAAGATGTGATGATTGAGTAAAGGTTTTTCCGCAGGTGTTGCACAGGTACGGCCTTTCGCCGGTGTGGGTCCTCGAGTGAACCACCAGGGTAGAACGTAGCCTGTAACTCTTTCCACATGTTTTGCAAATGTAGGGTTTCTCGCCAGTGTGGGTCCTCGAGTGAACCACCAGGGTGTAACGTTGTGTGTAACTTTTTCCACATGTTTTGCAGATGTAGGGCTTCTCGCCCGTGTGCGTGTTTATGTGGCTTTTAAGATTTGATGATTTAGTAAAGGTTTTGCCGCAGGTGTTGCACAGGTACGGCCTTTCGCCAGTGTGTATCTTCATGTGATCCATTAAATTACAACTTTTACTGAACTCTTTCCTGCAAGTGCTGCAAGAAAACGCCTTCTTCCCCGTTTGCGTCCTGGTCATCTTTGATTTATAGTTGCTGTCTGACGGGACAGCAGCATCTTCATGGTCACCATGTCGTCTCATTGGTTCCGGATCTGCAGTTTTACTGGAGTCTGAGCGTAAACTTTCAGTCCCTTCCTCATCTTTGTTTTGAGCTTCAGGAGAAGTGTGCAACAGCAGCTGGCCACAGTTTGGTCCTGGTTCACCATTTTCAACTTTCACATCAGCGACATTGACCAATGAGACATCCACCTCTACGTCCTCGTGCTTCATCTCCTGACCGCTGGAGTCTTCCTCCAGTTCTGTAGTCTGTGGATGCCCTGGTTCCTCCTGGTCCGGGCTGCAGCTCCTCTCCAGGTTATCCAGGTGCTGGTCACTGAAAACCCCGTCCTCCTCCACCTTACAAACATTTTCTTGTGGGAGGTCTGGAATTACAAAAAGGGACAAAAAGATAGGATTTTAACAAGTCAAAAGTGCTTTCCAGTGTTGATTGTATTTGTGAGGTTTAAAGATTGTCCTGAACCTTCGGTCTTCCCCTTCAGCTATGTAGTATATTTGAAAACAAGTGCATTACTCTGTGTGACCATTAGGCGGCAATGTGACTGTACTCTTGTGTTACTACGTAGGTATCGAGACAGCTGAAGAATAAAGTTGTCGTTCTAGAAATAGCTTCTTCCGCGTCATATATAACATGGTATCAGAGTAAAAACTTGAAGTAAAACAAAGATAGGAAGACAAAATGGAGCAGATGAAACCTCCGACCTCATTAAGTCTAGAAGGAAATCTAGCAGAAAATTGGAGAGTCTGGATCCAGAGATTTGAACTGTTTCTTGTCGCCAGCGGAATCGACGAAAAGTCTGATGCAGTGAAAAGAGCCACGTTCCTACATGTGGCCGGGGACGAAGCAATTAAAGGTATATAACACTTTTGACTTTGATGAAGACGTAGATGACTATGATACATTGAAAGAACCTTTCCGCCAACATTGTGAGCCAAGGAAAAATGTGACGTATTTGAGGCACCTGTTCTTTATTCAAGTGCAAGGAAAATCAGAGACTGTTGATGCATATGTGACTGATTTAAAAAAAAAGTGAAAGACTGCGAGTTTGAGCACCTCACCGACTCACTGATACGAGATAGAATCGTGTGGGGAATCACAGATGACCAAGTGAGAGGACGACTACTGAGAGAACCAGACCTCACGCTAAATAAAGCAATAGACATTTGCAGAGCCAGTGATTTGAGTCAGAGTCAGCTAAAAAGTCTACATGAAGAGGTTGAAATTCCTGTCAATAAAGTCACTAAGATAAAACAATGTGACAAACAGAAAGACAGTCGTGCCACAGCACAGAATGTACAGATGAGAACTCAAGGAAACTGCACAAGATGCAGCTACAGGCATGAGCCAAGGAAGTGCCCTGCCTACGGACAAGTGTGCAAAGCTGCCACGGGAAAAATCATTATGCCAAAATGTGCAACTGACGCAAGCACACAAATAATCATAAAGTGCAACATATAAACAAAGCCGAGGCAGATGATCAGGACTTCTTTATTGGCACAATCCAAGCAGAAAAACAAGTCCCACAAATCGATGCAGTGGATGCAAAGAAAGAAAAGTGGCATGAAGATCTGATTGTCAATTCAATTCAATTCAATTTTATTTATATAGCATCTAATACAACAAAAGTTGTCTCTAGACGCTTTCCAGAGACCCATACCCAGAACATGACCCCCGAGCAGTTATTACATAAACAATGGCCGGTAAAAACTCCCCTAGTGGGAGAAAAACCTTAAGCCAAACAGTGGCAAGGAAAAACTCCCCTTAAGGAGGGAAAAAAACCTTGAGCAGGACCAGGCTCGTAAGGGGGGACCCTCCTGCCGAGGGCCAGACTGGGGGTCGGGGACGGCAACAGCACAGCAGGCAGGTGGAAGCAGCAACAGGATGACCAGGGGTGGGGACCGCAGGCCAGCGCGCAGCTCCCGAAGCTCCGGTCCAATCATCAGGTCCCAGGTTGGGGTGCAGGGTCAGGGAAAGGTTGAGAAGGGGCAGGGCCCCTTCTCAACCAGACAACAACAAGAAAGTTTTGAAAGTCAGGCTGGACACTGGGGCTGATTGCAATGTCATTTCTATGAAACACCTCAGAAAGCTGAGACTGGATAAAAAGGTGAGAAAATCTCACTCCAAGCTTGTTGCTTATGCAGGACACCACATTCCAGCTTAAGGTAAAGTCATGTTGACATGTCAGTACAAAGATAAAAAGTATGACATGGAGTTTGAAGTCATAAAGAACAATTCACGTCTGCCGTCTGTCGGGCCCCCTGCTATCCACTAGCCAGGGACAACTTGGAAAGGGCCCTGTGTGGGAGAATTCTGATGCATTGTGGTTGCAGCTGATGGTGATGATGATGATGATGATGATGATGATGATGATGATGATGATGATGACGACGGTGACGATGATGATGGTGGTGATGATGACGACGACGACGACGACGACGACGGTGATGATGACGATGATGATGGTTATGATGATGATGATGATGGTGACGACGATGACGATGGTGAAGATGATGATGATGATGATGATGATGATGATGATGGTGATGATGATGATGGTGATGATGGTGATGATGATGATGATGATGATGGTGATGATGATGATGATGATGGTGATGATGATGATGGTGAGGATGATGGTGAGGATGATGATGATGATGGTGAGGATGATGATGGTGAGGATGATGATGATGAGGATGGTGAGGATGATGATGATGATGGTGAGGATGATGATGATGATGATGCCTCTCAGTGATGCATGGCGGGTGACGAAGCTGGTCACTGATGGAGCTGTCCATGGTGCTGGTGGAGCTGTCCATGGTGCTGGTGGATGACTAGTACTACTACAGTACAGGACAGAGCTAGTACTACTACTACAGTACAGGACAGAGCCCGCTTTCCTCACCTTTTCCAGTTTCCCAGTGTTCCTTTCTACTGCTGTGATGCTGCTGCTCCAGCAGATCACAACATAAAAGATAAAAGTACCAGCTGTAGCACCAGTAGTACAAGTTGTAGTACTATTATAGTACCAGTTGTAGTACCAGTTATAGTACCTGTAGTACCAGTTATAGTACTATTATAGTACCAGTTGTAGTACCACTACTACAAGTCCTGCATATGAACTCCTACATGAACATCCTCCAACGATCAGGTTTTTTGCCAGTGTCATCTCACATCTTACACGGAGCCACTGTGATCTGCATCTTTTCTACTAAATAAACGATTAAGTCTAAAGAAATGTCCGGATCTGGTTAAATACAAAACAGCGCAAATAATGTTCAAAGCAAGGAATAATCTACTACCAAAAAATATTAGAGGAATGTTCACTGAGAGAAAGGGGCTATAATCTAAGGGGAGAACTAAATTTTAGAAAACATAAAGTAGGAACAACAATGTGCAGCATGTGCATATGGAACTGTGGAGACTCTGTGGAACAGTTTGGAGCTGGAAATGAAAAAGTACTAACATAAATCTGTTTAAAAAGAGATACAAACAATTATTTATAAACAGGTATATGGAAGAGGAAATGGGGTAACAAGTGTGAGAAACAAATAAAATATGGAAAAATTGTATATTATACTTTCCTAAGATATGTTTAGATATTTATGTGGATATTTATGTAGTATATATTATATGTTGAGAGAGATAGTTATAATTATGTAATATATGTTATATATTTATTACATATGTAGCATATATACATTTATAGGGATATTTATGTAGTTATATAGTGTATATTTATATAGATTTATAAAATATTTGTATTTTCTATATATTGATATAATATTCATGTTATACTTGTATTTTCTATATACTTATATGGATAATTATGTAGTAATAGGCTTGTTTTACATAGTATTTATATAGACTATATTCATATGGATATTGTGTAGATATAATAATAGCAATAATGTAAATTCATAGAGTTATAAAGGGGTAGGAACTAGGAAAAAGTGTAGACTTCTTCCTACTCCTTTTTTCCAACATACCGGTATGTGAATATGAAGATGTTAATGTTTATTTTTTATATACATGTTCCAAATAAAAATTCATCCATTCATTCATTCATTCATTCATTCATTCATTGATAAAGTGTGAAATCTCAGTCTGGTCCAGAGTGTGAATGGAGCATGAAAGGCAGCACCAAGTAAACAGAACAACAAGTTAGTTCGGGATGTTTCCGAATCCCACATCAGCAGCTGCTTGAGCTGGGGAGTTTCCCATTTAGTTGGTTTGCTTCATCACCACGGCTTTTAACTGGAAACAAAGGGATCTTGTAGGAGTCATACTCATGTGTTCATTCATTCAACTTTCCAGGGTTACGTACCGACTCTGTGGAGTCTGATTTCAGGTTTCCAGGCGAGGTCCAACAGTCTGCGCTGACGGTCGAGCTCTTCTTCATACTCCAAGATGCTTTTTTCAAACACTAACAATATTTCTACAGCAGCTGCTGTTAGTCGCTGACCGATAAACTCTCTCAGATGATTCACCTTAGACATTGTTGAAGAGGAAAAAGAAAGGAAACAACAGAACCGTCCTCTCCTTCTTTTTCTCTAGGTTTAATGGCAGATCACAACCAACGTTATTAGGTTCTACCGCCACCTGCTGTACCGGAGTGTGGGCTGCAGTGGAGTCTGAACAAATGACATAGTTCCTTCTCGCAGTTACAGTAAGTATTTCATTTACCAACGAAAGTAATTAGAACAAAATGCATACAACATTCTTTTCATCACAGGTTTACTACGACTTCTGTCATTTAGCAGACGCTTTTATCCAAAGTGATTTACATCTGAGAAAACAACACAAGCAAGAAGGTTTAGAAAGAGTTTTATTTTTTCCGACACAATGAGAGCTGACACAATTTATATGATAAGCTTCTGATTGTTAATATCAATATATAAAATAAAAATATTTTTTAATTCATGTGTTCTTTATTATTTGTTATAAAACATTTATGTTGTTAAGAAACTTTTATTGCAATTGGCTTCAAAATAATACACATGGTAAGTCTTTGAGACATTAACGACATTTAAATGTCAAACTGATCAAACTATCAAACTGATTTTGGTGTGAAATATATAGATATACAAGACTCATTTAAAGCTGCAGTTTCCAACATTTAACCACTAGAGGGAATAAAGATCCCAAACTAACCCCCAAACTCAGAATGACGGTTCATTCATGCATGAATCACCCACAGGTTTTCTGCAGGGGTTTGAAGCCTCTTTTTCCTCGTATTGTGGCAGGTTGGAATTATATAAAGCAAGAAGTTTAATGCGTAATTAGGGGCGTGGCATTTTGATTGGCATTAATTTGTCCAACCTGTAAATAAATACTTTTTCTAAGATCTTAGAAAATGTTGGGAGTAAAGAATCAGGCCTGTAATTAGTGAATTGGTGTCTGTCTCCAGTTCTGTACAGTGGGATGACTTTTGCAGTTTTCTTTTTTTTTTTTGGAAATGTCCCAGTTCTGAGTGACTGATTACAGCTGTATGTCAGTTAACAATCCATCAATAACCTTTTTGACTATTGTCATATCACCACAGTCAGTTGACACCTTGTTTTTACATTTACTTACAATATCTATGATTTCTCTCTCCTCCACAGCTGTGAGAAACATTGAATCTGGATTTCTACTTATTAATGTTTCCTTCCATCCATCAGCTGATCCAGGATCACATTTTTCTGCCAGCTTTGGTCCAACACTCACAACATACCAGTTAAATTTATTAATCACCTTATTCATATCATTAATGACTTCATTGTTATTGTTTAAATATTGTGGATAATAAGTCTGTCTTGAACTTTTACGTTATTTTTAGTCCTTATTCATGGAGAAACATTTTCATTAAACCTTCTCCAGAGACCAACAGAGCAGATCATCTTTTTTTAACCCACATCAACTCCATGGTTCCTGACACAGTGGATTCCTATCAGTTTTCCTACCGTGCCAACAGATCAGTGGATGAAGCGATGGCTTCGGCTTCACTTCACCTTCCAACACCTGGACAGGATGAACACCTATGCACGGCTTCTGTCCCTGGATGTGTCATTTGATGAAGCCAAGACCAGTGAAATAACAAACTGGATCAAAATGACGTGATTGAGGAAGTTGAGGATAAAGGACAAAAGGGCATCTCCACTGAGCTAAATGCTGGTTGTACCGATCACACTGTACCAATAATCTGCTTCACTGACAACTTTCCTCTTGTTGATGCACTCAAGTCTTTTTTTATTTGTGTTTTTATGATTATTATTACGATAGATTGTTCACTCTTGGGTTTATGTTGAGCTTTTATAACTCACCACCAGGGGGCACTGCTGCTCTTTCTACATATGGAGAGTGTAATATTCCAGAATTATAAATATAATAATTCATCCATCTAAAATGAAAACTTAATTACATTTGTCATGATTATTTCTGACTAAATATGAGTTGAGGTAAAAAGACATTTAGTTCTAAACGGATGTCTGATATAAAAGGGTTAAATCCAAAGTCTGTCCTCTTCCTGGAATCTGATCCCGATGATCCTCCCTCTTCTTCCTGCTCTCCAACCTGCAGATCTGCAGCTTCAACACGGATCTCAACATCAGCTTTATAATAAATCATGTGTCAGACGAGTTGTAAATCTAGTACAACTTGATTTTATACATGTGATTAAATAATAATGTTAATTTCATATTTAAATAATATGAAAAACATACACAAATATGTTGTAACTTTAGCTTGTATAGTTACAATAACACAGCATGGATCATTTGAATTACATTGTTTTGACTTAGTTTTTCCCATGAATTATCACGATAATCTGATGTACACGCAGCTCAGATTTTAAAATGTATAAAGCCTTTTACAGTTTTCAGCGAACTATGTATAACATCACAATATATAACCTCTGAATGGAGTAGATGGAGAGAGTTTAACAACATGGAGCTGCAGATTAACTTTACAAAGAGAATGTGAGTGAAGAAGAAACAGACAGGAAAAAGGACGTGTGAGAGGCTTTGTAGATGAACAAAATAAACTGCCATGTTTAAAGAAACTTCAGCAAATACTAACAGCTCTTTATTTGCACCGTGGAGACAGCAAGTTACCAACAGCAACAAATAATATGATTTTAAGAAGGAACAGGGATTCAAACAAACTCAATGCAGAACTTTAAAAAAAAGTACACAACCACATCGTTCCCTCTGCGTCAAGTTGACGGAGAAGCATAAATCCGGGTTGAACCCGCAACCCTTGTGGGGAGGGGATTAGGCTCATCAGCCACAGGAGGTGGTGGTTGGACTTCTGCGGGTTCTTCTTCTGTGGGTCAGACAGGAGTGGACAGCTGCCCCCGGAGGAGGAGAACATGAGCTTCATTTGTCACGAGTCACCAGACTTCTCCTCCGGGTGATTTTTCATGTGACTCAGCAAATCAATTCTGCGGCTAAAACCTTTGTTGCACGTCTTGCACAAATACAGCTTCTCGCCCGTGTGCATGGTTATGTGCCGTTTAAGAGATGATGACATAGAAAAGGTTTTTCCACAGGTGTTGCATAGGTACGGCCTTTCGCCAGTGTGGATCCTTGAGTGAATCACCAGGTTGGAACGTAGCCTGTAACTTTTTCCACATGTTTTGCAGATGTAGGGCTTCTCGCCCGTGTGCTTGGTTATGTGCCGTTTAAGATCTGGTAATCTAGTAAAGGTTTTGTCGCAGGTGTTGCACAGGTACGGCCTTTCGCCAGTGTGGATCTTCATGTGATCCATTAAATTACAACTTTTACTGAACTCTTTCCTGCAAGTTCTGCAAGAAAACGCCTTCTTCCCCGTGTGGGTCCTGGTGAGCTTTGATTTACAGTTGCTGTCTGACGGGACAGCAGCATCTTTGCGGTCACCGTGTCGTCTCATTGGCTCCGGATCTGCAGTTTTACTGGAGTCTGAGCGTAAACTTTCAGTTCCTTCCTCATCTTTGTTTTGAGCTTCAGGAGAAGTGTGCAACAGCAGCTGGCCACAGTTTGGTCCTGGTTCATCATTTTCAACTTTCACATCAGCGACATTGACCAATGAGACATCCACCTCTACGTCCTCGTGCTTCATCTCCTGACCGCTGGAGTCTTCCTCCAGTTCTGTAGTCTGTGGATGCCCTGGTTCCTCCTGGTCCGGGCTGCAGCTCCTCTCCAGGTTATCCAGGTGCTGGTCACTGAAAACCCCGTCCTCCTCCACCTTACAAACATTTTCTTGTGGGGGGTCTGGAATTACAAAAAGGGACAAAAAGACAGGATTTTAACAAGTCAAAATTGCTTCCCAGTGTTGATTGTTTGGTTGTATTTGTGAGGTTTAAAGTTTGTCCTGAACCTTCGGTCTTCCCCTTCATCTATGTAGTATATTTGAAAACAAGTGCATTACTCTGTGTGACCATTAGGCGGCACTGTGACTGTACTCTTGTGTTACTGCTTTGGTATCGAGACAGCTGAAGAATAAAGTTGTTGTTCTAGAAATGGCTTCTTCCGTGTCATATATAACATGGGCTGTTTCCGAATGCGGATACTACCGCACTACATGCTACATACTGCAAAGTATGCACTGTATACTGCCTACTAAATGAATGATTCAGTACGCTGCTCCAGCAGACCGTTCACACAGCAGTATGCTAGTGTATCCCAGAATGCATTTCGCACCAAAACGACAGCGAAAGCTGAGATCTAAAAGCAGACTAGAAGCCGTTTTAATTTCAGCTGTAGCGCTGTTAATATGCCACTTTATTAAGTGTTCTTCTAAACGGATGTCTGATATAAAAGGGTTAAATCCAAAGTCTGTCCTCTTCCTGGAATCTGATCCCGATGATCCTCCCTCTTCTTCCTGCTCTCCAACCTGCAGATCTGCAGCTTCAACACGGATCTCAACATCAGCTTTAGAAGAAATCATGTGTCAGACGAGTTGTAAATCTAGTACAACTTGATTTTATACATGTGATTAAATAATATTATTAATTATATTATATTATATATTATATTATGTAAATAATGTGAAAAACGTACACAAATATGTTGTAACTTTAGCTTGTATAGTTACAATAAAACAGCATGGATCATTTGAATTGCATTGTTTTGACTTAGTTTGTCCCATGAATTACACGATAATCTGATGTAAGCGCAGCTCAGATTTTAAAATACATAAAGCCTTTTACAGTTTTCAGCGAACTATGTATAACATCGCAATATATTGCAAAATTTGAATACTGCAATATTGTATTGTATCGTGACTCAATCGTGATGTGTATCCCACATCACACTCATTTCCTCATTCATTTGAAAACCAAATGTTCTTCTTTTCTAAATCAATAAAAACATTTTAAAGGGGAAATAATAGCAAACCGTATCTGACTGCACTGACTTCTGAAATCTTCAAGGTTTTTTGTTTAATGCTGCAGATATTAAAGTTTAGAAAATGGTGACAGATGGTTGGCTGTTCGGTTTCTGACGTGTTGATGGTTGCGTTTCTTCTTTTGTCCTCGTTTCTATGAAGTTTCTTCATGTTTTTCAGAGGAATGTTGTAAAAACTCAACACGTAAAAATATCAAACTTGGACTAACCTCTGAACGGAGCAGATGGAGAGAGTTTAACAACATGGAGCTGCAGATTAACTTTACAAAGAGAATGTGAGTGAAGAAGAAACAGACGGGAAAAAAGACGTGTGAGAGGCTTTGTAGATGAACGAAATAAACTGTCACGTTTAAAGAAACTTCAGCAAATACTAACAGCTCTTTATTTGCACCGTGGAGACAGCAAGTTACCAACAGCAACAAATAATATGATTTTAAGAAGGAACAGGGATTCAAACAAACTCAATGCAGAACTTTAAAAAAAAAGTACACAACCACATCGTTCCCTCTGCGTCAAGTTGACGGAGAAGCATAAATCCGGGTTGAACCCGCAACCCTTGTGGGGAGGGGATTAGGCTCATCAGCCACAGGAGGTGGTGGTTGGACTTCTGCGGGTTCTTCTTCTGTGGGTCAGACAGGAGTGGACAGCTGCCCCCGGAGGAGGAGAACATGAGCTTCATTTGTCACGAGTCACCAGACTTCTCCTCCGGGTGATTTTTCATGTGACTCAGCAAATCAATTCTGCGGCTAAAACCTTTGTTGCACGTCTTGCACAAATACAGCTTCTCGCCCGTGTGCATGGTTATGTGCCGTTTAAGAGATGATGACATAGAAAAGGTTTTTCCACAGGTGTTGCATAGGTACGGCCTTTCGCCGGTGTGGGTCCTCGAGTGAATCACCAGGCTGGCACTTTGTGTGAAACCTTTTCCACATGTTTTGCAGTTGTAGGGCTTCTCACTCACGTGGATCCTCGAGTGAACCAGCAGGTGGGAAGATAGTCTGTAACTTTTTCCACATGTTTTGCACATGTAGGGCCTCTGGTTCATGTGCGTGGCTATGTGGCTTTTAAGATTTGATAAGCTAATAAAGCTCGTGCCACAGGTGTTGCACAGGTACGGCCTTTCGCCGGTGTGGATCCTCAAGTGAACCACCAAGGTGGAACGTAGCCTGTAACTTTTTCCACAGGTTTTGCAGATGTAGGGCTTCTCGCCCGTGTGCGTGGTTATGTGGCGTTTAAGATCTGATGATTTAGTAAACGATTTTCCGCAGGTGTTGTACAGGTACGGCCTTTCGCTGGTGTGGATCTTCATGTGATCCACTAAAGTACTACTTCTACTAAACTCTTTCCTGCAAGTTCTGCAAGAAAATAACTTTTTCCCCGTGTGGGTCCTGGTCAGCTTTGATTTACAGTTACTGTCTGATGGGACAGCAGCATCTTCGTGGTCACCGTGTCGTCTCATTGGCTCTGGATCTGCAGTTTTACTGAAGTCTGAGCGTAAACGTTCAGTCCCTTCCTCATCTTTGTTTTGAGCTTCAATAGAAGTGTGCAACAGCAGCTGGCCACAGTTTGGTCCTGGCTCACCATTTTCAACTTTCACATCAGCGACATTGACCAATGAGACATCCACCTCTACGTCCTCGTGCTTCATCTCCTGACCGCTGGAGTCTTCCTCCAGTTCTGTAGTCTGTGGATGCCCTGGTTCCTCCTGGTCCGGGCTGCAGCTCCTCTCCAGGTTATCCAGGTGCTGGTCACTGAAAACCCCGTCCTCCTCCACCTTACAAACATTTTCTTGTGGGAGTTCTGGAATTACAAAAAGGGACAAAACGATTGGATTTTAACAAGTCTAAAGTGCTTCCCATTGTTGATTGTATTTGTGAGGTTTAAACTTTGTCCTGAATCTTTGGTCTTCCCCTTCATCTATGTACCATATTTTCGCGACCATAAGGCGCACATAAAATTCTTGTTTACTTTTATAAATGTGCTGCGCACCCAATGAAACGGTGCGCCGTATCTATTACCTGTATTACGGTAATGTAAGGCGGACGGCCACCATGAGAACGGTAAAGGGAGAAGGGGGCGTGTGAAGCACCTGTGAGTTGCGGACGTGAATGAGACCATCCTCAAACTGAAAGCAGTAGCGTTGGCGGAAGAAATTAAAATTGAATATTTTCATGGAGGTCTGTCTTGGTGCTTTCGCTTCATGAAATGGTGCCAGCGCCGGGGAAAGACGGGGTCCGCGCCAGGGAAAGAGGGGGTCCGCGCCGGGGAAAGACGGGGTCTGCGCCGGGGAGAGACGGGGTCCGCGCCGGGAAGAGACGGGACTTTGAAGGGTTTGATTAATGTAAAAACTGAAATAAAATACAATCAAACTAAGTTTTGCTCCCGCTCTATTTTTAAATAAGCACACTTCTGTGCTTGTGTGTGTTTTTCTGCAGCGGGTGTGTGTGTTTTGAGGCACGCGTGTATGTTTTGCGGCACGCGTGTGTGTAGCTCCGTGTCTGTAGACTCCGCCTTTTGGGTCGGTGCGCCGTATGTGTGTTTTAAATCTAAAAATGAGACACAAAAATGAGGCTGCGCCTTTTTACACGGTGCGCCGAATGGTCGTGTTACTGCGTTGGTATCGAGACAGTTGAAGAATAAAGTTGTTGTTCCAGAAACTGCTTCTTCCGTGTCATAAATAACGATCTAACTACAAGTACAGCATATGAACACATATGAGCATCCTCCAACCATCACGTTTTTTGCCAGTGTCATCTCACATCTCACACTGTGACCTGCATCTTTTCTACAAAATAAACGATTAAGTCTAAAGCATGAAATTTGAACGGTAAAGTTGCATCTTAGTAACAGTTCAATGCCTCCCAGTTTATTAAAAATGACTCTGAACTGAAATGATCTGAATCATCTACTGTATTAATGAATGTGTTTACACAGGACTTGATTATATTTATTATTCATTTTTGTTCTAGTATTAATAGACATATGTTAAATGATTTTGAATGATGTAATTTATTGACCATGTGACGGAGGGAAGGGGAGAGGGTGTGCTGTTGTTTTTATTTTTATTTACTTATTTATTTATTCCTTTTTTTAATTTATTTTTTCTTTTTCTTATTTTTCTTTTTTATCTTATTATTTATTTATTTTGGTTTAATTAATGTTATGAAAAGTAAAAAAAAAGGGCGGGGGGGGGGGGGGGTTAGTGATAATTATATTGTTATTGTAAACCTTCTTTTTTTTCTTTTTTTTAATGCCCTCAATAAAGATATCTATATAAAAAAAAAAGTTACTCTCTGGGGATATGATACCAAAAGCTCTTATTGTGTAGAAAAGATTTCAACCAGTTCCTTTTTTAGGTTTCCATTAATAAAATCTAAATCTATAGCTTGCAGGCCTCCATCTTTGAATTCTTTGGTCAGTTCAGTTTTCCTAAAGTAATTCATTTTCTTTCTCCAGATATAATCAAAGTTAACCTGATTAATCTTTTTGATTACGTTATTGGGAATAGACAACGAGTTTGCTGGATAAATACATCTGGAGAGACTTTCCATTTTGGTTAAGAAGATACGACCTAATAAACTGATGTCTCTTAATAACCAGGAGTTAAGTTTGGTTTGGCATTCATTAATTACCCTCCACACATTTTTATTTTCACGTTCTGCTGAATCTTTAGAGATGGAAATGCCAAGATATTTGACAACAGATTTGATAGTAATAGGCATGTTTTACATAGTATTTTTATAGACTATATTTATATGGATATTGTGTAGATATAATAATAGCAATAATGTAAATTCATAGAGTTGTAAAAGGGTAGGAACTAGGAAAAAGTGTAAACTTCTTCCTACTCATTTTTTTCCAAAATATGAAGATGTTACTGTTTATTTTTTATATACATGTTCCAAATAAAAATTCATTCATTCATTCATTCATAAAGTGTGAAATATCAGTCTGGTCCAGAGTGTGAATGGAGCATGAAAGGCAGCACCAAGTAAACAGAACAACAAGTTAGTTCGGGATGTTTCCGAATCCCACATCAGCAGCTGCTTGAGCTGGGGAGTTTCCCATTTAGTTGGTTTGCTTCATCACCACGGCTTTTAACTGGAAACAAAGGGATCTTGTAGGAGTCATATACTGGTTGCGAGCGACGCGGCGTCGTTTTGAGCTGGACTTTTGTCGCACGCCCTGATTCTATTTTCTTCCCGTCGCTCGCGTTGAAAGCCGGTTGAAAGTTGAAAAAAGGAAACAGTCATTTCAATACAAGAACTTCAATAAAGTGGCAGCTGCTGGAGGGAGATCGCCAGGCTGGAAGGTTCTGATAAGATAATAAGATATAATAAGAATCTTATCTTAATCTTATTAGGGCTTAATTTGTCCCGAATCCTGCCGGATTGATCGTGTCCTCTGCTTTTTCCCCACATCCCAGTAATGATCTGACATGCTGACATGTTTGCACCGCACGCCGGTCACTCCAGCTGTTCGCTGTTTGATTGCGTAATCACACGCCGTTATTAATTGTTCGGTTTTTTCCCCACTTATTCCACCGAATAATAAGCTTGTTTTCTGTTTAGAAAGTACAAACGTAGGGAGATTACAAGTAATCACCCATCTTTTACTTGTCCCTTTACTCTTTTAGGAGTCGGCTAATGTTAGGACTCTCTTTCAGGAGCGCACGGGCGGGTGAATAAAGGCTGATTTATGGTTCCGCGTAAAATCGACGGCGTAGCCTACAGCGTAGGGTACGCGGCGACGCGCACCGTTCGGTGACCGCGCCGCGTACCCTACGCTGTAAGGTCTGCGTTGGTGTAACGCGGAACCATAAATCAGCCTTCTAAAAGGCGAGTCTCAGCTGTCAATCAAAAGAACGTGGTAGAACGTGGGGCCGATAACGCGTTCAGAGCGGGTCCGATGCCACGCATTGCGGCGCGACAGTCGGACGCTCGCATGCAGTTAGGACAGGCTGTTAGGGAGCCGTAGCTTTTGTTGACAGCTTTGTACTGAACACTGATCACCCCGATCACGTTTGCAGTGTACACGTTTAAAACCCATTAAGCATGTCGGAAGGCCGTTGTGGCTGAGTTTTGTCATTAAACGCCATAAAACTTCTGTCGGACTCAGCGTAGCCTACTTCTCTGTCAGCAGCGCGTCATGCAAATATACAGGACCTAACAATAAACTCTCAAGCGGCTCTTAAAAGTACAGGAAAGCCGCAATACCGGCTATCTGTCTTCACTGGGGGTGCTTGCTGGAGAAGGTCGGGTTGGAAGAACCTGAGAGAGCTCCATCAGCCATACCATGAATTCCGGCGTCAGGTAAAGTTTGTGCTGCAGTGCAATTTATACATATAATGATAATCACGGATACCTCACGCGTGGGACTAAATTAATTCTTCCAACCCGACCTTCTCCAGCATGCACCCCCAGTGAACACAGATAGCCGGTCATTCGGCCATGATGAATCAAAGCGCTCTCCAGCTCTGCGTAGCCTTTTTCTCCTCAGATGATGCCGAGCACAGAATCTTCTGACGCTCATTTCTGAGCATTGCAGGAGACACATCTGCTGCAACGTGCAGGAAATGTGTTTGTGCGTCAAACCGCTGTGGAACAAGTCCTTAATCAATCTTTAAAAAATAATCCTTAATCTGTTGTTTCAGCGCCGCTATGGTTGCCATGGTTACCCGAACTGCAGCATACAGAGCCATTTCCGAGTCACGTAAACCCGACCAATAAAATATTAAAATCAAACTTCCCCTGGAGAGAATTGTCACAGGAATGCCTGTTAAATATCCAGAACTAAGTTCACTCGGTTGTAAATGCCAGCTTCCGGTGCACGAATATGAATAAACGGTTGTTTTTGGTTCGTTTTTTCCTTCCTGTTGACTAGGGATTTCATTTTTCTTATATGAAATAGAAAACGAAAATAAAAGCGTATTTTGAATCTTTGTTAAATCATATTAACACAGAAAAAGAAAAAATGCAGTGTAATTCAATATTTGTTTTTTGTTTTAAAAGGAAAATCAAATAAACCAATCGTTTTTTGTTTTTTGATTCCCACTCATGATGGAAAAATCCAATGACCAAAAGATACACGGACCCAGGACTGAATTTGATTTTAATATTGAATTGGTCGGGTTTGCGTGAGCCGGCGGTGCTCGGCATGATCTGAGGAGAAAAAGACAATCAGACACAGAGCTGGAGAGCGCTTTGATTCAATCTATTTATGAGTTAAGTTTTTATTCAGATGTCCACAGTATATTGCAAATATTATATATTATATAGCAAACACTGACAGTAAATGTGTGACAGACGGGACCATCATATGGCCGAGAGAAGAGAAGTGTTCAGAACAGCGCACAGAGCGCACACTAAAGGCTGATTTATGGTTCCGCGTTACACCAACGCAGAACCGACGGCGTAGGGTACGCGGCGACGCACACCGCACCGCGACCCTACGCCGTCAGCTACGCCGTCGATTTAACGCAGAACCATAATTCAGGCGAAGCTGCAGTCTGCCGCGCTGATGACACGCGGGTCGGAGCGGATTTGGTCATGATGTTTAACCTGTGTTTTGTGATTAATAAGCACGGGTTTTAATTAAATGTAATTTAATTTGGCAGTTTGGCACAAAGGCTTGGCCTGCTTGTGGGCGAGTGGAGGGGGGCACATTAAAAGAAGGTGGCAAGATATAAGGCGAAGAACTAAAGAAAAAGTGGCCTTTAATAAAACTTGTGCAACCATTTTTAAAATAGCATGCAGCAGAATAAAGACTCTCTCTCTGCGTATTCTTTGATTTTGGATGTCGCCTCCTTGCCACAATAACAGCAGCACCAGATTAGCACCTTCCTTTCGAACGTATTAAATACAGACGCAATCACAATACGCGCAATTACTTTCAGGCTTGGTAAATCTCATTGCGCGTGGTAAATTAACCTATTTGCATCTTCCCCTCCCAGTATTTAGGATTTCTGCCGGGTACGCCCCATATTGATTATTCATCAGGGCAAAAGTACTAACTGAATTGCGTGTGCAATTTTGCGCATTTGAGAGACGCAGTCGTCTTTGCACGCCGTTAGTAGATCAGCTCGCACATTGGTTTGCGGGTGCCGTCAAGTTTGCACACGTTTTTACGCACGCAAACCTTTAGTAAATCAGGCCCTTAGATGGGATGTTTGCTGTGTGACTTTCTTCCCTCATTGTAAATATTTTAAATTGATTGCTACCTAAGATTAACACTTTACATGTATAATCATCCTCCCTTTCTAATGATTATACCTTTGGATTCGATGGTCATTGATTGATGTATTTGATACATGCACTTTATGGGTGTTGTCTCTTTTCCCTGGTTTTTGGTGATGCTTACTGACTGTATTTCGGTATGTGACCTTGTTTGAAGGTGCTCAGGTGTTTGTGTGGCGGCGCCTGATTGGACCACATAGTCCTACCAGCCTATAATAGACAAGCTTTTGTTCCGATCTGTTTGATGCCTTGAAAAAGGTCTATGACCGAAACGTTGGCCCAATAAACACGAGTACGGTGAGAAGAAGGTGTGCAGGAGTTTTCTTTTTAATATTTGTACAGTAAAATTGTTTGAAATTCAATGTGCCTGTACTTATGAAGAAAGGTATATAAGGTATTGGGTGAAATTATGGGAGAATTCATTTTTACAGTCTCTGCAAAACAGAACCTGAAGGAAAAAAGGCAAATCTCTTTTTTAGAACTTAGTTTGAAGTTTACACCTTAATATTTCAATTTTTCCACAATAAAATTGTTTGAAATCCAGTGTGCTTGTAGTGATTGTAGGTGTGAAGAGGGGTATATGAGGTATTGGGTGAAATTATAGTAGAATTCATTTTTATAGTCTCTGAAAAACAGAAGCTTAAGCAAAAAAATGAGACTGACCTTTTTAGAAAAGGTGTTTGAAGTTTAGATCTAAAAGAAAAGTGTTTCACCCTTTTCTTTTACAGTAAGACTTGTAAATATTACGGTGGAAGTATATGAAAAAAAAACATCTGCATTATCTCAAACTCAGAACTTCATATCTTTCAGTTTCTGAGCCGCATTCATTCATTTACCGTAAAGGCTGAAATAGGAGCACATGAACATTTAGGAGCGGCTGATTTGACCGCAGCTGCTTGAGCTGGGGAGTTTCCCCATTGAGTTGGTTTGCTTCATCACCACGGCTTTTAACTGGAAACAAAGGGATCTTGTAGGAGTCATACTCATGTGTTCATTCATTCAACTTTCCAGGGTTACGTACCGACTCTGTGGAGTCTGATTTCAGGTTTCCAGGCGAGGTCCAACAGTCTGCGCTGACGGTCGAGCTCTTCTTCATACTCCAAGAGGCTTTTTTCAAACACTGACAATATTTCTACAGCAGCTGCTGTTAGTCGCTGACCGATAAACTCTCTCAGATGATTCACCTTAGACATTGTTGAAGAGGAAAAAGAAAGGAAACAACAGAACCGTCCTCCTCAAAGGAATCACTGCTCACGTGTTCCGTTCGCTCCAAACTTTCGCTCTTCCGCCAGGTGTTACAATCTGGATTTCCGCATAGACATGTCTCCTTTTTTTTTTTTTTTTTTTTTTTTTTTTCACTTCTTTATTTCAAATTGTCAACAGAACATTATAAAACAAACAAAACATATATAGAAATACTTGATGCCAGGGGAAGTCACAGACAGAAATTATAGATCAGTTCAAAAATATTTTATACCTAGTGCATAACTCAGAGGTTCGGATGGCTTTACTATTTTTAGAATATTGGATTGTTGAAATGTATTGTTTGAATTCATTTTTAAAGGCCGGGAAAGATGGTATGTGATTAGAGAATTTTGATTTGTGAATATGAAATTTTGCAAGTAACAGAATTAAATTGATGATGTAGTATTTATTTGCTTTGCTAGAGGTGTAAGAAATAAATCCAAACAATACATTGTCATATGAGAGGGAGAAATCAGAGTCAATATGATGTGAAATTAATGAGCAGATATCTTGCCAAAAAATACACGAGACGGGACAAGACCAAAATAAATGACATAAATCTTCTGCAGACAGTTTACAGAATGAGCAGACCACATCAATGTCCTTTTTGTATCTCTGTAAAAAAACTTTGCAAGGATAAAAACGATGAATCATTTTCAGAGTCACCTCTTTAACCTTGTTGATGATCAGATATTTAGAGGGCAAACACCATATTTTCTTCCAGTTCAGATCTGAAGTTAAGTTATTCCAGTAAGAGACTGCATTTGGACCAGAGACTACTTCTCTTTGAAATAAGGCACGTATATCACAGTTGTTATTGCTCTTTTTAGAGGAGAAACATATCTGACCAACACTAGTAACAGCAGGATCCAATGGAGGTAAAGACAGTTCAGATGAATTCTTAAGAAGCATTAAGACACCAGAAGGTATAGCATCAAAAACTATAGCGTATTCTTTTGGTGGTATAGGAATACTATACTTGTCTAGGAGTTCTGAGTATGACATTAAAGTGCCGTTTGGATTGAGGAGCTGCTTAACCAGATAAATTCCATGGACGAACCAGTTTTCCAAGAACAATGATTTGTGTTTATATAATATGTCTCTATTGTTCCAAATGTAGTATCTGTGGGGGGAGAAGTTGTGTTTATAGATTAAAGACCAGGAAAGGAGCATTTGTTTATGGAAATTAGATAATTTTAAGGGGATTTTTTCAGGTTTATAATTGCAAAGTAAAACAAAATTAAGGCCTCCAAGTTTTGAGATTAAGTAGTTGGGAATAAAATTCCAGATGGAAGTTGGGTTTCTAAGGAACTGTTTAATCCAATTTATTTTGAAAGTATTGTTAAGGGTGAAAAAATCAAGAAAGTTCAGGCCACCATGTTCATAGGAGTTCATTAAGACTGATTTTCTAATGTAGTGTATTCTGTTTTTCCACACAAAATTATAAAGTATGTTATCAATGGCTCTAGAGGTCTGTTTGTTCACATAGAGAGATAAAGCTGCATAAGTCAATCGGGATATGCCCTCTGCCTTGGTTAGTAGAATTCTTCCTCTAATGGATAAGTCTCTTTGTAGCCAAGAGTTTAGTTTTTTCTGTATCTTTCCTATGGTAGGGCTGAAGTTCAAAGAGCATCTAGTGTCTTGATTTTTGTTAATAACAATACCGAGGTAAGTGACAGAATCTTTCACAGGAATGTTAGAGATAGAGGAAACATCACAATTTTTGAGGGCCAGCAGCTCACACTTATTAACGTTTAAACAGAGCCCAGAGGCATTGGAAAACATCTGAATTAAATTAATGGCTACTGAAACCTGTGAAGCATCTTTTAAAAATAAGGTGGTATCGTCAGCCAGCTGACTAATAATAATATCGTTTTCAGCTATTGTGATACCTTTCAAGGGGCTGATCTTAATGTAATCAGAGAGTAATTGAGCACAAATCAGAAACAAGTACGGCGAGACCGGACATCCTTGTCTGACTCCGCGCTTTAAATCAAATCTGGGAGAGGTGCCTGCATACAGTTTAATTGAACAATTTGCGTTATTATACATGGTCTTAATGGCGGCACAAAAGTAAGGGCCAAAACCAAAATTTTCCAAGGCCTGAAATATAAAGTTGTGTTCGATTGTATCAAATGCCTTGCGGAAATCTAGAAACAAAATTAAACTATCATCATTGCAAAGATCGGCGTAGTCAATAAGGTCGAGAACAAGCCTGATGTTATTAGATATATGTCTATGTCTCATAAACCCAATTTGGGTTTCATCGATAATGTAATCCAACACAGTTTTTATTCTGTTGGCAAAAATCTGAGCCAAGATTTTGTAGTCACCGTTAAGAAGGCAGATTGGTCGCCAGTTATCAATACAAAGCGGGTCTTTTCCAGGTTTTGGAATTAGGGTTAAAAGGCCTTGAGATAAAGTGGGAGGGAGAGTTTGATTTTCAATGCTTTCTATAAACACACCATGGAGGAAGGGGGCTAATTTTTCTGCAAAAGAAATATAAAACTCAGAAGTTAAGCCGTCGACTCCGGGAGATTTATTAAGCTTTAGGTGTTTAATGGCAAACAGGACTTCGTCTGGAGTTATAGGGCTATCACAGAGCTTTTTTTGGTCATTCTTGATTAATTTTGTTTCAGTGAGATATCCAAAGAAGTTGTTAGCGTCAGCTTCACTATACTGTGACTCATATAAATTTCTATAAAATGTGGAACAGTAATTAGCAATTGTTTTGGGGTCGTCAGTAGTAATTCCATTGATAGTGAGTTTTCGAATAGAATTGCTTTTACCACGAGATCTTTCTAATTGAAAGAAATATGCAGAATTTTGTTCCCCTTCCTCCAACCATTTCCTCCTTGACCTCACAAAAGCTCCTTCCGCTTTCATCCTGTATATTTCATTTAATTTATTTTGCTGTAAGATTAAATCCTGTATGTCATTTTCTGATAAATTTTCAGGTAAAATTTGCGAGAGAGCAGTTATTTTAGAAATTACATTTGTCTCCTCAATTTTTCTAGATTTGGATAATAAGGACCCATACTCTCTTAAATACTTAGCTACCTCAAATTTAAAAAGTTCCCAGTTTCTGCAAAAGCATTTATCATTTAAAGCCTTGTTCCAGAAAAAGTTTATCAATGTTTGGACCTTCTTAATTACTGAATCGTGTTTCAAAACAGAATTATTAAGTTTCCAATAAGCGCCCCTAAATGTGTGAATTGTGCTAGATTTAACAGAGATACATAACGACACAGCTCTATGGTCAGTTAGAGGAGTTGTTATTATATTAACAGAAAGGTTATTCTCATCTAAACAATCAGAAACTAACCAATAATCTATGCGTGACATTGAAGTGCAAGCCTTATTATTCCATGTATAAAGTTTAACGTTAGGATTTTTTTTCCTCCATATATCTACCAAATGGAATTTTTGCATGAATAGTAACAGACGAGAAGCTGAGGAATTGTTTGTACTTGGAGGCCACCTATCTATAGAACCATTCAGAGCAACGTTGAAGTCACCACCCACAAGAAAAATAGCATTTGGGTATTTTGATAACCAGTGTAAAAAACGAGAATCTAAGGCATCAAACAAATAGTCATTTTCAGGTTTTGAGTTATACCCATATAAATTGGCAAGAAGGAGAATGTTGCTGTCAATGTTCAGTATTAGTATTACATATCGACCATCAGGGTCGCTTTCTGAGTGCAAGATAACACCATCAAAGTTATTCTTTAAGATAGCGACCCCTGCTGATCTTTCTGAGCCATGCGAGAACCATATGTTATTTCCCCACTGAGTTTTCCAAAAAGAAGCATCATTAACCACCGTATGTGATTCCTGAAAAAAACAAAAATCAGATTTCTGCTGTTTTGCAAATAAAAATAAAGCTTTACGCTTAACATTCTCTCTTAATCCCCTGGCATTGAGAGAAAAGACTGATAAAGACAGTGAAAGAAGTGTTGTAATCAAAGTGAACAATTTCCACCCCTTAATAAACAATAGGTCTGACTAACCAGGAACAATATAACAAAAATATAAAAATATAACCTTATATTCCCAGGCACTAGTGCTGTAAACGAGACTGTACCATGAACAGTGTGTGTGTGCATAGAAAGAGCACAAACATCCATCAGGAAAATCTTGATGTGATCTGATCTCCATCCGAGCAGGTGCAGAGTGCAGGTGCAGGTGTAGGTGCAGCAGGATGAGCTTCAAACGGAGACAGCAGCAAGATGACTATCAAGGAGGTCTTGACGTGTCCATCTGAGCAGAATCAGAATGTATTTCTTGTGGAGACACCGGTGGGCGTATCTCCTTCCCCTCTATTATCACACGATTCCCAGCAAAGTGTGCCTTCTTTCCTTCTTTTCTGGCAGCATCGATCAAGGGCCAAAGTTTTTCTCGCAGTGCTTTGTCAGTAGCAGTAAGATCCTCCGTGAATCTCAGCTTGTTCTCTGTGAGAAAGCTGCAGTTTTTGGCCGTTTTCCACACCAGGTCACGCGATGATCTGTTGGCAAAGCGGATGATGGTCGTCCTCGGTCTCCTTTGCTTGTCGTCATATCGACCCAGACGATGTGTGATGTCAATGTCTTCTTTAATCTTAGCCCGGGTCTCCCCGACAACAGCACAGCAAATGTCGGCAACTTTGGCTTTGATATTTTCTTGTCTGTCTTCGGGGATACCGTGGAGCCTTAGGTTCCATCTTCGCTGGTATCTTTCTGCCTCGTTGACTTTCAATTCAACCTCCGACAGCCTCTGGGTGTTACTTTTACATATGGACTTCACCGCTTTCATGTCAGTTTTCAGGGTTTCGACCTCCGTGAACACAAAGTCAATGGATTTTTTCAGAGCGTCGATGCTGACAGTATTATTGTTGATCATGCTCTCCAGATTATCGGAGCGCTCATTGATAAGGCCAGCAATATTTCTCTGTAACTCAGAAAGGGTTAAGTCGCCTTTCATCTTCTTCCCATCTGGTTTGGAAGGAGTATCAGGGTCGGACTCAGGAAAAGACGACAGCTCCGGGCTCTGGCTGCGACTGCAGGTGTTGGAGCCAGTATAATCATGCTCGGTTAGAGCGTGGGCGGCAGCGGTCGCAGAACAAGCCGGAGCACTAGTGGTCTTGGCAGTTGCCATCATACCTTTGGGTGAAACTTTCGTCGTATTCTTGGAGGGGAGTATTTTCTCTTTTTCTTTGCGTTTAAGCCCGTGCTCCGTCCGGAACATGGTGACAGCAGCCCAGAATGGAAGGACGTCGGTCTAGTCCGTCAGCTTATTTGATGTTAACCGCCGCCGTTAGCTTTTTGATGAACTCGACGGACTTCGGTGTAAAAGCAGCGTTGGTGAAGCACTTCCTCAGTCAAATGGAGCAGGGAGATATAAAAAGGTCTTACAAAAAAGTCATGACTCGAAAGTTGTTCAAAAATAAGATAAAAAAGGGTGAAAACTGAAAACTCGACTCAGCCACGTACCTTCACGTCTGTACGGGCCGCCATCTTGCGCAGCCCCTAGACATGTCTCCTCCTCCTTCCATGGAGCTGCTGCGATACGTCAGCGTCTCCTCCATATTGGATGTTCAAGACTGCGCTGTAAACTAATACAAGTAAATGGACTTATTTTCATAAAGCACCTTTCTACAAAGAAATGTACGTTTTACGTCTCATTTATTCATTCACACATGCACTAATATACTTGGGAAACAGTTAGGCACCAAATATAATATATTTAATTTTCTGAGATGGCAAAAATAAGAACTTTATTGATCCCACATAGGAGTAATTCATGTTATATCAGCTATAGAGAACAAGGTAGTGCCGAAAAACAATATATATCCCCCCTCACAAAAATAAGAAAAATAGAGAAACATATTTTCTCATCAACAAAACAAATTTTAGATTTTTCAAATAAAAAAATAACACATTTGAACCATTTTTCAGACAATATCTGTGAATATCTCTATATAATAACTGAAAAAATCTGAAAAATGGTTAAAATGTTATTTTGTTACTTGAAAAAATTTAAATATGTTTATGTAAAATATGCTACAGGAATATGTAGTATATGTATATGTAGTATATGTAATGATATGCAATAAAAAATAACAAAACAATTTATGTTCAAGTAGAGTTTATAGTTGTGTTGTAATCCTCACTCGCCAGTGCGCCCCCCAACATTTTTTATCACCAGCCGCTACTGCTTGTTATTATTATTATTATTACGATAGAATGTTCACTCTTGGGTTTATGTTGATTTTATAACTCACCACCAGGGGGCACTGCTGCTCTTTCTACATATGGAGAGTGTAATATTCCATAATTATAAACAATAAATCTAAAATGAAAACTTAATTACATTTTCATGATTATTTCTGACTAAATATGAGTTGAGGTAAAAAGACATTTACTTCTAAACGGATGTCTGATATAAAAAGGTTAAATCCAAAGTCTGTCCTCTTCCTGGAATCTGATCCCGATGATCCTCCCTCTTCTTCCTGCTCTCCAACCTGCAGATCTGCAGCTTCAACACGGATCTCAACATCAGCTTTAGAAGAAATCATGTGTCAGACGAGTTGTAAATCTAGTACAACTTGATTTTATACATGTGATTAAATAATATTGTTAATTTCATATTATGTAAATAATATGAAAAACGTACACAACACAGCATGGATAATTTTAATTGCATTGTTTTGATTTAGTTTGTCCCATGAATTATCGCGATAATCTGATGTACGTGCAGCTCAGATTTTAAAATGCATAAAGCCTTTTACAGTTTTCAGCGAACTATGTATAACATCACAATATATCGCAAAATTTGGATACCGCAATATCGTATTGTATCATGACTCAAGTATCGTGATGTGTATCCCACATTACACTCATTTCCTCATTCATTTGAAAACCAAATGTTCTTGTTTTCTAAATCATAAAAACATTTTAAAGGGGAAATAAAAGCAAACCGTATCTGACTGCACTGACTTTTGAAATCTTCAAGGTTTTTTGTTTAATGCTGCAGACATTAAAGTTTATAAAATGGTGACAGATGGTTGGCTGTTCTGTTTCTGACGTGTCGATGGTTGCGTTTCTTCTTTTGTCCTCGTTTCTCTGAAGATTCTTCATGTTTTTCAGAGGAACGTTGTAAAAACTGAACATGTAAATATATCACACTTGGACTAACCTCAGAACGGAGTAGATGGAGAGAGTTTAACAACATGGAGCTGCAGATTAACTTTACAAAGAAAATGTGAGTGAAGAAGAAACAGACGGGAAAAAGGACGTGTGAGAGAGGCTTTGTAGATGAATGAAATAAACTGTCACGTTTAAAGAAACTTCAGCAAATACTAACAGCTCCTTATTTGCACCGTGGAGACGGCAAGTTACCAACAGCAACAAATAACACAGTTTTAAGAAGGAACAGGGATTCAAACAAACTCAATGCAGAACTTTTAAAAAAAGTACACAACCACATCATTCCCTCTGCGTCAAGTTGACGGAGAAGCATAAATCTGTGTTGAACCTGCAACCCTTGTGGGGAGGGGATTAGGCTCATCAGCCGCAGGAGGTGGTGGTTGGACTTCTGCGGGTTCTTCTTCTGTGGGTCAGACAGGAGTGGACAGCTGCCCCCGGAGGACGACAACATGAGCTTCATTTGTCACGAGTCACCAGACTTCTCCTCCGGGTGATTTTTCATGTGACTCAGGAAATCAATTCTGCGGCTAAAACCTTTGTTGCACGTCTTGCACAAATATCTCTTCTCGCCCGTGTGCGTGGTTATGTGCCGTTTAAGAGTTGATGATTCAGTAAAGGTTTTTCCGCAGGTGTTGCACAGGTATGGCTTTTCGCCAGTGTGTGTCCTCGAGTGAACCACCAGGGTGGAACGTAGCCTGTAACTTTTTCCACATGTTTTGCAGATGTAGGGCTTCTCGCCCGTGTGCATGGTTATGTGGCTTTTAAGATTTGATGATTGAGTAAAGGTTTTTCCACAGGTGTTGCACAGGTACGGCTTTTCACCGGTGTGGGTCCTCGAGTGATCCACCAGGTGGAAACGTAGCTTGTAACTTTTTCCACATGTTTTGCAGATGTAGGGCTTCTCGCCCGTGTGCGTGGTTATGTGGCGTTTAAGATCTGATGATCTAGTAAAGGTTTTGTTGCAGGTGTTGCAGAGGTACGGCCTTTCGCCGGTGTGGATCTTCATGTGATCCATTAAAATATTACTTTCAATGAACTCCTTGCTGTCTGACGGGAAAGCAGCATCGTCGTGGTCACCATTTCGTCTCATTGGCTCCGGATCTGCAGTTTTACTGGAGTCTGAGCGTAAATTTTCACTCCTTTCCTCATCTTTGTTTTGAGCTTCAGGAGAAGTGTGCAACAGCAGCTGGCCACAGTTTGGTCCTGGTTCACCATTTTCAACTTTCACATCAGCGACATTGACCAATGAGACATCCACCTCTACGTCCTCGTGCTTCATCTCCTGACCGCTGGAGTCTTCCTCCAGTTCTGTAGTCTGTGGATGCCCTGGTTCCTCCTGGTCCGGGCTGCAGCTCCTCTCCAGGTTATCCAGGTGCTGGTCACTGGAAACCCCGTCCTCCTCCACCTTACAAACATTTTCTTGTGGGAGTTCTGGAATTACAAAAAAATCATCAGTAATCCATCCCCAATTAATATAGCAAATTATAAGACATTTCGTAACAATTATAATCATCTTGTTAGAACTGCCAAGAAAAAGTACTTTTCCAACAAATTCAATGAGGCTTCTAATAACATAAAAACTACCTGGGGAGTCATTAACCAGCTTCTAAATATGAATTAGTCTACAACTACTCTTCCATCTCAATTTGGTGATGAAAATCGAGTCTACTCTGACCCATCTGACATTGCATATGTTTTTAACAATTATTTTGTTAATATTGGTACAGTTCTTTCAGAAAGGATAACTCCTATAGCTGGGTCTCCATCTGAGTTTCTGATGGGTTCCTATCCTTCTATTCACAGCTTCAAGCCTCCTACAGAGAAGGAAATCTTGGACATAATTATGTGCCTGAAAGACTCAGCTGCTGGTCATGATGAAGTCAGATCTAACTTACTCATGTTATTGCTAAGGCCCAATCCCAATTCCCCTTCACTCGCCCTTCTTTTCTTCACTTGCCCTTCTTTCCTTCCCTACCCCCTAAAAAAGAAGGGGGAGATTTTAGGGCACTTGAAATAGAGGGCACTTGGCCCAGGTGCCTGTCCCATTCTCCTACTCCCCCTCATTTTCATCCCTACCCTGATCAGGAAGCTGAGAGCCAAAAGCTGTTTTAATTTCAGCTGTAGCGCTGTTAATATGGCACTTTATTAAGTTTTAATATTTTTTCAGGCATAAAAGTAACCGTTAAGATCCCCAACCTGGGCTCAGTTTATCCAAATAACGCCTGTTAAGAAATTTGACTCAACGTTTTCGGAGATGAGAAGAGCCCCCGGCCCCGGGGAGCAGCAGCAGCTCACAGCCCGAGAACAGACGTGTCCGCCGGGTCAACCCAGCGCCGTCGTCCCGGGAGAGAAACCTGCAGCTCTGTTGAGAATTACACTGGCTGAAATAAATCATTTAGGAAGATGTTGGTTTAATAGATGAAATCTAACAGTTGTAGCTACGCCTGTTAAGAAATTTGCTCCGAAATTTAGAGATTTTTGTCTGCCGGCTCCGGAGCTTGGGTCCGCGTTAAATCGACGCAGAGCCTACGGCGTAGGGTACGGCGTACGGCGTGCGTCGCCGCGTTCATTGACGCAGAGCCCTCGGCGTTACACCAACGCAGAGCCCTCGGCGTAGGTTACCTAACCTACGCCATAGGCTCTGCGTTGGTGTAACGCGGAACCATAAATCCCTTTATTCTGGCGTGATCTTCGGCAACTTTATCTGAAAGTGTGTAAATTACCCAGATAACAGCTGGATTACTTTGTGGTTTCTGAAAACTATTATATCAGAAACATCCAAAACAAATCTGACGAGTCACAGGATTATTTCTCTCTATTTCTCACAAAAAAATGCTTGCTCCCTTGGTCACAATCTGAGACGAGTCTGCCTGTTTGCCTTCAGTCGGCGAGTCAAATCGACGCAGAGCCTACGGCGTACGTTACGTAGCCTACGGCGTAGCTTACGTAGCCTACGGCGAAGGTTACGTAGCCTACGGCGTAGGTTACGTAGCCTATGGCTTAACCTAACAGCCTTTACTCCGGCGCGATTCTTCGCGAACAACGGACAAAAAAGGGATTATGTACATTCACTGATTGAATATTATGAAAGTAAAATATACATTTGTCGCTAGATATGTAATCAAAACGCATTTTTATGCAGAAACTAACTCAAAATATTGATTTATTCACTAAGAAATGTCCGCCATGTTTTTTTTTTTTGGATTCAGTCCACAAATGACGACGAAAAGCATTCTGGGAAATTTTCATAGCCCCCTCACTCGCGAAGTCAGCATCTGAAATCACTCGATCCGTAGAGGCTATTCTCAGCCCCTATTCCTCGTTATGCCCACTCCCCCTAGGTGAAAAGAGGAATTGGGACACCACTACCCTCACGGGAACGCGCAAAATTTAGGGGTAGTGAAGAAAACGAGGGCGAGTGGGTCAAGTGGGACGCAGCCTAAGCCTTTGACCCATATTTTCACCAAATCTCTAGAAACTGGAATAATACCCAATGACCTCAAAATTGCCAAAGTAGTCCCTGTTTACAAATCTGGAGACCATAGTGTATTTAGTAACTACCGGCCCATTTCTGTTCTCCTATGTTCCTCAAAGATCCTTGAGAAATTGGTCTGTAACAGAATGATGAAACATTTGCAGGACTGTAATATACTGTATAAACACCAATATGGATTTAGGAAAAATCATTCTACAGAAATGGCTATAATTCAATTGTTGATAAAATTCACACTGCAATCAATAATAATGAATTTGGGAATCTTTCTTGATTTATCCAAAGCTTTTGACACAGTTAATTTTGATATTATTCTTCAAAAATTACTACACTATGAATTTGCTGGAATCACTCATGTGTGGCTCTTCAATTATATTCATAACCGTCAGCAATTTGTTATCATTGATGGTATATCATCAGAGAGGGCCGCCTTAAAATGCGGGGTCCCCCAGGGGTCTATACTAGGGCCCCTGTTGTTTTTGATTCAAATAAATCAGGGGTTCTTAACCTTTATGACCTTGGGACCCAATTTTTTCAGTACAGAGTGGCCCGGGGCCCATTAAATATTAACACTGTATAGCAGGGGTCTTCAACTAAAACTTTAAGAGGTCCATGCAGAGAAAATTTACTCAAGCGAAGGTCCAGAACATCAACATATATATATGTGTGTGTGTGTGTGTATATATTCAAGTAGCCTCATAGTTGTATCAACATCTGCATCTGACTGTTATATTAAAAAAAGTACATATTTGCCACTTAACATGTGTAACTTGAATTACACATATTTTTTTTCTCTTAAAAATGAAATAGAATTTATTTTATTTTTCAAATGCTATCTTATTTTATTTCTCTACCAGCAGTTTGAATTTCCCCTTTTCTTTGTTAATTGTCTCAACACATCTTAACAATTGAACAGTTTTGCAGTTTCTCTTTCTTCCCCTCTTATAATCTTATGCCCCCACTTTCTGTCGTTCAGTGAGAGAACTGAGCTCTAATTTCTCCTGTCAGGACTTTAAATCTGGGCTGGATGGTGTCAGGATCTCATGTGAAGGTGCTCATTGGTGAACCTGGAACGATATTTAGTTTTAATTATGTTAATTGTGGAGAAAGCTGCTTCACAGCTGTATCTGGACCCAAACATGGGCAGGATGTTTTAAGATGGTCAGTTTATTTTCTGTGACTTCAGTTCAGACTTGAGTGGATATGTTTGATGAAAAACTTTGTGTTTTGTTTCAGTGGCGTTTCACTTTTGCACTTTGAACGCCACGGTCTCTGAACGTATGAGACACTGGTTTTGTCCCAGTGGGAAGACTGAACAAGGATTAATCTGTCCATTCCGGGTTGAACTTTCCTTTCCACCTGTTATGCTTCTCATCTCTGTATATAGAGTCAAGCTAATTACCGTATTTTGACGACCATTCGGGCGCCGTGTGGAAAGGCGCACCCTCAGTTTGGTGTCATTTCTGGATTTAAAACACACACACACAGCGCGCCGTGTGGAAAGGCGCCGTCAACATACACACAAGCGTATACAAGTGTGCATATTTAAAAATAGAGCAGGAACAAAACTTATTTTGATTTTACTTTAAGTTATTTACATTAATAAGTTGTGAGGACGGCGGGTGTCGGGCTTCATCCGAGCCTGATCAGCTGCGACGAGCACGAGCCCGCAGCTCTCTGGCTGCTGAGCAGCAGAGTCACTTTCCGATGCTTTTGCGAGCCCGAACAACAGTCCAGCCCACACATCTACATCTACCATCCTTCAGCAGTAACGACGGAGCCGCCCGAGCGGCAGCCGACCTCCCCGGCCGCGGGGACGCGTCGGGATAAATGATCACGCCGCGCTCGCTCCCCGTTGGAGGGCGCAGACCCAAGTAATCGATCCCTGATCCTGGCGGATCTAAACTTACTCTCTGCAAAATGAAGGATTTACTATACACTATACTATATGTATTTAAATACACACCATTTCTCTTACTATTACACGTACAGCTAGCTGAGTGTCTTCTCCTCATTTGGTTGGGAGTTGCTGCAGTCCCGCGGCCCCCGTGGCCCAAACGTACAAAACTGTTTTTTTTTTGTGGCACACTAGGTGGCCCTATGGTTAAGAATCACTGATATAAATGATTTGGCCACAGCCTTGTCCTCCTTGTTTCCTGTACTTTTTGCCGATGATACAAACAAACTTATTTCACATAATGATTTTTAATCTCTAATGGGAAAGGCTAAACAGGATTTACAAAACATTTCAAAATGGTTTAAAATTAACAAACTATCACTGAATATAAAACAATCAAATTTGATTATATTTACATAAAAAAAAAATATATATTGTAAATCTAACAGCGGTCTGTCTATAGGAGATGACCCACTCACTCAGGTTACATCAACAACCTTCCTTGGTGTAATTATCCATGAAAGTTTAAGCTGGAAAAACCACATCAACCATGTCTGTAAAAAATATCTAAATCTATTGGTATTATTGGCAAATTCTGTAGTTTGGTGAATGAAAATTGTCTCCCAACTCTTTATTATAGCTTGATATATCCATATCTCATTTACTGTAATAGTATTTGGGGAGCTACCTACAACACACATCTTCATAAACTTCATATGTTGCAAAAAAGATTGTGCAGGATTGCCAAACACAGTAATTGGTCTGCTCATTCTGCCCCTCTTTTAAAACAACTCAATATTTTACCCATCTTTAAGTTAAATACATATCAAACCTGCAATTTTATTTTCAAAGTATTGTTCCTTCCACTTTCATTTCCTTTGCCATGTAAAGATTGTTTTCAGTTCAACAGTGATATGCACCATTTTAATACAAGACAGGCTAATCATTTAAATCTCCTGAAGTTCCGTACTGGTTTGTGTCAGTTCTCCATCAGATACAGTTATGGAACACCTACAGCAATCTCGTCTACCTCTACTTCATTCAATCATTTTAAACACATTTAATTGATCAGATTACCTAATGATATTTCTAGATTTGTTATTTTTTTCTTTAATCATGTAGATACCATGTATTCTATTCATGCTGCTGTTTATTTGCTTTGTCTTTGTTTTTAGACTGCAATCATGTATTCTGCATATTTTAAATATTTGTACAATCTTTTGCTGTATTTTACAGGCAGAGGCCTCGTATAAACCCCTTGGGCTTTTTGCCTCAGCCTAGCACATTACCAATCTCTCTTTTACATTTGGATGTTACTTGTTCTGTTTTTATACTGTGCTGAATAAATTAATCTAAAAAAAAAAATCTACACGGAGCCACTGTGATCTGCATCTTTTCTACAGAATAAAGGATTAAGTGTAAAGTGTGAAATATGAGTCTGGTCCAGAGTGTGAATGGAGCATGAAAGGCAGCACCAAGTAAACAGAACCACAAGTTAGTTCGGGATGTTTCCGAATCCCACATCAGCAGCTGCTTGAGCTGGGGAGTTTCCCATTTAGTTGGTTTGCTTCATCACCACGGCTTTTAACTGGAAACAAAGGGATCTTGTAGGAGTCATACTCATGTGTTCATTCATTCAACTTTCCAGGGTTACGTACCGACTCTGTGGAGTCTGATTTCAGGTTTCCAGGCGAGGTCCAACAGTCTGCGCTGACGGTCGAGCTCTTCTTCATACTCCAAGATGCTTTTTTCAAACACTGACAATATTTCTACAGCAGCTGCTGTTAGTCGCTGACCGATAAACTCTCTCAGATGATTCACCTTAGACATTGTTGAAGAGGAAAAAGAAAGGAAACAACACAACCGTCCTCCTCAAAGGAATCACTGCTCACGTGTTCCGTTCGCTCCAAACTTCCGACCTTCCGCCGGGTGTTACAATCTGGAGTTCCGGTAGAACTCACGGTTCTACGGATAGTTCCTTCTCGCAGTTACAGTAAGTATTTCATTCACCAACGAAAGTATTTAGAACAAAATGCATACAACATTCTTTCCATCACTGGTTTACTACTACTTCTGTCATTTAGCAGACGCTTTTATCCAAAGTGATTTACATCTGAGAAAACAACACAAGCAAGAAGGTTTAGAAAGAGATTTATTTTTTCCGACACAATGAGAGCTGACGCAATTTATATGATAAGCTTCTGATTGTTAATATCAATAAATAAAATAAACATATTTTTTAATCCATGTGTTCTTTAATATTTGTCATAAAACATTTATGTTGTTAAGAAACTTTTATTGCAATGGGCTTCAAAATAATACATATGAAAACATTTTTGGGGACTTCCAAAGTTTTTTTTGCAGGAATTTCCCAAAACTAAACGTTATGTTTGACTCTCAAAATCAAGCTTCCCTCTCAGGATTTCTGGCTAGTTAAGAAATGATGGCTGTTATATCTCAGTGTGTTTCAGCTTCTCCACCCAAACAAAGTATCGTGAAGGTGTTTTTAGGATGCACTTTATGATGTTGTCCATGTTAATATTTTGAAGGGGAATGTCATCACTTTTAACTGTACCTGTATCAGAGAAAGAGTTGATGAAACAGCTGTTGCAAACATTCTGTTTCTAGGGGAGGTATGATTGGCTGTTTCTAACGTCAAATGCTGAATTAGTTGATATGAGCAAAGTTTCATGTTCAAGATTTGCACTTGATACTGTGAAGATTTCATTAAACTGCATTTAATTTTTTTATGGCTCTAGTGGCCCTTTATTCAAGTTGCAGACAGGAAGGGGGTAGAGAGAGAGAGAATGAGGATGACATGCAGCAAAGGTGCAGGCCGGGATTTGAACCTAGGACTGCTGCAGGAGGACTGCAGCCTCAGTACATGAGCCGCTACTTAACCCACTACGCCACCGAGCTGCCCATCAAACTGAACTTTTAAAGCTTAAATCAAAGGTTTGGGTTTATTCTTCCCATAGATGGACATGAATGCACACCATTATTCATTGCAACTGTGTGGTTAAAAAAGTAAAATAATTCGGTATATGTTCAAAGTAGATACTGGTCTAAATTTTACATTTAACATTACGGTAAATGTGAAGAATCATAAAATAATTAATGAAAATGAAAAATTAGTCATGATTTTGTATTTTCTTTTATAGAAATCTAAATTATTTTTCAAAATTATACTTATTTAAATTAAGTCAGATGTGTTTAAGATCTTAAATTTGACATCACATTTATTCAAATTCTTATACATTTATCTTACATTCTAATTAAGTTTTAGGCATTTAATACATTTCTTAATATCATTAATCTCCACAACTCAAAATACTAATTAGTTCAATACACTTTTTTTCAGTTCAATTCATGATGATTCTTGATGAAGCCAAGACCAGTGAAATAACAAACTGGATCAAAATGACGTGATTGAGGAAGTTGAGGATAAAGGACAAAAGTGCATCTCCACTTTTCAACTTCATTCAATGACATTTCTCTTTCAACATTGTTTTCTGAGCTAAATGCTGGTTGTACTGATCACGCTGTACCAATAATCTGCGTCACTGACAACTTTCCTCTTGTTGATGCACTAAAGTATTTTTTTATTTGTGTTTTTATTATTATCATTAAAGGAGCCGTCTGTAAGAAATGGCCAAAACTGGTACTGCAGTCACTTTCAAAATATTGCTGCTCTTTCTACATATGGAGAGTGTAATATTCCAGAATTATAAACAATAAAATAATTCATCCATCTAAATGAACAAATGAAATTACATTTTTCATGATTATTTCTGACTAAATATGAGTTGAGGTAAAAAGACATTTTCTTTCTAAACGGATGTCTGATATAAAAGGGTTAAATCCAAAGTCTTTCCTCTTCCTGGATCTGATCCCGATGATCCTCCCTCTTCTTCCTGCTCTCCAACCTGCAGATCTGCAGCTTCAACACGGATCTCAACATCAGCTTTAGAAGAAATCATGTGTCAGACGAGTTGTAAATCTAGTACAACTTGATTGTATACATGTGATTAAATATTGGTAAAATTTCATATTATTACAATAATATGAAAAATGTACACAAATATGTTGTAACGTATAGTTACAATAACACAGCATGGATCATTTGAATTGCATTGTTTTGACTTAGTTTGTCCCATGAAGTATCATGAAAATCTGATGTACGTGCAGCTCAGATTTTAAAATGTATAAAGCCTTTTACAGTTTTCAGCGAACTATGTATAACATCACAATATATTGCAAAATTTGAATACTGCAATATCGTATTGTATCGTGACTCAAGTATCGTGATGTGTATCCCACATTACACTCATTTCCCCATTCATTTGAAAACCAAATGTGGGCGCTGAAGTGTGTGTTAGTTCCCCCATGACTTCAGTGCCCACACCATGGGTGGGGTTGGCGAAAGGATCTTTCTGTGTGGAGTTTGCTTGTTCTCCCCGTGTTCCCTTGGGTAGCTAATGGGAGCTACCCTCACAAAAACATGCAACAGTCCTGGGCTACACATGCCCCCTCTGGCCAACCGGGGCGCCAGATGGGGTGGGGAGGATCCGGCCGGAATAACGTGATCCTTCCACGCGCTACGTCCGGCCGGAGAAACCCCACCCTGTCTGGTGGAAAGAAGCGGTCCATCTCTCCTCAGGATAAGAAGGAGACCTGAGCCCAGTGTAGGGCCCTCCCTGGGTTGGCAGAGGGGAGCAATGTCCAGGACTGTCTAGGTATGAGCACTGGGTGATGAAATGGGTAAAAAATCGGAGATAAAAAAAAAAAAAAGAAAACCAAATGTTTGATCTAAATCAATAAAAACATTTTAAAGAGGAAATAAAAGCAAACCGTATCTGACTGCACTGACTTCTGAAATATTCAAGGTTTTTTGTTTAATGCTGCAGACATTAAAGTTTAGAAAATGTTGACAGATGGTTGGCTGTTCCGTTTCTTCTTTTGTTTCTTCATGTTTTTCAGTTTAACAACATGGAGCTGCAGATTAACTTCATAAAGAGAATGTGAGTGAAGAAGAAACAGATGGGAAAAAGGACGTGTGTGAGAGGCTTTGTAGATGAACAAAATAAACTGCCATGTTTAAAGAAACTTCAGCACATACTAACAGCTCTTTATTTGCACCGTGGAGACGGTAAGTTACCAACAGCAACAAATACTAACGATTTTAAGAAGGAACAGGGATTCAAACAAACTCAATGCAGAACTTAAAAAAAAAAAAAGTACACAACCACATCGATCCCTCTGCGTTAAGTTGATGGAGAAGCATAAATCCGGGTTGAACCTGCAACCCTTGTGGGGAGGGGATTAGGCTCATCAGCCACAGGAGGTGATGGTTGGACTTCTGCGGGTTCTTCTTCTGTGGGTCAGACAGGAGTGGACAGCTGCCCCCGAAGGACGACAACATGAGCTTCATTTGTCACGAGTCACCAGACTTCTCCTCCGGGTGATTTTTCATGTGACTCAGCAAACCCATTCTGCGGCTAAAACCTTTGTTGCACGTCTTGCACAAATATCGCTTCTCGCCCGTGTGCATGTTTATGTGGCTTTTAAGATGTGATGATCTAGTAAAGGTTTTTCCGCAGGTGTTGCACAGGTACGGCCTTTCGCCAGTGTGGGTCCTCGAGTGAACCACCAGGTTGTAACGTTCTGTGTAACTTTTTCCACATGTTTTGCAGATGTAGGGCTTCTCGCCCGTGTGCGTGGTTATGTGGCGTTTAAGATGTGATGAGTTTATAAACGATTTTCCGCAGATGTTACACAGGTACCGCCTTTCGCCGGTGTGGATCCTCGAGTGAACCAGCAGGTGGGAATCTTGCCTGTAACTCTTTCCACATGTTTTGCACATGTAGGGCTTCTCGCCCGTGTGCGTGGTTATGTGGCGTCTAAGATCCCATAAATTAGTAAAGGTTTTGCTGCAGGTGTTGCACGGGTACGGCCTTTCACCGGTGTGGATCTTCACGTGATCCATTAAATTACAACCTTTACTGAACTCTTTCCTGCAGGTGCTGCAAGAAAATGCCTTCTTCCCCGTGTGGGTCCTGGTCAGCTTTGATTTACGGTTGCTGTCTGACGGGACAGCAGCATCTTCGTGGTCACCGTGTCGTCTCATTGGCTCCGGATCTGCAGTTTTACTGGAGTCTGAGTGTAAACTTTCAGTCCCTTCCTCATCTTTGTTTTGAGCTTCAGGAGAAGTTTGCAACAGCAGCTGGCCACAGTTTGGTCCTGGTTCACCATTTTCAATTCTCACATCAGCGACATTGACCAATGAGACATCCACCTCTACGTCCTCGTGCTTCATCTCCTGACCGCTGGAGTCTTCCTCCAGTTCTGTAGTCTGTGGATGCCCTGGTTCCTCCTGGTCCGGGCTGCAGCTCCTCTCCAGGTTATCCAGGTGCTGGTCACTGAAAACCCCGTCCTCCTCCACCTTACAAACATTTTCTTGTGGGAGTTCTGGAATTACAAAAAGGGACAAAAAGATAGGAGTCAAAAGTGCTTCCTAGTGTTGATTGTTTGGTTGTATTTGTGAGGTTTAAACTTTGTCCTGAACCTTCGGTCTTCCCCTTCATATATGTAGTATATATATGAAAACAAGTGCATTACTCTGTGTGACCATTCTGCGGCACTGTGACTGTACTCTTGTGTTACTGCGTCGGTATCGAAAAAAGTTGAAGAATAAAGTTGTTCTAGAAAAGGCTTCTTCCGCGTCATATATAACGATCTAACTACAAGTACTGCATATGAACTCCTATATGAGCATCCTCCAACCATCGTGTTTTTTGCCAGTGTCATCTCACATCTTACAAGTTCTAGTTCTAAGGTATAGAGTGTATAACAAAATAAATGTTGGCCGGTTTGAGAAGCAGGTTGATGACAGCCGATGGGATGATGGATACACCCATGATGATGTTGAACAAGCATATCAGTAATTTTTCAAGTCTTTCAACAGGTGCTTTCCTCTTGTCAGCAAAAAAGCAAACAAGGTCTCTGCATTTAGAAAATCCTGGTTTACACCAGATCTCCATAAGTCTCTGAAAGCTAAGAATAGATTGTATAAAAAAATTCATCAGTAATCCATCCCCAATTAATATAGCAAATTATAAGACATTTCGTAACAATTATAATCACCTTGTTAGAACTGCCAAGAAAAAGTACCTTTCCGACAAATTCAATGAGGCTTCTAATAACATAAAAACTACCTGGGGAGTCATTAACCAGCTTCTAAATATGAATTAGTCTACAACTACTCTTCCATCTCGATTTGGTGATGAAAATCGAGTCTACTCTGACCCATCTGACATTGCATATGTTTTTAACAATTATTTTGTTAATATTGGTACAGTTCTTTCAGAAAGGATAACTCCTATAGCCGGGTCTCCATCTGAGTTTCTGACAGGTTCCCATCCTTCTATTCAGAGCTTCAAGCCTCCTACAGAGAAGGAAATCTTGGACATAATTACGTGCCTGAAAGACTCAGCTGCTGGTCATGATGAGGTCAGATCTAACTTAATTATGAAAACTAGACATTCAATTGCTAAGCCCTTGACCCATTTTTCACCAAATCTCTAGAAACTGGAATAATACCCAATGACCTCCAAATTGCCAAAGTAGTCCCTGTTTACAAATCTGGAGACCATAGTGTATTTAGTAACTACCGGCCCATTTCTGTTCCCTCGTGTTTCTCAAAGATCCTGGAGAAATTGGTCTATAACAGAATGATGAAACATTTGCAGGACTGTAATATACTGTATAAACACCAATATGGATTTAGGAAAAATCATTCTACAGAAATGGCTTTACTTCAATTGGTTGATAAAATTCACACTGCAATCAATAAAAATTAATACACTTTGGAAATCTTTCTTGATTTATCCAAAGCTTTTGACACAGTTAAATTTGATATTCTTCTTCAAAAATTACTACACTATGAATTTGCTGGAATCACTCATGTGTGGCTTTTCAATTATATTCATGACTGTCAGTAATTTGTCATCATTGACCGTAAATCATCAGAGAGGGCCACCTTAAAATGCGGGGTCCCGCAGGGGTCTATACTAGGGCCCCTGTTGTTTTTGATTCATATAAATGATTTGGCCGCAGCCTTGTACTCCTTTGGCGCTTTTGCATTAGGATCACCTTAGCTCGGTTCTACCCGTTTTGCGCTTTCGCACTAGGGCTGAGACGAGTAGAGCCGCTCCAAGTCGATACTTTTTTCTGTAACTATTTCAGTGAGGTTCTGAAAGCGAGCTGAGCAGGGACTATTTCTGACGTCACCACCTCCTCGCCACCGATTGGTCGGGGGGCGGGGCCGTCACCACCCTCCGCGCCTCTGATTGGTCGGGGGGCGGGGCCGTCAGACGTTTGAATCAGGAAGCGGGAGTCAGAGCGAGGCGACTCGCGACTCGCGGCTCGCGGCGATTTTATTATAAAGCGCAAAACAGATCAGCTGTTGGACGGATCAGCTGTTTTCGGAGATCAAAACCCGCCGTGGACGGAGCGAACTACTGGTAAAAAGTTAATTAAAAAGCAACGAAAATAAGAACACAAGATGCCACCAAAGAAAGCATCAAGTCAATCAGTTACCGTCACGAGCACAATTGAAGACGATATGGAGGAAATAAAAAAATCTCTGAATTACCTGACCCAAGAGATGAGCTCAGTAGCTAAACAGCAAGTTACGCTGCTGGAGCTCGTGAGTGAAGTCAGGCAGCTAAAAACTCAGTTGAAAGAAAAGGACAAAATAATCAATGGTCTGGAACGAAGAGTTGATGAATTGGAACAATATTCCAGAATGGAGGATCTGATTATAAGCGGGCTGGAGACAAAGCATCGATCCTACGCAAGAACAGCAGCTACGCTCCCAGGAGCCAAAGAAGGCGAGGAGCTGCGTCCAGAAGAGCAGGAGACGCTGGAAACCGAAATAATAAACTTCTTTGAAGGGAAAAATATGACCATCCAGAAGGATAGCATCGCGACATGCCATACACTCCCCAGGAAGGACAGCAAAGCCAAACCGGCAATAATCATACGCTTTGTAAGTAGGAAACACAAAATAGAGCTGCTACGCCAGGGCAAGCTGCTGAAGGGGACCGCGGTGTACATCAACGAACATCTGACAAAAAAGAACGCTGAGATCGCCCGAGAGGCCCGCTACCTGTGGAAACAGAAAA